>NC_136712.1:15146905-15399405 GCF_947650265.1 Symphodus melops
GCACTGCTGGGATTCGAACCCAGGATCTCCTGTTTACTAGACAGGCACTTTGACCAACTAAGCCACAGCGCCACCAGTTGGCTTGTGCTGCTAAAGTTTGAAATTTTGTGTGATTGAACCGAAGCAGCTTCTTAACGCCTGTAATCCCCGTTGCTGAGAAGGCTGAGTGGTTTAAGGTGCAGAGTTCAGGTCGCGCTCTCTCCAGGAGGGCGGATCTCACGCAGTCAGGATGGCCGAGCGGTCTAAGGCGCTGCGTTCAGGTCGCAGTCTCCCCTGGAGGCGTGGGTTCGAATCCCACTTCTGACACAGATAAGCTTTTTCATGTTACTGCTGTCTGTAACATGACAGTGGCAATGACGATTGAGCAAGTCTTTGCATGTCACGGAGCATGATGTCAATAATATGCAATGTAAGCAGGAGAGCTGGAGCATTGATACTCTATGTCAACAGACTTTCAAGGGTTTCTCGCACCTCTGACCATTCTCTAGACCGTAGCTTTTTGCGTCTGTGCATTGCTGTATTCATGGGATTGACAGTGTTCTGGGACTTGCCAGTGCTTTATTCTTTGAACTGAATACATGTGTAAGCCAGCCACAAGTCGCTGGCACCATACAAATTCTTTCACTGCTCTCCCAGGGAGCTAAGTAGTGGTTCCATGGTGTAATGGTCAGCCCTCTGGACTCTGAATCCAGCGATCCGAGTTCAAATCTCGGTGGGACCTGCTTTTGAAGCATTCCATGTTCATGGCCTGTCATTGGGGCTGTGGTCCTCCAGGCACCGGTAAGCCCTTGAACAACTAAGGTGTCAGGGGCTCAAGTCAATCCATCTCTAAGAGCCCGTGATCTTCATATCTTTGCTCACACAGTTGTTGTTACACTTGCTTGGCTTCCCAAAGAGTTCATTAAAAATGTGCTGTACTTGTAAGACATTTGTTGCGCTGCAAAATAAAAGATTCCAACGCCAACCACAAGTGTTTTGAAAGCACTGATTTCGCCAGGCAAAAAAAGACAAGCTACATGGCAATTGTCAGTAAGACCCTGCCGTGGCCAATAGAAGGTCACACTGTTCTGCACCTTGTGAGTAGGTCTCACCGAGATCTGAAGTGGGATCACTGGAATTCAATGTCCAGATTGCTGAACAATACACAATGGAATGGGACTCCAGTCGATGGTCGGATAACAGACCATAACAACAGTGTCTCCCAAGTCAATTGAGATGGCTTCACTCGTCCCTGGGTGGGCTCGAACCACCATCCTCTCGGTTAACAGCCGAGCGCGCTAGCCGATTGCGCCACAGAGACTGGCTATCCAGCACTGCCTGTCGTTGGCCAATTGCGACACACTGTACTCTGAGTCCAACATCAGTTACGTGATGGGTAAAACGAACAGAGCTTTGGGGATGAAATCAATGTGTCCCTCCAATAAGACTGATCCACAGTGAAGTAGATATCTGTCAGACCTACCTGTAACAACAAATGACTTTTCTATGTACTTTGGAAGGGGTTGCTTTGATTTGACTCTGTCAAGCTTGTCTGGCAAAGTTGCTTTTTGGGGAAATGTAATAAAAAGTGCTGCTCCCAGGCCCTACAACACTTCAAGCATTAATTGAGCAGTGAATGTGTGAAGGCACTGCTGGGAGTTGAACCCAGGATCTCCTGTTTACAAGACAGGCGCTTTCACCAGCTAAGCCACAGCGCCCATCTGTAATGCACAGTTTGGTGCAATAGCTCCTTGCATCAAGTCTTCCAAAGTCCACAAGGTGGGTGGCTTTATTGTATCTCCATTGCCTTTTACCTGAAGCTGCATATGAAGTTACGCTACTGTCAATGCTGAGGACATTGCCACCAATTATAAGGAAATGCAAAAGAGGCACTGCTGGGATTCGAACCCAGGATCTCCTGTTTACTAGACAGGCACTTTGACCAACTAAGCCACAGCGCCACCAGTTGGCTTGTGCTGCTAAAGTTTGAAATTTTGTGTGATTGAACCGAAGCAGCTTCTTAACGCCTGTAATCCCCGTTGCTGAGAAGGCTGAGTGGTTTAAGGTGCAGAGTTCAGGTCGCGCTCTCTCCAGGAGGGCGGATCTCACGCAGTCAGGATGGCCGAGCGGTCTAAGGCGCTGCGTTCAGGTCGCAGTCTCCCCTGGAGGCGTGGGTTCGAATCCCACTTCTGACACAGATAAGCTTTTTCATGTTACTGCTGTCTGTAACATGACAGTGGCAATGACGATTGAGCAAGTCTTTGCATGTCACGGAGCATGATGTCAATAATATGCAATGTAAGCAGGAGAGCTGGAGCATTGATACTCTATGTCAACAGACTTTCAAGGGTTTCTCGCACCTCTGACCATTCTCTAGACCGTAGCTTTTTGCGTCTGTGCATTGCTGTATTCATGGGATTGACAGTGTTCTGGGACTTGCCAGTGCTTTATTCTTTGAACTGAATACATGTGTAAGCCAGCCACAAGTCGCTGGCACCATACAAATTGTTTCACTGCTCTCCCAGGGAGCTCTGTAGTGGTTCCATGGTGTAATGGTCAGCACTCTGGACTTTGACTCCAGCGATCCGAGTTCAAATCTCGGTGGGACCTGCTTTTGAAGCATTCCATGTTCATGGCCTGTCATTGGGGCTGTGGTCCTCCAGGCACCGGTAATCCCTTGAACAACTAAGGTGTCAGGGGCTCAAGTCAATCCATCTCTAAGAGCCCGTGATCTTCATATCTTTGCTCACACAGTTGTTGTTACACTTGCTTGGCTTCCCAAAGAGTTCATTAAAAATGTGCTGTACTTGTAAGACATTTGTTGCGCTGCAAAATAAAAGATTCCAACGCCAACCACAAGTGTTTTGAAAGCACTGATTTCGCCAGGCAAAAAAAGACAAGCTACATGGCAATTGTCAGTAAGACCCTGCCGTGGCCAATAGAAGGTCACACTGTTCTGCACCTTGTGAGTAGGTCTCACCGAGATCTGAAGTGGGATCACTGGAATTCAATGTCCAGATTGCTGAACAATACACAATGGAATGGGACTCCAGTCGATGGTCGGATAACAGACCATAACAACAGTGTCTCCCAAGTCAATTGAGATGGCTTCACTCGTCCCTGGGTGGGCTCGAACCACCATCCTCTCGGTTAACAGCCGAGCGCGCTAGCCGATTGCGCCACAGAGACTGGCTATCCAGCACTGCCTGTCGTTGGCCAATTGCGACACACTGTACTCTGAGTCCAACATCAGTTACGTGATGGGTAAAACGAACAGAGCTTTGGGGATGAAATCAATGTGTCCCTCCAATAAGACTGATCACAGTGAAGTAGATATCTGTCAGACCTACCTGTAACAACAAATGACTTTTCTATGTACTTTGGAAGGGGTTGCTTTGATTTGACTCTGTCAAGCTTGTCTGGCAAAGTTGCTTTTTGGGGAAATGTAATAAAAAGTGCTGCTCCCAGGCCCTACAACACTTCAAGCATTAATTGAGCAGTGAATGTGTGAAGGCACTGCTGGGAGTTGAACCCAGGATCTCCTGTTTACAAGACAGGCGCTTTCACCAGCTAAGCCACAGCTCCCATCTGTAATGCACAGTTTGGTGCAATAGCTCCTTGCATCAAGTCTTCCAAAGTCCACAAGGTGGGTGGCTTTATTGTATCTCCATTGCCTTTTACCTGAAGCTGCATATGAAGTTACGCTACTGTCAATGCTGAGGACATTGCCACCAATTATAAGGAAATGCAAAAGAGGCACTGCTGGGATTCGAACCCAGGATCTCCTGTTTACTAGACAGGCACTTTGACCAACTAAGCCACAGCGCCACCAGTTGGCTTGTGCTGCTAAAGTTTGAAATTTTGTGTGATTGAACCGAAGCAGCTTCTTAACGCCTGTACTCCCCGTTGCTGAGAAGGCTGAGTGGTTTAAGGTGCAGAGTTCAAGTCGCGCTCTCTCCAGGAGGGCTGATCTCACGCAGTCAGGATGGCCGAGCGGTCTAAGGCGCTGCGTTCAGGTCGCAGTATCCCCTGGAGGCGTGGGTTCGAATCCCACTTCTGACACAGATAAGCTTTTTCATGTTACTGCTGTCTGTAACATGACAGTGGCAATGACGATTGAGCAAGTCTTTGCATGTCACGGAGCATGATATCAATAATATGCAATGTAAGCAGGAGAGCTGGAGCATTGATACTCTATGTCAACAGACTTTCAAGGGTTTCTCGCTCCTCTGACCATTCTCTAGACCGTAGCTTTTTGCGTCTGTGCATTGCTGTATTCATGGGATTGACAGTGTTCTGGGACTTGCCAGTGCTTTATTCTTAGAACTGAATACATGTGTAAGCCAGCCACAAGTCGCTGGCACCATACAAATTCTTTCACTGCTCTCCCAGGGAGCTCTGTAGTGGTTCCATGGTGTAATGGTCAGCACTCTGGACTTTGACTCCAGCGATCCGAGTTCAAATCTCGGGGGGACCTGCTTTTGAAGCATTCCATGTTCATGGCCTGTCATTGGGGCTGTGGTCCTCCAGGCACCGGTAATCCCTTGAACAACTAAGGTGTCAGGGGCTCAAGTCAATCCATCTCTAAGAGCCCGTGATCTTCATATCTTTGCTCACACAGTTGTTGTTACACTTGCTTGGCTTCCCAAAGAGTTCATTAAAAATGTGCTGTACTTGTAAGACATTTGTTGCGCTGCAAAATAAAAGATTCCAACGCCAACCACAAGTGTTTTGAAAGCACTGATTTCGCCAGGCAAAAAAAGACAAGCTACATGGCAATTGTCAGTAAGACCCTGCCGTGGCCAATAGAAGGTCACACTGTTCTGCACCTTGTGAGTAGGTCTCACCGAGATCTGAAGTGGGATCACTGGAATTCAATGTCCAGATTGCTGAACAATACACAATGGAATGGGACTCCAGTCGATGGTCGGATAACAGACCATAACAACAGTGTCTCCCAAGTCAATTGAGATGGCTTCACTCGTCCCTGGGTGGGCTCGAACCACCATCCTCTCGGTTAACAGCCGAGCGCGCTAGCCGATTGCGCCACAGAGACTGGCTATCCAGTACTGCCTGTCGTTGGCCAATTGCGACACACTGTACTCTGAGTCCAACATCAGTTACGTGATGGGTAAAACGAACAGAGCTTTGGGGATGAAATCAATGTGTCCCTCCAATAAGACTGATCCACAGTGAAGTAGATATCTGTCAGACCTACCTGTAACAACAAATGACTTTTCTATGTACTTTGGAAGGGGTTGCTTTGATTTGAGTCTGTCAAGCTTGTCTGGCAAAGTTGCTTTTTGGGGAAATGTAATAAAAAGTGCTGCTCCCAGGCCCTACAACACTTCAAGCATTAATTGAGCAGTGAATGTGTGAAGGCACTGCTGGGAGTTGAACCCAGGATCTCCTGTTTACAAGACAGGCGCTTTCACCAGCTAAGCCACAGCGCCCATCTGTAATGCACAGTTTGGTGCAATAGCTTCTTGCACCAATCTTCCAAAGTCCACAAGGTGGGTGGCTTTATTGTATCTCCATTGCCTTTTACCTGAAGCTGCATATGAAGTTACGCTACTGTCAATGCTGAGGACATTGCCACCAATTATAAGGAAATGCAAAAGAGGCACTGCTGGGATTCGAACCCAGGATCTCCTGTTTACTAGACAGGCACTTTGACCAACTAAGCCACAGCGCCACCAGTTGGCTTGTGCTGCTAAAGTTTGAAATTTTGTGTGATTGAACCGAAGCAGCTTCTTAACGCCTGTACTCCCTGTTGCTGAGAAGGCTGAGTGGTTTAAGGTGCAGAGTTCAGGCCGCGCTCTCTCCAGGAGGGCTGATCTCACGCAGTCAGGATGGCCGAGCGGTCTAAGGCGCTGCGTTCAGGTCGCAGTCTCCCCTGGAGGCGTGGGTTCGAATCCCACTTCTGACACAGATAAGCTTTTTCATGTTACTGCTGTCTGTAACATGACAGTGGCAATAACGATTGAGCAAGTCTTTGCATGTCAGGGAGCATGATATCAATAATATGCAATGTAAGCAGGAGAGCTGGAGCATTGATACTCTATGTCAACAGACTTTCAAGGGTTTCTCGCACCTCTGACCATTCTCTAGACCGTAGCTTTTTGCGTCTGTGCATTGCTGTATTCATGGGATTGACAGTGTTCTGGGACTTGCCAGTGCTTTATTCTTTGAACTGAATACATGTGTAAGCCAGCCACAAGTCGCTGGCACCATACAAATTGTTTCACTGCTCTCCCAGGGAGCTCTGTAGTGGTTCCATGGTGTAATGGTCAGCACTCTGGACTTTGACTCCAGCGATCCGAGTTCAAATCTCGGTGGGACCTGCTTTTGAAGCATTCCATGTTCATGGCCTGTCATTGGGGCTGTGGTCCTCCAGGCACCGGTAATCCCTTGAACAACTAAGGTGTCAGGGGCTCAAGTCAATCCATCTCTAAGAGCCCGTGATCTTCATATCTTTGCTCACACAGTTGTTGTTACACTTGCTTGGCTTCCCAAAGAGTTCATTAAAAATGTGCTGTACTTGTAAGACATTTGTTGCGCTGCAAAATAAAAGATTCCAACGCCAACCACAAGTGTTTTGAAAGCACTGATTTCGCCAGGCAAAAAAAGACAAGCTACATGGCAATTGTCAGTAAGACCCTGCCGTGGCCAATAGAAGGTCACACTGTTCTGCACCTTGTGAGTAGGTCTCACCGAGATCTGAAGTGGGATCACTGGAATTCAATGTCCAGATTGCTGAACAATACACAATGGAATGGGACTCCAGTCGATGGTCGGATAACAGACCATAACAACAGTGTCTCCCAAGTCAATTGAGATGGCTTCACTCGTCCCTGGGTGGGCTCGAACCACCATCCTCTCGGTTAACAGCCGAGCGCGCTAGCCGATTGCGCCACAGAGACTGGCTATCCAGCACTGCCTGTCGTTGGCCAATTGCGACACACTGTACTCTGAGTCCAACATCAGTTACGTGATGGGTAAAACGAACAGAGCTTTGGGGATGAAATCAATGTGTCCCTCCAATAAGACTGATCACAGTGAAGTAGATATCTGTCAGACCTACCTGTAACAACAAATGACTTTTCTATGTACTTTGGAAGGGGTTGCTTTGATTTGACTCTGTCAAGCTTGTCTGGCAAAGTTGCTTTTTGGGGAAATGTAATAAAAAGTGCTGCTCCCAGGCCCTACAACACTTCAAGCATTAATTGAGCAGTGAATGTGTGAAGGCACTGCTGGGAGTTGAACCCAGGATCTCCTGTTTACAAGACAGGCGCTTTCACCAGCTAAGCCACAGCTCCCATCTGTAATGCACAGTTTGGTGCAATAGCTCCTTGCATCAAGTCTTCCAAAGTCCACAAGGTGGGTGGCTTTATTGTATCTCCATTGCCTTTTACCTGAAGCTGCATATGAAGTTACGCTACTGTCAATGCTGAGGACATTGCCACCAATTATAAGGAAATGCAAAAGAGGCACTGCTGGGATTCGAACCCAGGATCTCCTGTTTACTAGACAGGCACTTTGACCAACTAAGCCACAGCGCCACCAGTTGGCTTGTGCTGCTAAAGTTTGAAATTTTGTGTGATTGAACCGAAGCAGCTTCTTAACGCCTGTACTCCCCGTTGCTGAGAAGGCTGAGTGGTTTAAGGTGCAGAGTTCAAGTCGCGCTCTCTCCAGGAGGGCTGATCTCACGCAGTCAGGATGGCCGAGCGGTCTAAGGCGCTGCGTTCAGGTCGCAGTATCCCCTGGAGGCGTGGGTTCGAATCCCACTTCTGACACAGATAAGCTTTTTCATGTTACTGCTGTCTGTAACATGACAGTGGCAATGACGATTGAGCAAGTCTTTGCATGTCACGGAGCATGATATCAATAATATGCAATGTAAGCAGGAGAGCTGGAGCATTGATACTCTATGTCAACAGACTTTCAAGGGTTTCTCGCTCCTCTGACCATTCTCTAGACCGTAGCTTTTTGCGTCTGTGCATTGCTGTATTCATGGGATTGACAGTGTTCTGGGACTTGCCAGTGCTTTATTCTTAGAACTGAATACATGTGTAAGCCAGCCACAAGTCGCTGGCACCATACAAATTCTTTCACTGCTCTCCCAGGGAGCTCTGTAGTGGTTCCATGGTGTAATGGTCAGCACTCTGGACTTTGACTCCAGCGATCCGAGTTCAAATCTCGGGGGGACCTGCTTTTGAAGCATTCCATGTTCATGGCCTGTCATTGGGGCTGTGGTCCTCCAGGCACCGGTAATCCCTTGAACAACTAAGGTGTCAGGGGCTCAAGTCAATCCATCTCTAAGAGCCCGTGATCTTCATATCTTTGCTCACACAGTTGTTGTTACACTTGCTTGGCTTCCCAAAGAGTTCATTAAAAATGTGCTGTACTTGTAAGACATTTGTTGCGCTGCAAAATAAAAGATTCCAACGCCAACCACAAGTGTTTTGAAAGCACTGATTTCGCCAGGCAAAAAAAGACAAGCTACATGGCAATTGTCAGTAAGACCCTGCCGTGGCCAATAGAAGGTCACACTGTTCTGCACCTTGTGAGTAGGTCTCACCGAGATCTGAAGTGGGATCACTGGAATTCAATGTCCAGATTGCTGAACAATACACAATGGAATGGGACTCCAGTCGATGGTCGGATAACAGACCATAACAACAGTGTCTCCCAAGTCAATTGAGATGGCTTCACTCGTCCCTGGGTGGGCTCGAACCACCATCCTCTCGGTTAACAGCCGAGCGCGCTAGCCGATTGCGCCACAGAGACTGGCTATCCAGCACTGCCTGTCGTTGGCCAATTGCGACACACTGTACTCTGAGTCCAACATCAGTTACGTGATGGGTAAAACGAACAGAGCTTTGGGGATGAAATCAATGTGTCCCTCCAATAAGACTGATCCACAGTGAAGTAGATATCTGTCAGACCTACCTGTAACAACAAATGACTTTTCTATGTACTTTGGAAGGGGTTGCTTTGATTTGAGTCTGTCAAGCTTGTCTGGCAAAGTTGCTTTTTGGGGAAATGTAATAAAAAGTGCTGCTCCCAGGCCCTACAACACTTCAAGCATTAATTGAGCAGTGAATGTGTGAAGGCACTGCTGGGAGTTGAACCCAGGATCTCCTGTTTACAAGACAGGCGCTTTCACCAGCTAAGCCACAGCGCCCATCTGTAATGCACAGTTTGGTGCAATAGCTTCTTGCACCAATCTTCCAAAGTCCACAAGGTGGGTGGCTTTATTGTATCTCCATTGCCTTTTACCTGAAGCTGCATATGAAGTTACGCTACTGTCAATGCTGAGGACATTGCCACCAATTATAAGGAAATGCAAAAGAGGCACTGCTGGGATTCGAACCCAGGATCTCCTGTTTACTAGACAGGCACTTTGACCAACTAAGCCACAGCGCCACCAGTTGGCTTGTGCTGCTAAAGTTTGAAATTTTGTGTGATTGAACCGAAGCAGCTTCTTAACGCCTGTACTCCCTGTTGCTGAGAAGGCTGAGTGGTTTAAGGTGCAGAGTTCAGGCCGCGCTCTCTCCAGGAGGGCTGATCTCACGCAGTCAGGATGGCCGAGCGGTCTAAGGCGCTGCGTTCAGGTCGCAGTCTCCCCTGGAGGCGTGGGTTCGAATCCCACTTCTGACACAGATAAGCTTTTTCATGTTACTGCTGTCTGTAACATGACAGTGGCAATAACGATTGAGCAAGTCTTTGCATGTCAGGGAGCATGATATCAATAATATGCAATGTAAGCAGGAGAGCTGGAGCATTGATACTCTATGTCAACAGACTTTCAAGGGTTTCTCGCACCTCTGACCATTCTCTAGACCGTAGCTTTTTGCGTCTGTGCATTGCTGTATTCATGGGATTGACAGTGTTCTGGGACTTGCCAGTGCTTTATTCTTTGAACTGAATACATGTGTAAGCCAGCCACAAGTCGCTGGCACCATACAAATTCTTTCACTGCTCTCCCAGGGAGCTCTGTAGTGGTTCCATGGTGTAATGGTCAGCACTCTGGACTTTGACTCCAGCGATCCGAGTTCAAATCTCGGTGGGACCTGCTTTTGAAGCATTCCATGTTCATGGCCTGTCATTGGGGCTGTGGTCCTCCAGGCACCGGTAATCCCTTGAACAACTAAGGTGTCAGGGGCTCAAGTCAACCCATCTCTAAGAGCTCGTGATCTTCATATCTTGGCTCACACAGTTGTTGTTACACTTGCTTGGCTTCCCAAAGAGTTCATTAAAAATGTGCTGTACTTGTAAGACATTTGTTGCGCTGCAAAATAAAAGATTCCAACGCCAACCACAAGTGTTTTGAAAGCACTGATTTCGCCAGGCAAAAAAAGACAAGCTACATGGCAATTGTCAGTAAGACCCTGCCGTGGCCAATAGAAGGTCACACTGTTCTGCACCTTGTGAGTAGGTCTCACCGAGATCTGAAGTGGGATCACTGGAATTCAATGTCCAGATTGCTGAACAATACACAATGGAATGGGACTCCAGTCGATGGTCGGATAACAGACCATAACAACAGTGTCTCCCAAGTCAATTGAGATGGCTTCACTCGTCCCTGGGTGGGCTCGAACCACCATCCTCTCGGTTAACAGCCGAGCACGCTAGCCGATTGCGCCACAGAGACTGGCTATCCAGCACTGCCTGTCGTTGGCCAATTGCGACACACTGTACTCTGAGTCCAACATCAGTTACGTGATGGGTAAAACGAACAGAGCTTTGGGGATGAAATCAATGTGTCCCTCCAATAAGACTGATCCACAGTGAAGTAGATATCTGTCAGACCTACCTGTAACAACAAATGACTTTTCTATGTACTTTGGAAGGGGTTGCTTTGATTTGACTCTGTCAAGCTTGTCTGGCAAAGTTGCTTTTTGGGGAAATGTAATAAAAAGTGCTGCTCCCAGGCCCTACAACACTTCAAGCATTAATTGAGCAGTGAATGTGTGAAGGCACTGCTGGGAGTTGAACCCAGAATCTCCTGTTTACAAGACAGGCGCTTTCACCAGCTAAGCCACAGCACCCATCTGTAATGCACAGTTTGGTGCAATAGCTCCTTGCATCAAGTCTTCCAAAGTCCACAAGGTGGGTGGCTTTATTGCATCTCCATTGCCTTTTACCTGAAGCTGCATATGAAGTTACGCTACTGTCAATGCTGAGGACATTGCCACCAATTATAAGGAAATGCAAAAGAGGCACTGCTGGGATTCGAACCCAGGATCTCCTGTTTACTAGACAGGCACTTTGACCAACTAAGCCACAGCGCCACCAGTTGGCTTGTGCTGCTAAAGTTTGAAATTTTGTGTGATTGAACCGAAGCAGCTTCTTAACGCCTGTACTCCCCGTTGCTGAGAAGGCTGAGTGGTTTAAGGTGCAGAGTTCAGGTCGCGCTCTCTCCAGGAGGGCGGATCTCACGCAGTCAGGATGGCCGAGCGGTCTAAGGCGCTGCGTTCAGGTCGCAGTCTCCCCTGGAGGCGTGGGTTCAAATCCCACTTCTGACACAGATAAGCTTTTTCATGTTACTGCTGTCTGTAACATGACAGTGGCAATGACGATTGAGCAAGTCTTTGCATGTCAGGGAGCATGATATCAATAATATGCAATGTAAGCAGGAGAGCTGGAGCATTGATACTCTATGTCAACAGACTTTCAAGGGTTTCTCGCACCTCTGACCATTCTCTAGACCGTAGCTTTTTGCGTCTGTGCATTGCTGTATTCATGGGATTGACAGTGTTCTGGGACTTGCCAGTGCTTTATTCCTTGAACTGAATACATGTGTAAGCCAGCCACAAGTCGCTGGCACCATACAAATTCTTTCACTGCTCTCCCAGGGAGCTCTGTAGTGGTTCCATGGTGTAATGGTCAGCACTCTGGACTTTGACTCCAGCGATCCGAGTTCAAATCTCGGTGGGACCTGCTTTTGAAGCATTCCATGTTCATGGCCTGTCATTGGGGCTGTGGTCCTCCAGGCACCGGTAATCCCTTGAACAACTAAGGTGTCAGGGGCTCAAGTCAATCCATCTCTAAGAGCCCGTGATCTTCATATCTTTGCTCACACAGTTGTTGTTACACTTGCTTGGCTTCCCAAAGAGTTCATTAAAAATGTGCTGTACTTGTAAGACATTTGTTGCGCTGCAAAATAAAAGATTCCAACGCCAACCACAAGTGTTTTGAAAGCACTGATTTCGCCAGGCAAAAAAAGACAAGCTACATGGCAATTGTCAGTAAGACCCTGCCGTGGCCAATAGAAGGTCACACTGTTCTGCACCTTGTGAGTAGGTCTCACCGAGATCTGAAGTGGGATCACTGGAATTCAATGTCCAGATTGCTGAACAATACACAATGGAATGGGACTCCAGTCGATGGTCGGATAACAGACCATAACAACAGTGTCTCCCAAGTCAATTGAGATGGCTTCACTCGTCCCTGGGTGGGCTCGAACCACCATCCTCTCGGTTAACAGCCGAGCGCGCTAGCCGATTGCGCCACAGAGAGTGGCTATCCAGCACTGCCTGTCGTTGGCCAATTGCGACACACTGTACTCTGAGTCCAACATCAGTTACGTGATGGGTAAAACGAACAGAGCTTTGGGGATGAAATCAATGTGTCCCTCCAATAAGACTGATCCACAGTGAAGTAGATATCTGTCAGACCTACCTGTAACAACAAATGACTTTTCTATGTACTTTGGAAGGGGTTGCTTTGATTTGACTCTGTCAAGCTTGTCTGGCAAAGTTGCTTTTTGGGGAAATGTAATAAAAAGTGCTGCTCTCAGGCCCTACAACACTTCAAGCATTAATTGAGCAGTGAATGTGTGAAGGCACTGCTGGGAGTTGAACCCAGGATCTCCTGTTTACAAGACAGGCGCTTTCACCAGCTAAGCCACAGCGCCCATCTGTAATGCACAGTTTGGTGCAATCGCTCCTTGCACCAATCTTCCAAAGTCCACAAGGTGGGTGGCTTTATTGTATCTCCATTGCCTTTTACCTGAAGCTGCATATGAAGTTACGCTACTGTCAATGCTGAGGACATTGCCACCAATTATAAGGAAATGCAAAAGAGGCACTGCTGGGATTCGAACCCAGGATCTCCTGTTTACTAGACAGGCACTTTGACCAACTAAGCCACAGCGCCACCAGTTGGCTTGTGCTGCTAAAGTTTGAAATTTTGTGTGAATGAACCGAAGCAGCTTCTTAACGCCTTTACTCCCTGTTGCTGAGAAGGCTGAGTGGTTTAAGGTGCAGAGTTCAGGCCGCGCTCTCTCCAGGAGCGCTGATCTCACGCAGTCGGGATGGCCGAGTGGTCTAAGGCGCTGCGTTCAGGTCGCAGTCTCCCCTGGAGGCGTGGGTTCGAATCCCACTTCTGACACAGATAAGCTTTTTCATGTTACTGCTGTCTGTAACATGACAGTGGCAATGACGATTGAGCAAGTCTTTGCATGTCAGGGAGCATGATATCAATAATATGCAATGTAAGCAGGAGAGCTGGAGCATTGATACTCTATGTCAACAGACTTTCAAGGGTTTCTCGCACCTCTGACCATTCTCTAGACCGTAGCTTTTTGCGTCTGTGCATTGCTGTATTCATGGGATTGACAGTGTTCTGGGACTTGCCAGTGCTTTATTCTTTGAACTGAATACATGTGTAAGCCAGCCACAAGTCGCTGGCACCATACAAATTCTTTCACTGCTCTCCCAGGGAGCTCTGTAGTGGTTCCATGGTGTAATGGTCAGCACTCTGGACTTTGACTCCAGCGATCCGAGTTCAAATCTCGGTGGGACCTGCTTTTGAAGCATTCCATGTTCATGGCCTGTCATTGGGGCTGTGGTCCTCCAGGCACCGGTAATCCCTTGAACAACTAAGGTGTCAGGGGCTCAAGTCAACCCATCTCTAAGAGCTCGTGATCTTCATATCTTTGCTCACACAGTTGTTGTTACACTTGCTTGGCTTCCCAAAGAGTTCATTAAAAATGTGCTGTACTTGTAAGACATTTGTTGCGCTGCAAAATAAAAGATTCCAACGCCAACCACAAGTGTTTTGAAAGCACTGATTTCGCCAGGCAAAAAAAGACAAGCTACATGGCAATTGTCAGTAAGACCCTGCCGTGGCCAATAGAAGGTCACACTGTTCTGCACCTTGTGAGTAGGTCTCACCGAGATCTGAAGTGGGATCACTGGAATTCAATGTCCAGATTGCTGAACAATACACAATGGAATGGGACTCCAGTCGATGGTCGGATAACAGACCATAACAACAGTGTCTCCCAAGTCAATTGAGATGGCTTCACTCGTCCCTGGGTGGGCTCGAACCACCATCCTCTCGGTTAACAGCCGAGCGCGCTAGCCGATTGCGCCACAGAGACTGGCTATCCAGCACTGCCTGTCGTTGGCCAATTGCGACACACTGTACTCTGAGTCCAACATCAGTTACGTGATGGGTAAAACGAACAGAGCTTTGGGGATGAAATCAATGTGTCCCTCCAATAAGACTGATCCACAGTGAAGTAGATATCTGTCAGACCTACCTGTAACAACAAATGACTTTTCTATGTACTTTGGAAGGGGTTGCTTTGATTTGACTCTGTCAAGCTTGTCTGGCAAAGTTGCTTTTTGGGGAAATGTAATAAAAAGTGCTGCTCCCAGGCCCTACAACACTTCAAGCATTAATTGAGCAGTGAATGTGTGAAGGCACTGCTGGGAGTTGAACCCAGGATCTCCTGTTTACAAGACAGGCGCTTTCACCAGCTAAGCCACAGCGCCCATCTGTAATGCACAGTTTGGTGCAATAGCTCCTTGCATCAAGTCTTCCAAAGTCCACAAGGTGGGTGGCTTTATTGTATCTCCATTGCCTTTTACCTGAAGCTGCATATGAAGTTACGCTACTGTCAATGCTGAGAACATTGCCACCAATTATAAGGAAATGCAAAAGAGGCACTGCTGGGATTCGAACCCAGGATCTCCTGTTTACTAGACAGGCACTTTGACCAACTAAGCCACAGCGCCACCAGTTGGCTTGTGCTGCTAAAGTTTGAAATTTTGTGTGATTGAACCGAAGCAGCTTCTTAACGCCTGTACTCCCTGTTGCTGAGAAGGCTGAGTGGTTTAAGGTGCAGAGTTCAGGCCGCGCTCTCTCCAGGAGGGCTGATCTCACGCAGTCAGGATGGCCGAGCGGTCTAAGGCGCTGCGTTCAGGTCGCAGTCTCCCCTGGAGGCGTGGGTTCGAATCCCACTTCTGACACAGATAAGCTTTTTCATGTTACTGCTGTCTGTAACATGACAGTGGCAATGACGATTGAGCAAGTCTTTGCATGTCAGGGACCATGATGTCAATAATATGCAATGTAAGCAGGAGAGCTGGAGCATTGATACTCTATGTCAACAGACTTTCAAGGGTTTCTCGCACCTCTGACCATTCTCTAGACCGTAGCTTTTTGCGTCTGTGCATTGCTGTATTCATGGGATTGACAGTGTTCTGGGACTTGCCAGTGCTTTATTCTTTGAACTGAATACATGTGTAAGCCAGCCACAAGTCGCTGGCACCATACAAATTCTTTCACTGCTCTCCCAGGGAGCTCTGTAGTGGTTCCATGGTGTAATGGTCAGCACTCTGGACTTTGACTCCAGCGATCCGAGTTCAAATCTCGGTGGGACCTGCTTTTGAAGCATTCCATGTTCATGGCCTGTCATTGGGGCTGTGGTCCTCCAGGCACCGGTAATCCCTTGAACAACTAAGGTGTCAGGGGCTCAAGTCAATCCATCTCTAAGAGCCCGTGATCTTCATATCTTTGCTCACACAGTTGTTGTTACACTTGCTTGGCTTCCCAAAGAGTTCATTAAAAATGTGCTGTACTTGTAAGACATTTGTTGCGCTGCAAAATAAAAGATTCCAACGCCAACCACAAGTGTTTTGAAAGCACTGATTTCGCCAGGCAAAAAAAGACAAGCTACATGGCAATTGTCAGTAAGACCCTGCCGTGGCCAATAGAAGGTCACACTGTTCTGCACCTTGTGAGTAGGTCTCACCGAGATCTGAAGTGGGATCACTGGAATTCAATGTCCAGATTGCTGAACAATACACAATGGAATGGGACTCCAGTCGATGGTCGGATAACAGACCATAACAACAGTGTCTCCCAAGTCAATTGAGATGGCTTCACTCGTCCCTGGGTGGGCTCGAACCACCATCCTCTCGGTTAACAGCCGAGCGCGCTAGCCGATTGCGCCACAGAGACTGGCTATCCAGCACTGCCTGTCGTTGGCCAATTGCGACACACTGTACTCTGAGTCCAACATCAGTTACGTGATGGGTAAAACGAACAGAGCTTTGGGGATGAAATCAATGTGTCCCTCCAATAAGACTGATCCACAGTGAAGTAGATATCTGTCAGACCTACCTGTAACAACAAATGACTTTTCTATGTACTTTGGAAGGGGTTGCTTTGATTTGACTCTGTCAAGCTTGTCTGGCAAAGTTGCTTTTTGGGGAAATGTAATAAAAAGTGCTGCTCCCAGGCCCTACAACACTTCAAGCATTAATTGAGCAGTGAATGTGTGAAGGCACTGCTGGGAGTTGAACCCAGGATCTCCTGTTTACAAGACAGGCGCTTTCACCAGCTAAGCCACAGCGCCCATCTGTAATGCACAGTTTGGTGCAATAGCTCCTTGCATCAAGTCTTCCAAAGTCCACAAGGTGGGTGGCTTTATTGTATCTCCATTGCCTTTTACCTGAAGCTGCATATGAAGTTACGCTACTGTCAATGCTGAGAACATTGCCACCAATTATAAGGAAATGCAAAAGAGGCACTGCTGGGATTCGAACCCAGGATCTCCTGTTTACTAGACAGGCACTTTGACCAACTAAGCCACAGCGCCACCAGTTGGCTTGTGCTGCTAAAGTTTGAAATTTTGTGTGATTGAACCGAAGCAGCTTCTTAACGCCTGTACTCCCCGTTGCTGAGAAGGCTGAGTGGTTTAAGGTGCAGAGTTCAGGTCGCGCTCTCTCCAGGAGGGCTGATCTCACGCAGTCAGGATGGCCGAGCGGTCTAAGGCGCTGCGTTCAGGTCGCAGTCTCCCCTGGAGGCGTGGGTTCGAATCCCACTTCTGACACAGATATGCTTTTTCATGTTTCTGCTGTCTGTAACATGACAGTGGCAATGACGATTGAGCAAGTCTTTGCATGTCAGGGAGCATGATATCAATAATATGCAATGTAAGCAGGAGAGCTGGAGCATTGATACTCTATGTCAACAGACTTTCAAGGGTTTCTCGCACCTCTGACCATTCTCTAGACCGTAGCTTTTTGCGTCTGTGCATTGCTGTATTCATGGGATTGACAGTGTTCTGGGACTTGCCAGTGCTTTATTCTTTGAACTGAATACATGTGTAAGCCAGCCACAAGTCGCTGGCACCATACAAATTCTTTCACTGCTCTCCCAGGGAGCTCTGTAGTGGTTCCATGGTGTAATGGTCAGCACTCTGGACTCTGAATCCAGCGATCCGAGTTCAAATCTCGGTGGGACCTGCTTTTGAAGCATTCCATGTTCATGGCCTGTCATTGGGGCTGTGGTCCTCCAGGCACCGGTAATCCCTTGAACAACTAAGGTGTCAGGGGCTCAAGTCAATCCATCTCTAAGAGCCCGTGATCTTCATATCTTGGCTCACACAGTTGTTGTTACACTTGCTTGGCTTCCCAAAGAGTTCATTAAAAATGTGCTGTACTTGTAAGACATTTGTTGCGCTGCAAAATAAAAGATTCCAACGCCAACCACAAGTGTTTTGAAAGCACTGATTTCGCCAGGCAAAAAAAGACAAGCTACATGGCAATTGTCAGTAAGACCCTGCCGTGGCCAATAGAAGGTCACACTGTTCTGCACCTTGTGAGTAGGTCTCACCGAGATCTGAAGTGGGATCACTGGAATTCAATGTCCAGATTGCTGAACAATACACAATGGAATGGGACTCCAGTCGATGGTCGGATAACAGACCATAACAACAGTGTCTCCCAAGTCAATTGAGATGGCTTCACTCGTCCCTGGGTGGGCTCGAACCACCATCCTCTCGGTTAACAGCCGAGCGCGCTAGCCGATTGCGCCACAGAGACTGGCTATTCAGCACTGCCTGTCGTTGGCCAATTGCGACACACTGTACTCTGAGTCCAACATCAGTTACGTGATGGGTAAAACGAACAGAGCTTTGGGGATGAAATCAATGTGTCCCTCCAATAAGACTGATCCACAGTGAAGTAGATATCTGTCAGACCTACCTGTAACAACAAATGACTTTTCTATGTACTTTGGAAGGGGTTGCTTTGATTTGACTCTGTCAAGCTTGTCTGGCAAAGTTGCTTTTTGGGGAAATGTAATAAAAAGTGCTGCTCCCAGGCCCTACAACACTTCAAGCATTAATTGAGCAGTGAATGTGTGAAGGCACTGCTGGGAGTTGAACCCAGGATCTCCTGTTTACAAGACAGGCGCTTTCACCAGCTAAGCCACAGCACCCATCTGTAATGCACAGTTTGGTGCAATAGCTCCTTGCATCAAGTCTTCCAAAGTCCACAAGGTGGGTGGCTTTATTGTATCTCCATTGCCTTTTACCTGAAGCTGCATATGAAGTTACGCTACTGTCAATGCTGAGGACATTGCCACCAATTATAAGGAAATGCAAAAGAGGCACTGCTGGGATTCAAACCCAGGATCTCCTGTTTACTAGACAGGCACTTTGACCAACTAAGCCACAGCGCCACCAGTTGGCTTGTGCTGCTAAAGTTTGAAATTTTGTGTGATTGAACCGAAGCAGCTTCTTAACGCCTGTACTCCCCGTTGCTGAGAAGGCTGAGTGGTTTAAGGTGCAGAGTTCAGGTCGCGCTCTCTCCAGGAGGACGGATCTCACGCAGTCAGGATGGCCGAGCGGTCTAAGGCGCTGCGTTCAGGTCGCAGTCTCCCCTGGAGGCGTGGGTTCAAATCCCACTTCTGACACAGATATGCTTTTTCATGTTACTGCTGTCTGTAACATGACAGTGGCAATGACGATTGAGCAAGTCTTTGCATGTCAGGGAGCATGATATCAATAATATGCAATGTAAGCAGGAGAGCTGGAGCATTGATACTCTATGTCAGTGGTGTCCAAACTTTTTTTCTTGCGGGCCAAAATTGTCGCGTTAGAATCGCTCAGGGGCCAGTGTTTTTTTGTTTGTTTTTTTTAAATATTGGAAGGAACTTTTTGTATTTTGACCTCTTCAAACAATAATGTAAATACACAATAACTAACTGCAGTGGGAAACTGTTGTGTTCTCATTTTTTTGGAAAGAATAGTCAGGCTTTTATAGGTCTCCTTCGCTAACATGAAAAAGAAAAAAAGAATGAAATATGCCATCTGATGAGGCCTGGGGCCAAAATCTTCTGATTCTTCGATTTGAAGTCAAGGGCCACAAAAAATCCACTCAAGGGCCACAAATGGCCCCCGGGCCGCACTTTGGACACCCCTGCTCTATGTCAACAGACTTTCAAGGGTTTCTCGCACCTCTGACCATTCTCTAGACCGTAGCTTTTTGCGTCTGTGCATTGCTGTATTCATGGGATTGACAGTGTTCTGGGACTTGCCAGTGCTTTATTCTTTGAACTGAATACATGTGTAAGCCAGCCACAAGTCGCTGGCACCATACAAATTCTTTCACTGCTCTCCCAGGGAGCTCTGTAGTGGTTCCATGGTGTAATGGTCAGCACTCTGGACTCTGAATCCAGTGATCCGAGTTCAAATCTCGGTGGGACCTGCTTTTGAAGCATTCCATGTTCATGGCCTGTCATTGGGGCTGTGGTCCTCCAGGCACCGGTAATCCCTTGAACAACTAAGGTGTCAGGGGCTCAAGTCAATCCATCTCTAAGAGCCCGTGATCTTCATATCTTTGCTCACACAGTTGTTGTTACACTTGCTTGGCTTCCCAAAGAGTTCATTAAAAATGTGCTGGACTTGTAAGACATTTGTTGCGCTGCAAAATAAAAGATTCCAACGCCAACCACAAGTGTTTTGAAAGCACTGATTTCGCCAGGCAAAAAAAGACAAGCTACATGGCAATTGTCAGTAAGACCCTGCCGTGGCCAATAGAAGGTCACACTGTTCTGCACCTTGTGAGTAGGTCTCACCGAGATCTGAAGTGGGATCACTGGAATTCAATGTCCAGATTGCTGAACAATACACAATGGAATGGGACTCCAGTCGATGGTCGGATAACAGACCATAACAACAGTGTCTCCCAAGTCAATTGAGATGGCTTCACTCGTCCCTGGGTGGGCTCGAACCACCATCCTCTCGGTTAACAGCCGAGCGCGCTAGCCGATTGCGCCACAGAGACTGGCTATCCAGCACTGCCTGTCGTTGGCCAATTGCGACACACTGTACTCTGAGTCCAACATCAGTTACGTGATGGGTAAAACGAACAGAGCTTTGGGGATGAAATCAATGTGTCCCTCCAATAAGACTGATCCACAGTGAAGTAGATATCTGTCAGACCTACCTGTAACAACAAATGACTTTTCTATGTACTTTGGAAGGGGTTGCTTTGATTTGACTCTGTCAAGCTTGTCTGGCAAAGTTGCTTTTTGGGGAAATGTAATAAAAAGTGCTGCTCCCAGGCCCTACAACACTTCAAGCATTAATTGAGCAGTGAATGTGTGAAGGCACTGCTGGGAGTTGAACCCAGGATCTCCTGTTTACAAGACAGGCGCTTTCACCAGCTAAGCCACAGCGCCCATCTGTAATGCACAGTTTGGTGCAATAGCTCCTTGCATCAAGTCTTCCAAAGTCCACAAGGTGGGTGGCTTTATTGTATCTCCATTGCCTTTTACCTGAAGCTGCATATGAAGTTACGCTACTGTCAATGCTGAGAACATTGCCACCAATTATAAGGAAATGCAAAAGAGGCACTGCTGGGATTCGAACCCAGGATCTCCTGTTTACTAGACAGGCACTTTGACCAACTAAGCCACAGCGCCACCAGTTGGCTTGTGCTGCTAAAGTTTGAAATTTTGTGTGATTGAACCGAAGCAGCTTCTTAACGCCTGTACTCCCCGTTGCTGAGAAGGCTGAGTGGTTTAAGGTGCAGAGTTCAGGTCGCGCTCTCTCCAGGAGGGCTGATCTCACGCAGTCAGGATGGCCGAGCGGTCTAAGGCGCTGCGTTCAGGTCGCAGTCTCCCCTGGAGGCGTGGGTTCGAATCCCACTTCTGACACAGATATGCTTTTTCATGTTTCTGCTGTCTGTAACATGACAGTGGCAATGACGATTGAGCAAGTCTTTGCATGTCAGGGAGCATGATATCAATAATATGCAATGTAAGCAGGAGAGCTGGAGCATTGATACTCTATGTCAACAGACTTTCAAGGGTTTCTCGCACCTCTGACCATTCTCTAGACCGTAGCTTTTTGCGTCTGTGCATTGCTGTATTCATGGGATTGACAGTGTTCTGGGACTTGCCAGTGCTTTATTCTTTGAACTGAATACATGTGTAAGCCAGCCACAAGTCGCTGGCACCATACAAATTCTTTCACTGCTCTCCCAGGGAGCTCTGTAGTGGTTCCATGGTGTAATGGTCAGCACTCTGGACTCTGAATCCAGCGATCCGAGTTCAAATCTCGGTGGGACCTGCTTTTGAAGCATTCCATGTTCATGGCCTGTCATTGGGGCTGTGGTCCTCCAGGCACCGGTAATCCCTTGAACAACTAAGGTGTCAGGGGCTCAAGTCAATCCATCTCTAAGAGCCCGTGATCTTCATATCTTGGCTCACACAGTTGTTGTTACACTTGCTTGGCTTCCCAAAGAGTTCATTAAAAATGTGCTGTACTTGTAAGACATTTGTTGCGCTGCAAAATAAAAGATTCCAACGCCAACCACAAGTGTTTTGAAAGCACTGATTTCGCCAGGCAAAAAAAGACAAGCTACATGGCAATTGTCAGTAAGACCCTGCCGTGGCCAATAGAAGGTCACACTGTTCTGCACCTTGTGAGTAGGTCTCACCGAGATCTGAAGTGGGATCACTGGAATTCAATGTCCAGATTGCTGAACAATACACAATGGAATGGGACTCCAGTCGATGGTCGGATAACAGACCATAACAACAGTGTCTCCCAAGTCAATTGAGATGGCTTCACTCGTCCCTGGGTGGGCTCGAACCACCATCCTCTCGGTTAACAGCCGAGCGCGCTAGCCGATTGCGCCACAGAGACTGGCTATTCAGCACTGCCTGTCGTTGGCCAATTGCGACACACTGTACTCTGAGTCCAACATCAGTTACGTGATGGGTAAAACGAACAGAGCTTTGGGGATGAAATCAATGTGTCCCTCCAATAAGACTGATCCACAGTGAAGTAGATATCTGTCAGACCTACCTGTAACAACAAATGACTTTTCTATGTACTTTGGAAGGGGTTGCTTTGATTTGACTCTGTCAAGCTTGTCTGGCAAAGTTGCTTTTTGGGGAAATGTAATAAAAAGTGCTGCTCCCAGGCCCTACAACACTTCAAGCATTAATTGAGCAGTGAATGTGTGAAGGCACTGCTGGGAGTTGAACCCAGGATCTCCTGTTTACAAGACAGGCGCTTTCACCAGCTAAGCCACAGCACCCATCTGTAATGCACAGTTTGGTGCAATAGCTCCTTGCATCAAGTCTTCCAAAGTCCACAAGGTGGGTGGCTTTATTGTATCTCCATTGCCTTTTACCTGAAGCTGCATATGAAGTTACGCTACTGTCAATGCTGAGGACATTGCCACCAATTATAAGGAAATGCAAAAGAGGCACTGCTGGGATTCAAACCCAGGATCTCCTGTTTACTAGACAGGCACTTTGACCAACTAAGCCACAGCGCCACCAGTTGGCTTGTGCTGCTAAAGTTTGAAATTTTGTGTGATTGAACCGAAGCAGCTTCTTAACGCCTGTACTCCCCGTTGCTGAGAAGGCTGAGTGGTTTAAGGTGCAGAGTTCAGGTCGCGCTCTCTCCAGGAGGGCGGATCTCACGCAGTCAGGATGGCCGAGCGGTCTAAGGCGCTGCGTTCAGGTCGCAGTCTCCCCTGGAGGCGTGGGTTCAAATCCCACTTCTGACACAGATATGCTTTTTCATGTTACTGCTGTCTGTAACATGACAGTGGCAATGACGATTGAGCAAGTCTTTGCATGTCAGGGAGCATGATATCAATAATATGCAATGTAAGCAGGAGAGCTGGAGCATTGATACTCTATGTCAGTGGTGTCCAAACTTTTTTTCTTGCGGGCCAAAATTGTCGCGTTAGAATCGCTCAGGGGCCAGTGTTTTTTTGTTTGTTTTTTTTAAATATTGGAAGGAACTTTTTGTATTTTGACCTCTTCAAACAATAATGTAAATACACAATAACTAACTGCAGTGGGAAACTGTTGTGTTCTCATTTTTTTGGAAAGAATAGTCAGGCTTTTATAGGTCTCCTTCGCTAACATGAAAAAGAAAAAAAGAATGAAATATGCCATCTGATGAGGCCTGGGGCCAAAATCTTCTGATTCTTCGATTTGAAGTCAAGGGCCACAAAAAATCCACTCAAGGGCCACAAATGGCCCCCGGGCCGCACTTTGGACACCCCTGCTCTATGTCAACAGACTTTCAAGGGTTTCTCGCACCTCTGACCATTCTCTAGACCGTAGCTTTTTGCGTCTGTGCATTGCTGTATTCATGGGATTGACAGTGTTCTGGGACTTGCCAGTGCTTTATTCTTTGAACTGAATACATGTGTAAGCCAGCCACAAGTCGCTGGCACCATACAAATTCTTTCACTGCTCTCCCAGGGAGCTCTGTAGTGGTTCCATGGTGTAATGGTCAGCACTCTGGACTCTGAATCCAGTGATCCGAGTTCAAATCTCGGTGGGACCTGCTTTTGAAGCATTCCATGTTCATGGCCTGTCATTGGGGCTGTGGTCCTCCAGGCACCGGTAATCCCTTGAACAACTAAGGTGTCAGGGGCTCAAGTCAATCCATCTCTAAGAGCCCGTGATCTTCATATCTTTGCTCACACAGTTGTTGTTACACTTGCTTGGCTTCCCAAAGAGTTCATTAAAAATGTGCTGGACTTGTAAGACATTTGTTGCGCTGCAAAATAAAAGATTCCAACGCCAACCACAAGTGTTTTGAAAGCACTGATTTCGCCAGGCAAAAAAAGACAAGCTACATGGCAATTGTCAGTAAGACCCTGCCGTGGCCAATAGAAGGTCACACTGTTCTGCACCTTGTGAGTAGGTCTCACCGAGATCTGAAGTGGGATCACTGGAATTCAATGTCCAGATTGCTGAACAATACACAATGGAATGGGACTCCAGTCGATGGTCGGATAACAGACCATAACAACAGTGTCTCCCAAGTCAATTGAGATGGCTTCACTCGTCCCTGGGTGGGCTCGAACCACCATCCTCTCGGTTAACAGCCGAGCGCGCTAGCCGATTGCGCCACAGAGACTGGCTATCCAGCACTGCCTGTCGTTGGCCAATTGCGACACACTGTACTCTGAGTCCAACATCAGTTACGTTATGGGTAAAACGAACAGAGCTTTGGGGATGAAATCAATGTGTCCCTCCAATAAGACTGATCCACAGTGAAGTAGATATCTGTCAGACCTACCTGTAACAACAAATGACTTTTCTATGTACTTTGGAAGGGGTTGCTTTGATTTGACTCTGTCAAGCTTGTCTGGCAAAGTTGCTTTTTGGGGAAATGTAATAAAAAGTGCTGCTCCCAGGCCCTACAACACTTCAAGCATTAATTGAGCAGTGAATGTGTGAAGGCACTGCTGGGAGTTGAACCCAGGATCTCCTGTTTACAAGACAGGCGCTTTCACCAGCTAAGCCACAGCGCCCATCTGTAATGCACAGTTTGGTGCAATAGCTCCTTGCATCAAGTCTTCCAAAGTCCACAAGGTGGGTGGCTTTATTGTATCTCCATTGCCTTTTACCTGAAGCTGCATATGAAGTTACGCTACTGTCAATGCTGAGGACATTGCCACCAATTATAAGGAAATGCAAAAGAGGCACTGCTGGGATTCGAACCCAGGATCTCCTGTTTACTAGACAGGCACTTTGACCAACTAAGCCACAGCGCCACCAGTTGGCTTGTGCTGCTAAAGTTTGAAATTTTGTGTGATTGAACCGAAGCAGCTTCTTAACGCCTGTACTCCCCGTTGCTGAGAAGGCTGAGTGGTTTAAGGTGCAGAGTTCAGGTCGCGCTCTCTCCAGGAGGGCAGATCTCACGCAGTCAGGATGGCCGAGCGGTCTAAGGCGCTGCGTTCAGGTCGCAGTCTCCCCTGGAGGCGTGGGTTCGAATCCCACTTCTGACACAGATAAGCTTTTTCATGTTACTGCTGTCTGTAACATGACAGTGGCAATGACGATTGAGCAAGTCTTTGCATGTCAGGGAGCATGATATCAATAATATGCAATGTAAGCAGGAGAGCTGGAGCATTGATACTCTATGTCAACAGACTTTCAAGGGTTTCTCGCACCTCTGACCATTCTCTAGACCGTAGCTTTTTGCGTCTGTGCATTGCTGTATTCATGGGATTGACAGTGTTCTGGGACTTGCCAGTGCTTTATTCTTTGAACTGAATACATGTGTAAGCCAGCCACAAGTCGCTGGCACCATACAAATTCTTTCACTGCTCTCCCAGGGAGCTCTGTAGTGGTTCCATGGTGTAATGGTCAGCACTCTGGACTCTGAATCCAGAGATCCGAGTTCAAATCTCGGTGGGACCTGCTTTTGAAGCATTCCATGTTCATGGCCTGTCATTGGGGCTGTGGTCCTCCAGGCACCGGTAATCCCTTGAACAACTAAGGTGTCAGGGGCTCAAGTCAATCCATCTCTAAGAGCCCGTGATCTTCATATCTTTGCTCACACAGTTGTTGTTACACTTGCTTGGCTTCCCAAAGAGTTCATTAAAAATGTGCTGGACTTGTAAGACATTTGTTGCGCTGCAAAATAAAAGATTCCAACGCCAACCACAAGTGTTTTGAAAGCACTGATTTCGTCAGGCAAAAAAAGACAAGCTACATGGCAATTGTCAGTAAGACCCTGCCGTGGCCAATAGAAGGTCACACTGTTCTGCACCTTGTGAGTAGGTCTCACCGAGATCTGAAGTGGGATCACTGGAATTCAATGTCCAGATTGCTGAACAATACACAATGGAATGGGACTCCAGTCGATGGTCGGATAACAGACCATAACAACAGTGTCTCCCAAGTCAATTGAGATGGCTTCACTCGTCCCTGGGTGGGCTCGAACCACCATCCTCTCGGTTAACAGCCGAGCGCGCTAGCCGATTGCGCCACAGAGACTGGCTATCCAGCACTGCCTGTCGTTGGCCAATTGCGACACACTGTACTCTGAGTCCAACATCAGTTACGTTATGGGTAAAACGAACAGAGCTTTGGGGATGAAATCAATGTGTCCCTCCAATAAGACTGATCCACAGTGAAGTAGATATCTGTCAGACCTACCTGTAACAACAAATGACTTTTCTATGTACTTTGGAAGGGGTTGCTTTGATTTGACTCTGTCAAGCTTGTCTGGCAAAGTTGCTTTTTGGGGAAATGTAATAAAAAGTGCTGCTCCCAGGCCCTACAACACTTCAAGCATTAATTGAGCAGTGAATGTGTGAAGGCACTGCTGGGAGTTGAACCCAGGATCTCCTGTTTACAAGACAGGCGCTTTCACCAGCTAAGCCACAGCGCCCATCTGTAATGCACAGTTTGGTGCAATAGCTCCTTGCATCAAGTCTTCCAAAGTCCACAAGGTGGGTGGCTTTATTGTATCTCCATTGCCTTTTACCTGAAGCTGCATATGAAGTTACGCTACTGTCAATGCTGAGGACATTGCCACCAATTATAAGGAAATGCAAAAGAGGCACTGCTGGGATTCAAACCCAGGATCTCCTGTTTACTAGACAGGCACTTTGACCAACTAAGCCACAGCGCCACCAGTTGGCTTGTGCTGCTAAAGTTTGAAATTTTGTGTGATTGAACCGAAGCAGCTTCTTAACGCCTGTACTCCCCGTTGCTGAGAAGGCTGAGTGGTTTAAGGTGCAGAGTTCAGGTCGCGCTCTCTCCAGGAGGGCAGATCTCACGCAGTCAGGATGGCCGAGCGGTCTAAGGCGCTGCGTTCAGGTCGCAGTCTCCCCTGGAGGCGTGGGTTCAAATCCCACTTCTGACACAGATAAGCTTTTTCATGTTACTGCTGTCTGTAACATGACAGTGGCAATGACGATTGAGCAAGTCTTTGCATGTCAGGGAGCATGATATCAATAATATGCAATGTAAGCAGGAGAGCTGGAGCATTGATACTCTATGTCAACAGACTTTCAAGGGTTTCTCGCACCTCTGACCATTCTCTAGACCGTAGCTTTTTGCGTCTGTGCATTGCTGTATTCATGGGATTGACAGTGTTCTGGGACTTGCCAGTGCTTTATTCTTTGAACTGAATACATGTGTAAGCCAGCCACAAGTCGCTGGCACCATACAAATTCTTTCACTGCTCTCCCAGGGAGCTCTGTAGTGGTTCCATGGTGTAATGGTCAGCACTCTGGACTCTGAATCCAGCGATCCGAGTTCAAATCTCGGTGGGACCTGCTTTTGAAGCATTCCATGTTCATGGCCTGTCATTGGGGCTGTGGTCCTCCAGGCACCGGTAATCCCTTGAACAACTAAGGTGTCAGGGGCTCAAGTCAATCCATCTCTAAGAGCCCGTGATCTTCATATCTTGGCTCACACAGTTGTTGTTACACTTGCTTGGCTTCCCAAAGAGTTCATTAAAAATGTGCTGTACTTGTAAGACATTTGTTGCGCTGCAAAATAAAAGATTCCAACGCCAACCACAAGTGTTTTGAAAGCACTGATTTCGCCAGGCAAAAAAAGACAAGCTACATGGCAATTGTCAGTAAGACCCTGCCGTGGCCAATAGAAGGTCACACTGTTCTGCACCTTGTGAGTAGGTCTCACCGAGATCTGAAGTGGGATTACTGGAATTCAATGTCCAGATTGCTGAACAATACACAATGGAATGGGACTCCAGTCGATGGTCGGATAACAGACCATAACAACAGTGTCTCCCAAGTCAATTGAGATGGCTTCACTCGTCCCTGGGTGGGCTCGAACCACCATCCTCTCGGTTAACAGCCGAGCGCGCTAGCCGATTGCGCCACAGAGACTGGCTATCCAGCACTGCCTGTCGTTGGCCAATTGCGACACACTGTACTCTGAGTCCAACATCAGTTACGTGATGGGTAAAACGAACAGAGCTTTGGGGATGAAATCAATGTGTCCCTCCAATAAGACTGATCCACAGTGAAGTAGATATCTGTCAGACCTACCTGTAACAACAAATGACTTTTCTATGTACTTTGGAAGGGGTTGCTTTGATTTGACTCTGTCAAGCTTGTCTGGCAAAGTTGCTTTTTGGGGAAATGTAATAAAAAGTGCTGCTCCCAGGCCCTACAACACTTCAAGCATTAATTGAGCAGCGAATGTGTGAAGGCACTGCTGGGAGTTGAACCCAGGATCTCCTGTTTACAAGACAGGCGCTTTCACCAGCTAAGCCACAGCGCCCATCTGTAATGCACAGTTTGGTGCAATAGCTCCTTGCATCAAGTCTTCCAAAGTCCACAAGGTGGGTGGCTTTATTGTATCCCCATTGCCTTTTACCTGAAGCTGCATATGAAGTTACGCTACTGTCAATGCTGAGGACATTGCCACCAATTATAAGGAAATGCAAAAGAGGCACTGCTGGGATTCGAACCCAGGATCTCCTGTTTACTAGACAGGCACTTTGACCAACTAAGCCACAGCGCCACCAGTTGGCTTGTGCTGCTAAAGTTTGAAATTTTGTGTGATTGAACCGAAGCAGCTTCTTAACGCCTGTACTCCCCGTTGCTGAGAAGGCTGAGTGGTTTAAGGTGCAGAGTTCAGGTCGCGCTCTCTCCAGGAGGGCAGATCTCACGCAGTCAGGATGGCCGAGCGGTCTAAGGCGCTGCGTTCAGGTCGCAGTCTCCCCTGGAGGCGTGGGTTCAAATCCCACTTCTGACACAGATAAGCTTTTTCATGTTACTGCTGTCTGTAACATGACAGGGGCAATGACGATTGAGCAAGTCTTTGCATGTCAGGGAGCATGATATCAATAATATGCAATGTAAGCAGGAGAGCTGGAGCATTGATACTCTATGTCAACAGACTTTCAAGGGTTTCTCGCACCTCTGACCATTCTCTAGACCGTAGCTTTTTGCGTCTGTGCATTGCTGTATTCATGGGATTGACAGTGTTCTGGGACTTGCCAGTGCTTTATTCTTTGAACTGAATACATGTGTAAGCCAGCCACAAGTCGCTGGCACCATACAAATTCTTTCACTGCTCTCCCAGGGAGCTCTGTAGTGGTTCCATGGTGTAATGGTCAGCACTCTGGACTCTGAATCCAGCGATCCGAGTTCAAATCTCGGTGGGACCTGCTTTTGAAGCATTCCATGTTCATGGCCTGTCATTGGGGCTGTGGTCCTCCAGGCACCGGTAATCCCTTGAACAACTAAGGTGTCAGGGGCTCAAGTCAATCCATCTCTAAGAGCCCGTGATCTTCATATCTTGGCTCACACAGTTGTTGTTACACTTGCTTGGCTTCCCAAAGAGTTCATTAAAAATGTGCTGTACTTGTAAGACATTTGTTGCGCTGCAAAATAAAAGATTCCAACGCCAACCACAAGTGTTTTGAAAGCACTGATTTCGCCAGGCAAAAAAAGACAAGCTACATGGCAATTGTCAGTAAGACCCTGCCGTGGCCAATAGAAGGTCACACTGTTCTGCACCTTGTGAGTAGGTCTCACCGAGATCTGAAGTGGGATCACTGGAATTCAATGTCCAGATTGCTGAACAATACACAATGGAATGGGACTCCAGTCGATGGTCGGATAACAGACCATAACAACAGTGTCTCCCAAGTCAATTGAGATGGCTTCACTCGTCCCTGGGTGGGCTCGAACCACCATCCTCTCGGTTAACAGCCGAGCGCGCTAGCCGATTGTGCCACAGAGACTGGCTATCCAGCACTGCCTGTCGTTGGCCAATTGCGACACACTGTACTCTGAGTCCAACATCAGTTACGTGATGGGTAAAACGAACAGAGCTTTGGGGATGAAATCAATGTGTCCCTCCAATAAGACTGATCCACAGTGAAGTAGATATCTGTCAGACCTACCTGTAACAACAAATGACTTTTCTATGTACTTTGGAAGGGGTTGCTTTGATTTGACTCTGTCAAGCTTGTCTGGCAAAGTTGCTTTTTGGGGAAATGTAATAAAAAGTGCTGCTCCCAGGCCCTACAACACTTCAAGCATTAATTGAGCAGCGAATGTGTGAAGGCACTGCTGGGAGTTGAACCCAGGATCTCCTGTTTACAAGACAGGCGCTTTCACCAGCTAAGCCACAGCGCCCATCTGTAATGCACAGTTTGGTGCAATAGCTCCTTGCATCAAGTCTTCCAAAGTCCACAAGGTGGGTGGCTTTATTGTATCTCCATTGCCTTTTACCTGAAGCTGCATATGAAGTTACGCTACTGTCAATGCTGAGGACATTGCCACCAATTATAAGGAAATGCAAAAGAGGCACTGCTGGGATTCGAACCCAGGATCTCCTGTTTACTAGACAGGCACTTTGACCAACTAAGCCACAGCGCCACCAGTTGGCTTGTGCTGCTAAAGTTTGAAATTTTGTGTGATTGAACCGAAGCAGCTTCTTAACGCCTGTACTCCCCGTTGCTGAGAAGGCTGAGTGGTTTAAGGTGCAGAGTTCAGGTCGCGCTCTCTCCAGGAGGGCAGATCTCACGCAGTCAGGATGGCCGAGCGGTCTAAGGCGCTGCGTTCAGGTCGCAGTCTCCCCTGGAGGCGTGGGTTCAAATCCCACTTCTGACACAGATAAGCTTTTTCATGTTACTGCTGTCTGTAACATGACAGGGGCAATGACGATTGAGCAAGTCTTTGCATGTCAGGGAGCATGATATCAATAATATGCAATGTAAGCAGGAGAGCTGGAGCATTGATACTCTATGTCAACAGACTTTCAAGGGTTTCTCGCACCTCTGACCATTCTCTAGACCGTAGCTTTTTGCGTCTGTGCATTGCTGTATTCATGGGATTGACAGTGTTCTGGGACTTGCCAGTGCTTTATTCTTTGAACTGAATACATGTGTAAGCCAGCCACAAGTCGCTGGCACCATACAAATTCTTTCACTGCTCTCCCAGGGAGCTCTGTAGTGGTTCCATGGTGTAATGGTCAGCACTCTGGACTCTGAATCCAGCGATCCGAGTTCAAATCTCGGTGGGACCTGCTTTTGAAGCATTCCATGTTCATGGCCTGTCATTGGGGCTGTGGTCCTCCAGGCACCGGTAATCCCTTGAACAACTAAGGTGTCAGGGGCTCAAGTCAATCCATCTCTAAGAGCCCGTGATCTTCATATCTTGGCTCACACAGTTGTTGTTACACTTGCTTGGCTTCCCAAAGAGTTCATTAAAAATGTGCTGTACTTGTAAGACATTTGTTGCGCTGCAAAATAAAAGATTCCAACGCCAACCACAAGTGTTTTGAAAGCACTGATTTCGCCAGGCAAAAAAAGACAAGCTACATGGCAATTGTCAGTAAGACCCTGCCGTGGCCAATAGAAGGTCACACTGTTCTGCACCTTGTGAGTAGGTCTCACCGAGATCTGAAGTGGGATCACTGGAATTCAATGTCCAGATTGCTGAACAATACACAATGGAATGGGACTCCAGTCGATGGTCGGATAACAGACCATAACAACAGTGTCTCCCAAGTCAATTGAGATGGCTTCACTCATCCCTGGGTGGGCTCGAACCACCATCCTCTCGGTTAACAGCCGAGCGCGCTAGCCGATTGCGCCACAGAGACTGGCTATCCAGCACTGCCTGTCGTTGGCCAATTGCGACACACTGTACTCTGAGTCCAACATCAGTTACGTGATGGGTAAAACGAACAGAGCTTTGGGGATGAAATCAATGTGTCCCTCCAATAAGACTGATCCACAGTGAAGTAGATATCTGTCAGACCTACCTGTAACAACAAATGACTTTTCTATGTACTTTGGAAGGGGTTGCTTTGATTTGACTCTGTCAAGCTTGTCTGGCAAAGTTGCTTTTTGGGGAAATGTAATAAAAAGTGCTGCTCCCAGGCCCTACAACACTTCAAGCATTAATTGAGCAGCGAATGTGTGAAGGCACTGCTGGGAGTTGAACCCAGGATCTCCTGTTTACAAGACAGGCGCTTTCACCAGCTAAGCCACAGCGCCCATCTGTAATGCACAGTTTGGTGCAATAGCTCCTTGCATCAAGTCTTCCAAAGTCCACAAGGTGGGTGGCTTTATTGTATCTCCATTGCCTTTTACCTGAAGCTGCATATGAAGTTACGCTACTGTCAATGCTGAGGACATTGCCACCAATTATAAGGAAATGCAAAAGAGGCACTGCTGGGATTCGAACCCAGGATCTCCTGTTTACTAGACAGGCACTTTGACCAACTAAGCCACAGCGCCACCAGTTGGCTTGTGCTGCTAAAGTTTGAAATTTTGTGTGATTGAACCGAAGCAGCTTCTTAACGCCTGTACTCCCCGTTGCTGAGAAGGCTGAGTGGTTTAAGGTGCAGAGTTCAGGTCGCGCTCTCTCCAGGAGGGCGGATCTCACGCAGTCAGGATGGCCGAGCGGTCTAAGGCGCTGCGTTCAGGTCGCAGTCTCCCCTGGAGGCGTGGGTTCAAATCCCACTTCTGACACAGATAAGCTTTTTCATGTTACTGCTGTCTGTAACATGACAGTGGCAATGACGATTGAGCAAGTCTTTGCATGTCAGGGAGCATGATATCAATAATATGCAATGTAAGCAGGAGAGCTGGAGCATTGATACTCTATGTCAACAGACTTTCAAGGGTTTCTCGCACCTCTGACCATTCTCTAGACCGTAGCTTTTTGCGTCTGTGCATTGCTGTATTCATGGGATTGACAGTGTTCTGGGACTTGCCAGTGCTTTATTCTTTGAACTGAATACATGTGTAAGCCAGCCACAAGTCGCTGGCACCATACAAATTCTTTCACTGCTCTCCCAGGGAGCTCTGTAGTGGTTCCATGGTGTAATGGTCAGCACTCTGGACTCTGAATCCAGCGATCCGAGTTCAAATCTCGGTGGGACCTGCTTTTGAAGCATTCCATGTTCATGGCCTGTCATTGGGGCTGTGGTCCTCCAGGCACCGGTAATCCCTTGAACAACTAAGGTGTCAGGGGCTCAAGTCAATCCATCTCTAAGAGCCCGTGATCTTCATATCTTGGCTCACACAGTTGTTGTTACACTTGCTTGGCTTCCCAAAGAGTTCATTAAAAATGTGCTGTACTTGTAAGACATTTGTTGCGCTGCAAAATAAAAGATTCCAACGCCAACCACAAGTGTTTTGAAAGCACTGATTTCGCCAGGCAAAAAAAGACAAGCTACATGGCAATTGTCAGTAAGACCCTGCCGTGGCCAATAGAAGGTCACACTGTTCTGCACCTTGTGAGTAGGTCTCACCGAGATCTGAAGTGGGATCACTGGAATTCAATGTCCAGATTGCTGAACAATACACAATGGAATGGGACTCCAGTCGATGGTCGGATAACAGACCATAACAACAGTGTCTCCCAAGTCAATTGAGATGGCTTCACTCGTCCCTGGGTGGGCTCGAACCACCATCCTCTCGGTTAACAGCCGAGCGCGCTAGCCGATTGCGCCACAGAGACTGGCTATCCAGCACTGCCTGTCGTTGGCCAATTGCGACACACTGTACTCTGAGTCCAACATCAGTTACGTGATGGGTAAAACGAACAGAGCTTTGGGGATGAAATCAATGTGTCCCTCCAATAAGACTGATCCACAGTGAAGTAGATATCTGTCAGACCTACCTGTAACAACAAATGACTTTTCTATGTACTTTGGAAGGGGTTGCTTTGATTTGACTCTGTCAAGCTTGTCTGGCAAAGTTGCTTTTTGGGGAAATGTAATAAAAAGTGCTGCTCCTAGGCCCTACAACACTTCAAGCATTAATTGAGCAGTGAATGTGTGAAGGCACTGCTGGGAGTTGAACCCAGGATCTCCTGTTTACAAGACAGGCGCTTTCACCAGCTAAGCCACAGCGCCCATCTGTAATGCACAGTTTGGTGCAATAGCTCCTTGCATCAAGTCTTCCAAAGTCCACAAGGTGGGTGGCTTTATTGTATCTCCATTGCCTTTTACCTGAAGCTGCATATGAAGTTACGCTACTGTCAATGCTGAGAACATTGCCACCAATTATAAGGAAATGCAAAAGAGGCACTGCTGGGATTCGAACCCAGGATCTCCTGTTTACTAGACAGGCACTTTGACCAACTAAGCCACAGCGCCACCAGTTGGCTTGTGCTGCTAAAGTTTGAAATTTTGTGTGATTGAACCGAAGCAGCTTCTTAACGCCTGTACTCCCCGTTGCTGAGAAGGCTGAGTGGTTTAAGGTGCAGAGTTCAGGTCGCGCTCTCTCCAGGAGGGCGGATCTCACGCAGTCAGGATGGCCGAGCGGTCTAAGGCGCTGCGTTCAGGTCGCAGTCTCCCCTGGAGGCGTGGGTTCAAATCCCACTTCTGACACAGATAAGCTTTTTCATGTTACTGCTGTCTGTAACATGACAGTGGCAATGACGATTGAGCAAGTCTTTGCATGTCAGGGAGCATGATATCAATAATATGCAATGTAAGCAGGAGAGCTGGAGCATTGATACTCTATGTCAACAGACTTTCAAGGGTTTCTCGCACCTCTGACCATTCTCTAGACCGTAGCTTTTTGCGTCTGTGCATTGCTGTATTCATGGGATTGACAGTGTTCTGGGACTTGCCAGTGCTTTATTCTTTGAACTGAATACATGTGTAAGCCAGCCACAAGTCGCTGGCACCATACAAATTCTTTCACTGCTCTCCCAGGGAGCTCTGTAGTGGTTCCATGGTGTAATGGTCAGCACTCTGGACTCTGAATCCAGCGATCCGAGTTCAAATCTCGGTGGGACCTGCTTTTGAAGCATTCCATGTTCATGGCCTGTCATTGGGGCTGTGGTCCTCCAGGCACCGGTAATCCCTTGAACAACTAAGGTGTCAGGGGCTCAAGTCAATCCATCTCTAAGAGCACGTGATCTTCATATCTTGGCTCACACAGTTGTTGTTACACTTGCTTGGCTTCCCAAAGAGTTCATTAAAAATGTGCTGTACTTGTAAGACATTTGTTGCGCTGCAAAATAAAAGATTCCAACGCCAACCACAAGTGTTTTGAAAGCACTGATTTCGGCAGGCAAAAAAAGACAAGCTACATGGCAATTGTCAGTAAGACCCTGCCGTGGCCAATAGAAGGTCACACTGTTCTGCACCTTGTGAGTAGGTCTCACCGAGATCTGAAGTGGGATCACTGGAATTCAATGTCCAGATTGCTGAACAATACACAATGGAATGGGACTCCAGTCGATGGTCGGATAACAGACCATAACAACAGTGTCTCCCAAGTCAATTGAGATGGCTTCACTCGTCCCTGGGTGGGCTCGAACCACCATCCTCTCGGTTAACAGCCGAGCGCGCTAGCCGATTGCGCCACAGAGACTGGCTATCCAGCACTGCCTGTCGTTGGCCAATTGCGACACACTGTACTCTGAGTCCAACATCAGTTACGTGATGGGTAAAACGAACAGAGCTTTGGGGATGAAATCAATGTGTCCCTCCAATAAGACTGATCCACAGTGAAGTAGATATCTGTCAGACCTACCTGTAACAACAAATGACTTTTCTATGTACTTTGGAAGGGGTTGCTTTGATTTGACTCTGTCAAGCTTGTCTGGCAAAGTTGCTTTTTGGGGAAATGTAATAAAAAGTGCTGCTCCCAGGCCCTACAACACTTCAAGCATTAATTGAGCAGCGAATGTGTGAAGGCACTGCTGGGAGTTGAACCCAGGATCTCCTGTTTACAAGACAGGCGCTTTCACCAGCTAAGCCACAGCGCCCATCTGTAATGCACAGTTTGGTGCAATAGCTCCTTGCATCAAGTCTTCCAAAGTCCACAAGGTGGGTGGCTTTATTGTATCTCCATTGCCTTTTACCTGAAGCTGCATATGAAGTTACGCTACTGTCAATGCTGAGGACATTGCCACCAATTATAAGGAAATGCAAAAGAGGCACTGCTGGGATTCGAACCCAGGATCTCCTGTTTACTAGACAGGCACTTTGACCAACTAAGCCACAGCGCCACCAGTTGGCTTGTGCTGCTAAAGTTTGAAATTTTGTGTGATTGAACCGAAGCAGCTTCTTAACGCCTGTACTCCCCGTTGCTGAGAAGGCTGAGTGGTTTAAGGTGCAGAGTTCAGGTCGCGCTCTCTCCAGGAGGGCGGATCTCACGCAGTCAGGATGGCCGAGCGGTCTAAGGCGCTGCGTTCAGGTCGCAGTCTCCCCTGGAGGCGTGGGTTCAAATCCCACTTCTGACACAGATAAGCTTTTTCATGTTACTGCTGTCTGTAACATGACAGTGGCAATGACGATTGAGCAAGTCTTTGCATGTCAGGGAGCATGATATCAATAATATGCAATGTAAGCAGGAGAGCTGGAGCATTGATACTCTATGTCAACAGACTTTCAAGGGTTTCTCGCACCTCTGACCATTCTCTAGACCGTAGCTTTTTGCGTCTGTGCATTGCTGTATTCATGGGATTGACAGTGTTCTGGGACTTGCCAGTGCTTTATTCTTTGAACTGAATACATGTGTAAGCCAGCCACAAGTCGCTGGCACCATACAAATTCTTTCACTGCTCTCCCAGGGAGCTCTGTAGTGGTTCCATGGTGTAATGGTCAGCACTCTGGACTCTGAATCCAGCGATCCGAGTTCAAATCTCGGTGGGACCTGCTTTTGAAGCATTCCATGTTCATGGCCTGTCATTGGGGCTGTGGTCCTCCAGGCACCGGTAATCCCTTGAACAACTAAGGTGTCAGGGGCTCAAGTCAATCCATCTCTAAGAGCCCGTGATCTTCATATCTTGGCTCACACAGTTGTTGTTACACTTGCTTGGCTTCCCAAAGAGTTCATTAAAAATGTGCTGTACTTGTAAGACATTTGTTGCGCTGCAAAATAAAAGATTCCAACGCCAACCACAAGTGTTTTGAAAGCACTGATTTCGCCAGGCAAAAAAAGACAAGCTACATGGCAATTGTCAGTAAGACCCTGCCGTGGCCAATAGAAGGTCACACTGTTCTGCACCTTGTGAGTAGGTCTCACCGAGATCTGAAGTGGGATCACTGGAATTCAATGTCCAGATTGCTGAACAATACACAATGGAATGGGACTCCAGTCGATGGTCGGATAACAGACCATAACAACAGTGTCTCCCAAGTCAATTGAGATGGCTTCACTCGTCCCTGGGTGGGCTCGAACCACCATCCTCTCGGTTAACAGCCGAGCGCGCTAGCCGATTGCGCCACAGAGACTGGCTATCCAGCACTGCCTGTCGTTGGCCAATTGCGACACACTGTACTCTGAGTCCAACATCAGTTACGTGATGGGTAAAACGAACAGAGCTTTGGGGATGAAATCAATGTGTCCCTCCAATAAGACTGATCCACAGTGAAGTAGATATCTGTCAGACCTACCTGTAACAACAAATGACTTTTCTATGTACTTTGGAAGGGGTTGCTTTGATTTGACTCTGTCAAGCTTGTCTGGCAAAGTTGCTTTTTGGGGAAATGTAATAAAAAGTGCTGCTCCCAGGCCCTACAACACTTCAAGCATTAATTGAGCAGTGAATGTGTGAAGGCACTGCTGGGAGTTGAACCCAGGATCTCCTGTTTACAAGACAGGCGCTTTCACCAGCTAAGCCACAGCGCCCATCTGTAATGCACAGTTTGGTGCAATAGCTCCTTGCATCAAGTCTTCCAAAGTCCACAAGGTGGGTGGCTTTATTGTATCTCCATTGCCTTTTACCTGAAGCTGCATATGAAGTTACGCTACTGTCAATGCTGAGGACATTGCCACCAATTATAAGGAAATGCAAAAGAGGCACTGCTGGGATTCGAACCCAGGATCTCCTGTTTACTAGACAGGCACTTTGACCAACTAAGCCACAGCGCCACCAGTTGGCTTGTGCTGCTAAAGTTTGAAATTTTGTGTGATTGAACCGAAGCAGCTTCTTAACGCCTGTACTCCCCGTTGCTGAGAAGGCTGAGTGGTTTAAGGTGCAGAGTTCAGGTCGCGCTCTCTCCAGGAGGGCGGATCTCACGCAGTCAGGATGGCCGAGCGGTCTAAGGCGCTGCGTTCAGGTCGCAGTCTCCTGGAGGCGTGGGTTCAAATCCCACTTCTGACACAGATAAGCTTTTTCATGTTACTGCTGTCTGTAACATGACAGTGGCAATGACGATTGAGCAAGTCTTTGCATGTCAGGGAGCATGATATCAATAATATGCAATGTAAGCAGGAGAGCTGGAGCATTGATACTCTATGTCAACAGACTTTCAAGGGTTTCTCGCACCTCTGACCATTCTCTAGACCGTAGCTTTTTGCGTCTGTGCATTGCTGTATTCATGGGATTGACAGTGTTCTGGGACTTGCCAGTGCTTTATTCTTTGAACTGAATACATGTGTAAGCCAGCCACAAGTCGCTGGCACCATACAAATTCTTTCACTGCTCTCCCAGGGAGCTCTGTAGTGGTTCCATGGTGTAATGGTCAGCACTCTGGACTCTGAATCCAGCGATCCGAGTTCAAATCTCGGTGGGACCTGCTTTTGAAGCATTCCATGTTCATGGCCTGTCATTGGGGCTGTGGTCCTCCAGGCACCGGTAATCCCTTGAACAACTAAGGTGTCAGGGGCTCAAGTCAATCCATCTCTAAGAGCCCGTGATCTTCATATCTTGGCTCACACAGTTGTTGTTACACTTGCTTGGCTTCCCAAAGAGTTCATTAAAAATGTGCTGTACTTGTAAGACATTTGTTGCGCTGCAAAATAAAAGATTCCAACGCCAACCACAAGTGTTTTGAAAGCACTGATTTCGCCAGGCAAAAAAAGACAAGCTACATGGCAATTGTCAGTAAGACCCTGCCGTGGCCAATAGAAGGTCACACTGTTCTGCACCTTGTGAGTAGGTCTCACCGAGATCTGAAGTGGGATCACTGGAATTCAATGTCCAGATTGCTGAACAATACACAATGGAATGGGACTCCAGTCGATGGTCGGATAACAGACCATAACAACAGTGTCTCCCAAGTCAATTGAGATGGCTTCACTCGTCCCTGGGTGGGCTCGAACCACCATCCTCTCGGTTAACAGCCGAGCGCGCTAGCCGATTGCGCCACAGAGACTGGCTATCCAGCACTGCCTGTCGTTGGCCAATTGCGACACACTGTACTCTGAGTCCAACATCAGTTACGTGATGGGTAAAACGAACAGAGCTTTGGGGATGAAATCAATGTGTCCCTCCAATAAGACTGATCCACAGTGAAGTAGATATCTGTCAGACCTACCTGTAACAACAAATGACTTTTCTATGTACTTTGGAAGGGGTTGCTTTGATTTGACTCTGTCAAGCTTGTCTGGCAAAGTTGCTTTTTGGGGAAATGTAATAAAAAGTGCTGCTCCCAGGCCCTACAACACTTCAAGCATTAATTGAGCAGTGAATGTGTGAAGGCACTGCTGGGAGTTGAACCCAGGATCTCCTGTTTACAAGACAGGCGCTTTCACCAGCTAAGCCACAGCGCCCATCTGTAATGCACAGTTTGGTGCAATAGCTCCTTGCATCAAGTCTTCCAAAGTCCACAAGGTGGGTGGCTTTATTGTATCTCCATTGCCTTTTACCTGAAGCTGCATATGAAGTTACGCTACTGTCAATGCTGAGGACATTGCCACCAATTATAAGGAAATGCAAAAGAGGCACTGCTGGGATTCGAACCCAGGATCTCCTGTTTACTAGACAGGCACTTTGACCAACTAAGCCACAGCGCCACCAGTTGGCTTGTGCTGCTAAAGTTTGAAATTTTGTGTGATTGAACCGAAGCAGCTTCTTAACGCCTGTACTCCCCGTTGCTGAGAAGGCTGAGTGGTTTAAGGTGCAGAGTTCAGGTCGCGCTCTCTCCAGGAGGGCGGATCTCACGCAGTCAGGATGGCCGAGCGGTCTAAGGCGCTGCGTTCAGGTCGCAGTCTCCTGGAGGCGTGGGTTCAAATCCCACTTCTGACACAGATAAGCTTTTTCATGTTACTGCTGTCTGTAACATGACAGTGGCAATGACGATTGAGCAAGTCTTTGCATGTCAGGGAGCATGATATCAATAATATGCAATGTAAGCAGGAGAGCTGGAGCATTGATACTCTATGTCAACAGACTTTCAAGGGTTTCTCGCACCTCTGACCATTCTCTAGACCGTAGCTTTTTGCGTCTGTGCATTGCTGTATTCATGGGATTGACAGTGTTCTGGGACTTGCCAGTGCTTTATTCTTTGAACTGAATACATGTGTAAGCCAGCCACAAGTCGCTGGCACCATACAAATTCTTTCACTGCTCTCCCAGGGAGCTCTGTAGTGGTTCCATGGTGTAATGGTCAGCACTCTGGACTCTGAATCCAGCGATCCGAGTTCAAATCTCGGTGGGACCTGCTTTTGAAGCATTCCATGTTCATGGCCTGTCATTGGGGCTGTGGTCCTCCAGGCACCGGTAATCCCTTGAACAACTAAGGTGTCAGGGGCTCAAGTCAATCCATCTCTAAGAGCCCGTGATCTTCATATCTTGGCTCACACAGTTGTTGTTACACTTGCTTGGCTTCCCAAAGAGTTCATTAAAAATGTGCTGTACTTGTAAGACATTTGTTGCGCTGCAAAATAAAAGATTCCAACGCCAACCACAAGTGTTTTGAAAGCACTGATTTCGCCAGGCAAAAAAAGACAAGCTACATGGCAATTGTCAGTAAGACCCTGCCGTGGCCAATAGAAGGTCACACTGTTCTGCACCTTGTGAGTAGGTCTCACCGAGATCTGAAGTGGGATCACTGGAATTCAATGTCCAGATTGCTGAACAATACACAATGGAATGGGACTCCAGTCGATGGTCGGATAACAGACCATAACAACAGTGTCTCCCAAGTCAATTGAGATGGCTTCACTCGTCCCTGGGTGGGCTCGAACCACCATCCTCTCGGTTAACAGCCGAGCGCGCTAGCCGATTGCGCCACAGAGACTGGCTATCCAGCACTGCCTGTCGTTGGCCAATTGCGACACACTGTACTCTGAGTCCAACATCAGTTACGTGATGGGTAAAACGAACAGAGCTTTGGGGATGAAATCAATGTGTCCCTCCAATAAGACTGATCCACAGTGAAGTAGATATCTGTCAGACCTACCTGTAACAACAAATGACTTTTCTATGTACTTTGGAAGGGGTTGCTTTGATTTGACTCTGTCAAGCTTGTCTGGCAAAGTTGCTTTTTGGGGAAATGTAATAAAAAGTGCTGCTCCCAGGCCCTACAACACTTCAAGCATTAATTGAGCAGTGAATGTGTGAAGGCACTGCTGGGAGTTGAACCCAGGATCTCCTGTTTACAAGACAGGCGCTTTCACCAGCTAAGCCACAGCGCCCATCTGTAATGCACAGTTTGGTGCAATAGCTCCTTGCATCAAGTCTTCCAAAGTCCACAAGGTGGGTGGCTTTATTGTATCTCCATTGCCTTTTACCTGAAGCTGCATATGAAGTTACGCTACTGTCAATGCTGAGGACATTGCCACCAATTATAAGGAAATGCAAAAGAGGCACTGCTGGGATTCGAACCCAGGATCTCCTGTTTACTAGACAGGCACTTTGACCAACTAAGCCACAGCGCCACCAGTTGGCTTGTGCTGCTAAAGTTTGAAATTTTGTGTGATTGAACCGAAGCAGCTTCTTAACGCCTGTACTCCCCGTTGCTGAGAAGGCTGAGTGGTTTAAGGTGCAGAGTTCAGGTCGCGCTCTCTCCAGGAGGGCGGATCTCACGCAGTCAGGATGGCCGAGCGGTCTAAGGCGCTGCGTTCAGGTCGCAGTCTCCTGGAGGCGTGGGTTCAAATCCCACTTCTGACACAGATAAGCTTTTTCATGTTACTGCTGTCTGTAACATGACAGTGGCAATGACGATTGAGCAAGTCTTTGCATGTCAGGGAGCATGATATCAATAATATGCAATGTAAGCAGGAGAGCTGGAGCATTGATACTCTATGTCAACAGACTTTCAAGGGTTTCTCGCACCTCTGACCATTCTCTAGACCGTAGCTTTTTGCGTCTGTGCATTGCTGTATTCATGGGATTGACAGTGTTCTGGGACTTGCCAGTGCTTTATTCTTTGAACTGAATACATGTGTAAGCCAGCCACAAGTCGCTGGCACCATACAAATTCTTTCACTGCTCTCCCAGGGAGCTCTGTAGTGGTTCCATGGTGTAATGGTCAGCACTCTGGACTCTGAATCCAGCGATCCGAGTTCAAATCTCGGTGGGACCTGCTTTTGAAGCATTCCATGTTCATGGCCTGTCATTGGGGCTGTGGTCCTCCAGGCACCGGTAATCCCTTGAACAACTAAGGTGTCAGGGGCTCAAGTCAATCCATCTCTAAGAGCCCGTGATCTTCATATCTTGGCTCACACAGTTGTTGTTACACTTGCTTGGCTTCCCAAAGAGTTCATTAAAAATGTGCTGTACTTGTAAGACATTTGTTGCGCTGCAAAATAAAAGATTCCAACGCCAACCACAAGTGTTTTGAAAGCACTGATTTCGCCAGGCAAAAAAAGACAAGCTACATGGCAATTGTCAGTAAGACCCTGCCGTGGCCAATAGAAGGTCACACTGTTCTGCACCTTGTGAGTAGGTCTCACCGAGATCTGAAGTGGGATCACTGGAATTCAATGTCCAGATTGCTGAACAATACACAATGGAATGGGACTCCAGTCGATGGTCGGATAACAGACCATAACAACAGTGTCTCTCAAGTCAATTGAGATGGCTTCGCTCGTCCCTGGGTGGGCTCGAACCACCATCCTCTCGGTTAACAGCCGAGCGCGCTAGCCGATTGCGCCACAGAGACTGGCTATCCAGCACTGCCTGTCGTTGGCCAATTGCGACACACTGTACTCTGAGTCCAACATCAGTTACGTGATGGGTAAAACGAACAGAGCTTTGGGGATGAAATCAATGTGTCCCTCCAATAAGACTGATCCACAGTGAAGTAGATATCTGTCAGACCTACCTGTAACAACAAATGACTTTTCTATGTACTTTGGAAGGGGTTGCTTTGATTTGACTCTGTCAAGCTTGTCTGGCAAAGTTGCTTTATGGGGAAATGTAATAAAAAGTGCTGCTCCCAGGCCCTACAACACTTCAAGCATTAATTGAGCAGTGAATGTGTGAAGGCACTGCTGGGAGTTGAACCCAGGATCTCCTGTTTACAAGACAGGCGCTTTCACCAGCTAAGCCACAGCGCCCATCTGTAATGCACAGTTTGGTGCAATAGCTCCTTGCATCAAGTCTTCCAAAGTCCACAAGGTGGGTGGCTTTATTGTATCTCCATTGCCTTTTACCTGAAGCTGCATATGAAGTTACGCTACTGTCAATGCTGAGGACATTGCCACCAATTATAAGGAAATGCAAAAGAGGCACTGCTGGGATTCGAACCCAGGATCTCCTGTTTACTAGACAGGCACTTTGACCAACTAAGCCACAGCGCCACCAGTTGGCTTGTGCTGCTAAAGTTTGAAATTTTGTGTGATTGAACCGAAGCAGCTTCTTAACGCCTGTACTCCCCGTTGCTGAGAAGGCTGAGTGGTTTAAGGTGCAGAGTTCAGGTCGCGCTCTCTCCAGGAGGGCGGATCTCACGCAGTCAGGATGGCCGAGCGGTCTAAGGCGCTGCGTTCAGGTCGCAGTCTCCCCTGGAGGCGTGGGTTCAAATCCCACTTCTGACACAGATAAGCTTTTTCATGTTACTGCTGTCTGTAACATGACAGTGGCAATGACGATTGAGCAAGTCTTTGCATGTCAGGGAGCATGATATCAATAATATGCAATGTAAGCAGGAGAGCTGGAGCATTGATACTCTATGTCAACAGACTTTCAAGGGTTTCTCGCACCTCTGACCATTCTCTAGACCGTAGCTTTTTGCGTCTGTGCATTGCTGTATTCATGGGATTGACAGTGTTCTGGGACTTGCCAGTGCTTTATTCTTTGAACTGAATACATGTGTAAGCCAGCCACAAGTCGCTGGCACCATACAAATTCTTTCACTGCTCTCCCAGGGAGCTCTGTAGTGGTTCCATGGTGTAATGGTCAGCACTCTGGACTCTGAATCCAGCGATCCGAGTTCAAATCTCGGTGGGACCTGCTTTTGAAGCATTCCATGTTCATGGCCTGTCATTGGGGCTGTGGTCCTCCAGGCACCGGTAATCCCTTGAACAACTAAGGTGTCAGGGGCTCAAGTCAATCCATCTCTAAGAGCCCGTGATCTTCATATCTTGGCTCACACAGTTGTTGTTACACTTGCTTGGCTTCCCAAAGAGTTCATTAAAAATGTGCTGTACTTGTAAGACATTTGTTGCGCTGCAAAATAAAAGATTCCAACGCCAACCACAAGTGTTTTGAAAGCACTGATTTCGCCAGGCAAAAAAAGACAAGCTACATGGCAATTGTCAGTAAGACCCTGCCGTGGCCAATAGAAGGTCACACTGTTCTGCACCTTGTGAGTAGGTCTCACCGAGATCTGAAGTGGGATCACTGGAATTCAATGTCCAGATTGCTGAACAATACACAATGGAATGGGACTCCAGTCGATGGTCGGATAACAGACCATAACAACAGTGTCTCCCAAGTCAATTGAGATGGCTTCACTCGTCCCTGGGTGGGCTCGAACCACCATCCTCTCGGTTAACAGCCGAGCGCGCTAGCCGATTGCGCCACAGAGACTGGCTATCCAGCACTGCCTGTCGTTGGCCAATTGCGACACACTGTACTCTGAGTCCAACATCAGTTACGTGATGGGTAAAACGAACAGAGCTTTGGGGATGAAATCAATGTGTCCCTCCAATAAGACTGATCCACAGTGAAGTAGATATCTGTCAGACCTACCTGTAACAACAAATGACTTTTCTATGTACTTTGGAAGGGGTTGCTTTGATTTGACTCTGTCAAGCTTGTCTGGCAAAGTTGCTTTTTGGGGAAATGTAATAAAAAGTGCTGCTCCCAGGCCCTACAACACTTCAAGCATTAATTGAGCAGTGAATGTGTGAAGGCACTGCTGGGAGTTGAACCCAGGATCTCCTGTTTACAAGACAGGCGCTTTCACCAGCTAAGCCACAGCTCCCATCTGTAATGCACAGTTTGGTGCAATAGCTCCTTGCATCAAGTCTTCCAAAGTCCACAAGGTGGGTGGCTTTATTGTATCTCCATTGCCTTTTTCCTGAAGCTGCGTATGAAGTTACGCTACTGTCAATGCTGAGGACATTGCCACCAATTATAAGGAAATGCAAAAGAGGCACTGCTGGGATTCGAACCCAGGATCTCCTGTTTACTAGACAGGCACTTTGACCAACTAAGCCACAGCGCCACCAGTTGGCTTGTGCTGCTAAAGTTTGAAATTTTGTGTGATTGAACCGGAGCAGCTTCTTAACGCCTGTACTCCCCGTTGCTGAGAAGGCTGAGTGGTTTAAGGTGCAGAGTTCAGGTCGCGCTCTCTCCAGGAGGGCGGATCTCACGCAGTCAGGATGGCCGAGCGGTCTAAGGCTCTGCGTTCAGGTCGCAGTCTCCCCTGGAGGCGTGGGTTCGAATCCCACTTCTGACACAGATAAGCTTTTTCATGTTACTGCTGTCTGTAACATGACAGTGGCAATGACGATTGAGCAAGTCTTTGCATGTCAGGGAGCATGATATCAATAATATGCAATGTAAGCAGGAGAGCTGGAGCATTGATACTCTATGTCAACAGACTTTCAAGGGTTTCTCGCACCTCTGACCATTCTCTAGACCGTAGCTTTTTGCGTCTGTGCATTGCTGTATTCATGGGATTGACAGTGTTCTGGGACTTGCCAGTGCTTTATTCTTTGAACTGAATACATGTGTAAGCCAGCCACAAGTCGCTGGCACCATACAAATTCTTTCACTGCTCTCCCAGGGAGCTCTGTAGTGGTTCCATGGTGTAATGGTCAGCACTCTGGACTCTGAATCCAGCGATCCGAGTTCAAATCTCGGTGGGACCTGCTTTTGAAGCATTCCATGTTCATGGCCTGTCATTGGGGCTGTGGTCCTCCAGGCACCGGTAATCCCTTGAACAACTAAGGTGTCAGGGGCTCAAGTCAATCCATCTCTAAGAGCCCGTGATCTTCATATCTTGGCTCACACAGTTGTTGTTACACTTGCTTGGCTTCCCAAAGAGTTCATTAAAAATGTGCTGTACTTGTAAGACATTTGTTGCGCTGCAAAATAAAAGATTCCAACGCCAACCACAAGTGTTTTGAAAGCACTGATTTCGCCAGGCAAAAAAAGACAAGCTACATGGCAATTGTCAGTAAGACCCTGCCGTGGCCAATAGAAGGTCACACTGTTCTGCACCTTGTGAGTAGGTCTCACCGAGATCTGAAGTGGGATCACTGGAATTCAATGTCCAGATTGCTGAACAATACACAATGGAATGGGACTCCAGTCGATGGTCGGATAACAGACCATAACAACAGTGTCTCTCAAGTCAATTGAGATGGCTTCGCTCGTCCCTGGGTGGGCTCGAACCACCATCCTCTCGGTTAACAGCCGAGCGCGCTAGCCGATTGCGCCACAGAGACTGGCTATCCAGCACTGCCTGTCGTTGGCCAATTGCGACACACTGTACTCTGAGTCCAACATCAGTTACGTGATGGGTAAAACGAACAGAGCTTTGGGGATGAAATCAATGTGTCCCTCCAATAAGACTGATCCACAGTGAAGTAGATATCTGTCAGACCTACCTGTAACAACAAATGACTTTTCTATGTACTTTGGAAGGGGTTGCTTTGATTTGACTCTGTCAAGCTTGTCTGGCAAAGTTGCTTTTTGGGGAAATGTAATAAAAAGTGCTGCTCCCAGGCCCTACAACACTTCAAGCATTAATTGAGCAGTGAATGTGTGAAGGCACTGCTGGGAGTTGAACCCAGGATCTCCTGTTTACAAGACAGGCGCTTTCACCAGCTAAGCCACAGCTCCCATCTGTAATGCACAGTTTGGTGCAATAGCTCCTTGCATCAAGTCTTCCAAAGTCCACAAGGTGGGTGGCTTTATTGTATCTCCATTGCCTTTTTCCTGAAGCTGCGTATGAAGTTACGCTACTGTCAATGCTGAGGACATTGCCACCAATTATAAGGAAATGCAAAAGAGGCACTGCTGGGATTCGAACCCAGGATCTCCTGTTTACTAGACAGGCACTTTGACCAACTAAGCCACAGCGCCACCAGTTGGCTTGTGCTGCTAAAGTTTGAAATTTTGTGTGATTGAACCGGAGCAGCTTCTTAACGCCTGTACTCCCCGTTGCTGAGAAGGCTGAGTGGTTTAAGGTGCAGAGTTCAGGTCGCGCTCTCTCCAGGAGGGCGGATCTCACGCAGTCAGGATGGCCGAGCGGTCTAAGGCTCTGCGTTCAGGTCGCAGTCTCCCCTGGAGGCGTGGGTTCGAATCCCACTTCTGACACAGATAAGCTTTTTCATGTTACTGCTGTCTGTAACATGACAGTGGCAATGACGATTGAGCAAGTCTTTGCATGTCAGGGAGCATGATATCAATAATATGCAATGTAAGCAGGAGAGCTGGAGCATTGATACTCTATGTCAACAGACTTTCAAGGGTTTCTCGCACCTCTGACCATTCTCTAGACCGTAGCTTTTTGCGTCTGTGCATTGCTGTATTCATGGGATTGACAGTGTTCTGGGACTTGCCAGTGCTTTATTCTTTGAACTGAATACATGTGTAAGCCAGCCACAAGTCGCTGGCACCATACAAATTCTTTCACTGCTCTCCCAGGGAGCTCTGTAGTGGTTCCATGGTGTAATGGTCAGCACTCTGGACTCTGAATCCAGCGATCCGAGTTCAAATCTCGGTGGGACCTGCTTTTGAAGCATTCCATGTTCATGGCCTGTCATTGGGGCTGTGGTCCTCCAGGCACCGGTAATCCCTTGAACAACTAAGGTGTCAGGGGCTCAAGTCAATCCATCTCTAAGAGCCCGTGATCTTCATATCTTGGCTCACACAGTTGTTGTTACACTTGCTTGGCTTCCCAAAGAGTTCATTAAAAATGTGCTGTACTTGTAAGACATTTGTTGCGCTGCAAAATAAAAGATTCCAACGCCAACCACAAGTGTTTTGAAAGCACTGATTTCGCCAGGCAAAAAAAGACAAGCTACATGGCAATTGTCAGTAAGACCCTGCCGTGGCCAATAGAAGGTCACACTGTTCTGCACCTTGTGAGTAGGTCTCACCGAGATCTGAAGTGGGATCACTGGAATTCAATGTCCAGATTGCTGAACAATACACAATGGAATGGGACTCCAGTCGATGGTCGGATAACAGACCATAACAACAGTGTCTCTCAAGTCAATTGAGATGGCTTCGCTCGTCCCTGGGTGGGCTCGAACCACCATCCTCTCGGTTAACAGCCGAGCGCGCTAGCCGATTGCGCCACAGAGACTGGCTATCCAGCACTGCCTGTCGTTGGCCAATTGCGACACACTGTACTCTGAGTCCAACATCAGTTACGTGATGGGTAAAACGAACAGAGCTTTGGGGATGAAATCAATGTGTCCCTCCAATAAGACTGATCCACAGTGAAGTAGATATCTGTCAGACCTACCTGTAACAACAAATGACTTTTCTATGTACTTTGGAAGGGGTTGCTTTGATTTGACTCTGTCAAGCTTGTCTGGCAAAGTTGCTTTATGGGGAAATGTAATAAAAAGTGCTGCTCCCAGGCCCTACAACACTTCAAGCATTAATTGAGCAGTGAATGTGTGAAGGCACTGCTGGGAGTTGAACCCAGGATCTCCTGTTTACAAGACAGGCGCTTTCACCAGCTAAGCCACAGCGCCCATCTGTAATGCACAGTTTGGTGCAATAGCTCCTTGCATCAAGTCTTCCAAAGTCCACAAGGTGGGTGGCTTTATTGTATCTCCATTGCCTTTTACCTGAAGCTGCATATGAAGTTACGCTACTGTCAATGCTGAGGACATTGCCACCAATTATAAGGAAATGCAAAAGAGGCACTGCTGGGATTCGAACCCAGGATCTCCTGTTTACTAGACAGGCACTTTGACCAACTAAGCCACAGCGCCACCAGTTGGCTTGTGCTGCTAAAGTTTGAAATTTTGTGTGATTGAACCGAAGCAGCTTCTTAACGCCTGTACTCCCCGTTGCTGAGAAGGCTGAGTGGTTTAAGGTGCAGAGTTCAGGTCGCGCTCTCTCCAGGAGGGCGGATCTCACGCAGTCAGGATGGCCGAGCGGTCTAAGGCGCTGCGTTCAGGTCGCAGTCTCCCCTGGCGGCGTGGGTTCAAATCCCACTTCTGACACAGATAAGCTTTTTCATGTTACTGCTGTCTGTAACATGACAGTGGCAATGACGATTGAGCAAGTCTTTGCATGTCAGGGAGCATGATATCAATAATATGCAATGTAAGCAGGAGAGCTGGAGCATTGATACTCTATGTCAACAGACTTTCAAGGGTTTCTCGCACCTCTGACCATTCTCTAGACCGTAGCTTTTTGCGTCTGTGCATTGCTGTATTCATGGGATTGACAGTGTTCTGGGACTTGCCAGTGCTTTATTCTTTGAACTGAATACATGTGTAAGCCAGCCACAAGTCGCTGGCACCATACAAATTCTTTCACTGCTCTCCCAGGGAGCTCTGTAGTGGTTCCATGGTGTAATGGTCAGCACTCTGGACTCTGAATCCAGCGATCCGAGTTCAAATCTCGGTGGGACCTGCTTTTGAAGCATTCCATGTTCATGGCCTGTCATTGGGGCTGTGGTCCTCCAGGCACCGGTAATCCCTTGAACAACTAAGGTGTCAGGGGCTCAAGTCAATCCATCTCTAAGAGCCCGTGATCTTCATATCTTGGCTCACACAGTTGTTGTTACACTTGCTTGGCTTCCCAAAGAGTTCATTAAAAATGTGCTGTACTTGTAAGACATTTGTTGCGCTGCAAAATAAAAGATTCCAACGCCAACCACAAGTGTTTTGAAAGCACTGATTTCGCCAGGCAAAAAAAGACAAGCTACATGGCAATTGTCAGTAAGACCCTGCCGTGGCCAATAGAAGGTCACACTGTTCTGCACCTTGTGAGTAGGTCTCACCGAGATCTGAAGTGGGATCACTGGAATTCAATGTCCAGATTGCTGAACAATACACAATGGAATGGGACTCCAGTCGATGGTCGGATAACAGACCATAACAACAGTGTCTCCCAAGTCAATTGAGATGGCTTCACTCGTCCCTGGGTGGGCTCGAACCACCATCCTCTCGGTTAACAGCCAAGCGCGCTAGCCGATTGCGCCACAGAGACTGGCTATCCAGCACTGCCTGTCGTTGGCCAATTGCGACACACTGTACTCTGAGTCCAACATCAGTTACGTGATGGGTAAAACGAACAGAGCTTTGGGGATGAAATCAATGTGTCCCTCCAATAAGACTGATCCACAGTGAAGTAGATATCTGTCAGACCTACCTGTAACAACAAATGACTTTTCTATGTACTTTGGAAGGGGTTGCTTTGATTTGACTCTGTCAAGCTTGTCTGGCAAAGTTGCTTTTTGGGGAAATGTAATAGAAAGTGCTGCTCCCAGGCCCTACAACACTTCAAGCATTAATTGAGCAGTGAATGTGTGAAGGCACTGCTGGGAGTTGAACCCAGGATCTCCTGTTTACAAGACAGGCGCTTTCACCAGCTAAACCACAGCGCCCATCTGTAATGCACAGTTTGGTGCAATAGCTCCTTGCATCAAGTCTTCCAAAGTCCACAAGGTGGGTGGCTTTATTGTATCTCCATTGCCTTTTACCTGAAGCTGCATATGAAGTTACGCTACTGTCAATGCTGAGGACATTGCCACCAATTATAAGGAAATGCAAAAGAGGCACTGCTGGGATTCGAACCCAGGATCTCCTGTTTACTAGACAGGCACTTTGACCAACTAAGCCACAGCGCCACCAGTTGGCTTGTGCTGCTAAAGTTTGAAATTTTGTGTGATTGAACCGAAGCAGCTTCTTAACGCCTGTACTCCCCGTTGCTGAGAAGGCTGAGTGGTTTAAGGTGCAGAGTTCAGGTCGCGCTCTCTCCAGGAGGGCGGATCTCACGCAGTCAGGATGGCCGAGCGGTCTAAGGCGCTGCGTTCAGGTCGCAGTCTCCCCTGGAGGCGTGGGTTCAAATCCCACTTCTGACACAGATAAGCTTTTTCATGTTACTGCTGTCTGTAACATGACAGTGGCAATGACGATTGAGCAAGTCTTTGCATGTCAGGGAGCATGATATCAATAATATGCAATGTAAGCAGGAGAGCTGGAGCATTGATACTCTATGTCAACAGACTTTCAAGGGTTTCTCGCACCTCTGACCATTCTCTAGACCGTAGCTTTTTGCGTCTGTGCATTGCTGTATTCATGGGATTGACAGTGTTCTGGGACTTGCCAGTGCTTTATTCTTTGAACTGAATACATGTGTAAGCCAGCCACAAGTCGCTGGCACCATACAAATTCTTTCACTGCTCTCCCAGGGAGCTCTGTAGTGGTTCCATGGTGTAATGGTCAGCACTCTGGACTCTGAATCCAGCGATCCGAGTTCAAATCTCGGTGGGACCTGCTTTTGAAGCATTCCATGTTCATGGCCTGTCATTGGGGCTGTGGTCCTCCGGGCACCGGTAATCCCTTGAACAACTAAGGTGTCAGGGGCTCAAGTCAATCCATCTCTAAGAGCCCGTGATCTTCATATCTTTGCTCACACAGTTGTTGTTACACTTGCTTGGCTTCCCAAAGAGTTCATTAAAAATGTGCTGGACTTGTAAGACATTTGTTGCGCTGCAAAATAAAAGATTCCAACGCCAACCACAAGTGTTTTGAAAGCACTGATTTCGCCAGGCAAAAAAAGACAAGCTACATGGCAATTGTCAGTAAGACCCTGCCGTGGCCAATAGAAGGTCACACTGTTCTGCACCTTGTGAGTAGGTCTCACCGAGATCTGAAGTGGGATCACTGGAATTCAATGTCCAGATTGCTGAACAATACACAATGGAATGGGACTCCAGTCGATGGTCGGATAACAGACCATAACAACAGTGTCTCTCAAGTCAATTGAGATGGCTTCGCTCGTCCCTGGGTGGGCTCGAACCACCATCCTCTCGGTTAACAGCCGAGCGCGCTAGCCGATTGCGCCACAGAGACTGGCTATCCAGCACTGCCTGTCGTTGGCCAATTGCGACACACTGTACTCTGAGTCCAACATCAGTTACGTGATGGGTAAAACGAACAGAGCTTTGGGGATGAAATCAATGTGTCCCTCCAATAAGACTGATCCACAGTGAAGTAGATATCTGTCAGACCTACCTGTAACAACAAATGACTTTTCTATGTACTTTGGAAGGGGTTGCTTTGATTTGACTCTGTCAAGCTTGTCTGGCAAAGTTGCTTTATGGGGAAATGTAATAAAAAGTGCTGCTCCCAGGCCCTACAACACTTCAAGCATTAATTGAGCAGTGAATGTGTGAAGGCACTGCTGGGAGTTGAACCCAGGATCTCCTGTTTACAAGACAGGCGCTTTCACCAGCTAAGCCACAGCGCCCATCTGTAATGCACAGTTTGGTGCAATAGCTCCTTGCATCAAGTCTTCCAAAGTCCACAAGGTGGGTGGCTTTATTGTATCTCCATTGCCTTTTACCTGAAGCTGCATATGAAGTTACGCTACTGTCAATGCTGAGGACATTGCCACCAATTATAAGGAAATGCAAAAGAGGCACTGCTGGGATTCGAACCCAGGATCTCCTGTTTACTAGACAGGCACTTTGACCAACTAAGCCACAGCGCCACCAGTTGGCTTGTGCTGCTAAAGTTTGAAATTTTGTGTGATTGAACCGAAGCAGCTTCTTAACGCCTGTACTCCCCGTTGCTGAGAAGGCTGAGTGGTTTAAGGTGCAGAGTTCAGGTCGCGCTCTCTCCAGGAGGGCGGATCTCACGCAGTCAGGATGGCCGAGCGGTCTAAGGCGCTGCGTTCAGGTCGCAGTCTCCCCTGGCGGCGTGGGTTCAAATCCCACTTCTGACACAGATAAGCTTTTTCATGTTACTGCTGTCTGTAACATGACAGTGGCAATGACGATTGAGCAAGTCTTTGCATGTCAGGGAGCATGATATCAATAATATGCAATGTAAGCAGGAGAGCTGGAGCATTGATACTCTATGTCAACAGACTTTCAAGGGTTTCTCGCACCTCTGACCATTCTCTAGACCGTAGCTTTTTGCGTCTGTGCATTGCTGTATTCATGGGATTGACAGTGTTCTGGGACTTGCCAGTGCTTTATTCTTTGAACTGAATACATGTGTAAGCCAGCCACAAGTCGCTGGCACCATACAAATTCTTTCACTGCTCTCCCAGGGAGCTCTGTAGTGGTTCCATGGTGTAATGGTCAGCACTCTGGACTCTGAATCCAGCGATCCGAGTTCAAATCTCGGTGGGACCTGCTTTTGAAGCATTCCATGTTCATGGCCTGTCATTGGGGCTGTGGTCCTCCAGGCACCGGTAATCCCTTGAACAACTAAGGTGTCAGGGGCTCAAGTCAATCCATCTCTAAGAGCCCGTGATCTTCATATCTTGGCTCACACAGTTGTTGTTACACTTGCTTGGCTTCCCAAAGAGTTCATTAAAAATGTGCTGTACTTGTAAGACATTTGTTGCGCTGCAAAATAAAAGATTCCAACGCCAACCACAAGTGTTTTGAAAGCACTGATTTCGCCAGGCAAAAAAAGACAAGCTACATGGCAATTGTCAGTAAGACCCTGCCGTGGCCAATAGAAGGTCACACTGTTCTGCACCTTGTGAGTAGGTCTCACCGAGATCTGAAGTGGGATCACTGGAATTCAATGTCCAGATTGCTGAACAATACACAATGGAATGGGACTCCAGTCGATGGTCGGATAACAGACCATAACAACAGTGTCTCCCAAGTCAATTGAGATGGCTTCACTCGTCCCTGGGTGGGCTCGAACCACCATCCTCTCGGTTAACAGCCAAGCGCGCTAGCCGATTGCGCCACAGAGACTGGCTATCCAGCACTGCCTGTCGTTGGCCAATTGCGACACACTGTACTCTGAGTCCAACATCAGTTACGTGATGGGTAAAACGAACAGAGCTTTGGGGATGAAATCAATGTGTCCCTCCAATAAGACTGATCCACAGTGAAGTAGATATCTGTCAGACCTACCTGTAACAACAAATGACTTTTCTATGTACTTTGGAAGGGGTTGCTTTGATTTGACTCTGTCAAGCTTGTCTGGCAAAGTTGCTTTTTGGGGAAATGTAATAGAAAGTGCTGCTCCCAGGCCCTACAACACTTCAAGCATTAATTGAGCAGTGAATGTGTGAAGGCACTGCTGGGAGTTGAACCCAGGATCTCCTGTTTACAAGACAGGCGCTTTCACCAGCTAAACCACAGCGCCCATCTGTAATGCACAGTTTGGTGCAATAGCTCCTTGCATCAAGTCTTCCAAAGTCCACAAGGTGGGTGGCTTTATTGTATCTCCATTGCCTTTTACCTGAAGCTGCATATGAAGTTACGCTACTGTCAATGCTGAGGACATTGCCACCAATTATAAGGAAATGCAAAAGAGGCACTGCTGGGATTCGAACCCAGGATCTCCTGTTTACTAGACAGGCACTTTGACCAACTAAGCCACAGCGCCACCAGTTGGCTTGTGCTGCTAAAGTTTGAAATTTTGTGTGATTGAACCGAAGCAGCTTCTTAACGCCTGTACTCCCCGTTGCTGAGAAGGCTGAGTGGTTTAAGGTGCAGAGTTCAGGTCGCGCTCTCTCCAGGAGGGCGGATCTCACGCAGTCAGGATGGCCGAGCGGTCTAAGGCGCTGCGTTCAGGTCGCAGTCTCCCCTGGAGGCGTGGGTTCAAATCCCACTTCTGACACAGATAAGCTTTTTCATGTTACTGCTGTCTGTAACATGACAGTGGCAATGACGATTGAGCAAGTCTTTGCATGTCAGGGAGCATGATATCAATAATATGCAATGTAAGCAGGAGAGCTGGAGCATTGATACTCTATGTCAACAGACTTTCAAGGGTTTCTCGCACCTCTGACCATTCTCTAGACCGTAGCTTTTTGCGTCTGTGCATTGCTGTATTCATGGGATTGACAGTGTTCTGGGACTTGCCAGTGCTTTATTCTTTGAACTGAATACATGTGTAAGCCAGCCACAAGTCGCTGGCACCATACAAATTCTTTCACTGCTCTCCCAGGGAGCTCTGTAGTGGTTCCATGGTGTAATGGTCAGCACTCTGGACTCTGAATCCAGCGATCCGAGTTCAAATCTCGGTGGGACCTGCTTTTGAAGCATTCCATGTTCATGGCCTGTCATTGGGGCTGTGGTCCTCCGGGCACCGGTAATCCCTTGAACAACTAAGGTGTCAGGGGCTCAAGTCAATCCATCTCTAAGAGCCCGTGATCTTCATATCTTTGCTCACACAGTTGTTGTTACACTTGCTTGGCTTCCCAAAGAGTTCATTAAAAATGTGCTGGACTTGTAAGACATTTGTTGCGCTGCAAAATAAAAGATTCCAACGCCAACCACAAGTGTTTTGAAAGCACTGATTTCGCCAGGCAAAAAAAGACAAGCTACATGGCAATTGTCAGTAAGACCCTGCCGTGGCCAATAGAAGGTCACACTGTTCTGCACCTTGTGAGTAGGTCTCACCGAGATCTGAAGTGGGATCACTGGAATTCAATGTCCAGATTGCTGAACAATACACAATGGAATGGGACTCCAGTCGATGGTCGGATAACAGACCATAACAACAGTGTCTCCCAAGTCAATTGAGATGGCTTCACTCGTCCCTGGGTGGGCTCGAACCACCATCCTCTCGGTTAACAGCCGAGCGCGCTAGCCGATTGCGCCACAGAGACTGGCTATCCAGCACTGCCTGTCGTTGGCCAATTGCGACACACTGTACTCTGAGTCCAACATCAGTTACGTGATGGGTAAAACGAACAGAGCTTTGGGGATGAAATCAATGTGTCCCTCCAATAAGACTGATCCACAGTGAAGTAGATATCTGTCAGACCTACCTGTAACAACAAATGACTTTTCTATGTACTTTGGAAGGGGTTGCTTTGATTTGACTCTGTCAAGCTTGTCTGGCAAAGTTGCTTTTTGGGGAAATGTAATAAAAAGTGCTGCTCCCAGGCCCTACAACACTTCAAGCATTAATTGAGCAGTGAATGTGTGAAGGCACTGCTGGGAGTTGAACCCAGGATCTCCTGTTTACAAGACAGGCGCTTTCACCAGCTAAGCCACAGCGCCCATCTGTAATGCACAGTTTGGTGCAATAGCTCCTTGCATCAAGTCTTCCAAAGTCCACAAGGTGGGTGGCTTTCTTGTATCTCCATTGCCTTTTACCTGAAGCTGCATATGAAGTTACGCTACTGTCAATGCTGAGGACATTGCCACCAATTATAAGGAAATGCAAAAGAGGCACTGCTGGGATTCGAACCCAGGATCTCCTGTTTACTAGACAGGCACTTTGACCAACTAAGCCACAGCGCCACCAGTTGGCTTGTGCTGCTAAAGTTTGAAATTTTGTGTGATTGAACCGAAGCAGCTTCTTAACGCCTGCACTCCCCGTTGCTGAGAAGGCTGAGTGGTTTAAGGTGCAGAGTTCAGGTCGCGCTCTCTCCAGGAGGACGGATCTCACGCAGTCAGGATGGCCGAGCGGTCTAAGGCGCTGCGTTCAGGTCGCAGTCTCCCCTGGAGGCGTGGGTTCGAATCCCACTTCTGACACAGATAAGCTTTTTCATGTTACTGCTGTCTGTAACATGACAGTGGCAATGACGATTGAGCAAGTCTTTGCATGTCAGGGAGCATGATATCAATAATATGCAATGTAAGCCGGAGAGCTGGAGCATTGATACTCTATGTCAACAGACTTTCAAGGGTTTCTCGCACCTCTGACCATTCTCTAGACCGTAGCTTTTTGCGTCTGTGCATTGCTGTATTCATGGGATTGACAGTGTTCTGGGACTTGCCAGTGCTTTATTCTTTGAACTGAATACATGTGTAAGCCAGCCACAAGTCGCTGGCACCATACAAATTCTTTCACTGCTCTCCCAGGGAGCTCTGTAGTGGTTCCATGGTGTAATGGTCAGCACTCTGGACTCTGAATCCAGCGATCCGAGTTCAAATCTCGGTGGGACCTGCTTTTGAAGCATTCCATGTTCATGGCCTGTCATTGGGGCTGTGGTCCTCCGGGCACCGGTAATCCCTTGAACAACTAAGGTGTCAGGGGCTCAAGTCAATCCATCTCTAAGAGCCCGTGATCTTCATATCTTTGCTCACACAGTTGTTGTTACACTTGCTTGGCTTCCCAAAGAGTTCATTAAAAATGTGCTGGACTTGTAAGACATTTGTTGCGCTGCAAAATAAAAGATTCCAACGCCAACCACAAGTGTTTTGAAAGCACTGATTTCGCCAGGCAAAAAAAGACAAGCTACATGGCAATTGTCAGTAAGACCCTGCCGTGGCCAATAGAAGGTCACACTGTTCTGCACCTTGTGAGTAGGTCTCACCGAGATCTGAAGTGGGATCACTGGAATTCAATGTCCAGATTGCTGAACAATACACAATGGAATGGGACTCCAGTCGATGGTCGGATAACAGACCATAACAACAGTGTCTCCCAAGTCAATTGAGATGGCTTCACTCGTCCCTGGGTGGGCTCGAACCACCATCCTCTCGGTTAACAGCCGAGCGCGCTAGCCGATTGCGCCACAGAGACTGGCTATCCAGCACTGCCTGTCGTTGGCCAATTGCGACACACTGTACTCTGAGTCCAACATCAGTTACGTGATGGGTAAAACGAACAGAGCTTTGGGGATGAAATCAATGTGTCCCTCCAATAAGACTGATCCACAGTGAAGTAGATATCTGTCAGACCTACCTGTAACAACAAATGACTTTTCTATGTACTTTGGAAGGGGTTGCTTTGATTTGACTCTGTCAAGCTTGTCTGGCAAAGTTGCTTTTTGGGGAAATGTAATAAAAAGTGCTGCTCCCAGGCCCTACAACACTTCAAGCATTAATTGAGCAGTGAATGTGTGAAGGCACTGCTGGGAGTTGAACCCAGGATCTCCTGTTTACAAGACAGGCGCTTTCACCAGCTAAGCCACAGCGCCCATCTGTAATGCACAGTTTGGTGCAATAGCTCCTTGCATCAAGTCTTCCAAAGTCCACAAGGTGGGTGGCTTTATTGTATCTCCATTGCCTTTTACCTGAAGCTGCATATGAAGTTACGCTACTGTCAATGCTGAGGACATTGCCACCAATTATAAGGAAATGCAAAAGAGGCACTGCTGGGATTCGAACCCAGGATCTCCTGTTTACTAGACAGGCACTTTGACCAACTAAGCCACAGCGCCACCAGTTGGCTTGTGCTGCTAAAGTTTGAAATTTTGTGTGATTGAACCGAAGCAGCTTCTTAACGCCTGCACTCCCCGTTGCTGAGAAGGCTGAGTGGTTTAAGGTGCAGAGTTCAGGTCGCGCTCTCTCCAGGAGGACGGATCTCACGCAGTCAGGATGGCCGAGCGGTCTAAGGCGCTGCGTTCAGGTCGCAGTCTCCCCTGGAGGCGTGGGTTCGAATCCCACTTCTGACACAGATAAGCTTTTTCATGTTACTGCTGTCTGTAACATGACAGTGGCAATGACGATTGAGCAAGTCTTTGCATGTCAGGGAGCATGATATCAATAATATGCAATGTAAGCCGGAGAGCTGGAGCATTGATACTCTATGTCAACAGACTTTCAAGGGTTTCTCGCACCTCTGACCATTCTCTAGACCGTAGCTTTTTGCGTCTGTGCATTGCTGTATTCATGGGATTGACAGTGTTCTGGGACTTGCCAGTGCTTTATTCTTTGAACTGAATACATGTGTAAGCCAGCCACAAGTCGCTGGCACCATACAAATTCTTTCACTGCTCTCCCAGGGAGCTCTGTAGTGGTTCCATGGTGTAATGGTCAGCACTCTGGACTCTGAATCCAGCAATCCGAGTTCAAATCTCGGTGGGACCTGCTTTTGAAGCATTCCATGTTCATGGCCTGTCATTGGGGCTGTGGTCCTCCGGGCACCGGTAATCCCTTGAACAACTAAGGTGTCAGGGGCTCAAGTCAATCCATCTCTAAGAGCCCGTGATCTTCATATCTTTGCTCACACAGTTGTTGTTACACTTGCTTGGCTTCCCAAAGAGTTCATTAAAAATGTGCTGGACTTGTAAGACATTTGTTGCGCTGCAAAATAAAAGATTCCAACGCCAACCACAAGTGTTTTGAAAGCACTGATTTCGCCAGGCAAAAAAAGACAAGCTACATGGCAATTGTCAGTAAGACCCTGCCGTGGCCAATAGAAGGTCACACTGTTCTGCACCTTGTGAGTAGGTCTCACCGAGATCTGAAGTGGGATCACTGGAATTCAATGTCCAGATTGCTGAACAATACACAATGGAATGGGACTCCAGTCGATGGTCGGATAACAGACCATAACAACAGTGTCTCCCAAGTCAATTGAGATGGCTTCACTCGTCCCTGGGTGGGCTCGAACCACCATCCTCTCGGTTAACAGCCGAGCGCGCTAGCCGATTGCGCCACAGAGACTGGCTATCCAGCACTGCCTGTCGTTGGCCAATTGCGACACACTGTACTCTGAGTCCAACATCAGTTACGTGATGGGTAAAACGAACAGAGCTTTGGGGATGAAATCAATGTGTCCCTCCAATAAGACTGATCCACAGTGAAGTAGATATCTGTCAGACCTACCTGTAACAACAAATGACTTTTCTATGTACTTTGGAAGGGGTTGCTTTGATTTGACTCTGTCAAGCTTGTCTGGCAAAGTTGCTTTTTGGGGAAATGTAATAAAAAGTGCTGCTCCCAGGCCCTACAACACTTCAAGCATTAATTGAGCAGTGAATGTGTGAAGGCACTGCTGGGAGTTGAACCCAGGATCTCCTGTTTACAAGACAGGCGCTTTCACCAGCTAAGCCACAGCGCCCATCTGTAATGCACAGTTTGGTGCAATAGCTCCTTGCATCAAGTCTTCCAAAGTCCACAAGGTGGGTGGCTTTCTTGTATCTCCATTGCCTTTTACCTGAAGCTGCATATGAAGTTACGCTACTGTCAATGCTGAGGACATTGCCACCAATTATAAGGAAATGCAAAAGAGGCACTGCTGGGATTCGAACCCAGGATCTCCTGTTTACTAGACAGGCACTTTGACCAACTAAGCCACAGCGCCACCAGTTGGCTTGTGCTGCTAAAGTTTGAAATTTTGTGTGATTGAACCGAAGCAGCTTCTTAACGCCTGCACTCCCCGTTGCTGAGAAGGCTGAGTGGTTTAAGGTGCAGAGTTCAGGTCGCGCTCTCTCCAGGAGGACGGATCTCACGCAGTCAGGATGGCCGAGCGGTCTAAGGCGCTGCGTTCAGGTCGCAGTCTCCCCTGGAGGCGTGGGTTCGAATCCCACTTCTGACACAGATAAGCTTTTTCATGTTACTGCTGTCTGTAACATGACAGTGGCAATGACGATTGAGCAAGTCTTTGCATGTCAGGGAGCATGATATCAATAATATGCAATGTAAGCCGGAGAGCTGGAGCATTGATACTCTATGTCAACAGACTTTCAAGGGTTTCTCGCACCTCTGACCATTCTCTAGACCGTAGCTTTTTGCGTCTGTGCATTGCTGTATTCATGGGATTGACAGTGTTCTGGGACTTGCCAGTGCTTTATTCTTTGAACTGAATACATGTGTAAGCCAGCCACAAGTCGCTGGCACCATACAAATTCTTTCACTGCTCTCCCAGGGAGCTCTGTAGTGGTTCCATGGTGTAATGGTCAGCACTCTGGACTCTGAATCCAGCGATCCGAGTTCAAATCTCGGTGGGACCTGCTTTTGAAGCATTCCATGTTCATGGCCTGTCATTGGGGCTGTGGTCCTCCGGGCACCGGTAATCCCTTGAACAACTAAGGTGTCAGGGGCTCAAGTCAATCCATCTCTAAGAGCCCGTGATCTTCATATCTTTGCTCACACAGTTGTTGTTACACTTGCTTGGCTTCCCAAAGAGTTCATTAAAAATGTGCTGTACTTGTAAGACATTTGTTGCGCTGCAAAATAAAAGATTCCAACGCCAACCACAAGTGTTTTGAAAGCACTGATTTCGCCAGGCAAAAAAAGACAAGCTACATGGCAATTGTCAGTAAGACCATGCCGTGGCCAATAGAAGGTCACACTGTTCTGCACCTTGTGAGTAGGTCTCACCGAGATCTGAAGTGGGATCACTGGAATTCAATGTCCAGATTGCTGAACAATACACAATGGAATGGGACTCCAGTCGATGGTCGGATAACAGACCATAACAACAGTGTCTCCCAAGTCAATTGAGATGGCTTCACTCGTCCCTGGGTGGGCTCGAACCACCATCCTCTCGGTTAACAGCCGAGCGCGCTAGCCGATTGCGCCACAGAGACTGGCTATCCAGCACTGCCTGTCGTTGGCCAATTGCGACACACTGTACTCTGAGTCCAACATCAGTTACGTGATGGGTAAAACGAACAGAGCTTTGGGGATGAAATCAATGTGTCCCTCCAATAAGACTGATCCACAGTGAAGTAGATATCTGTCAGACCTACCTGTAACAACAAATGACTTTTCTATGTACTTTGGAAGGGGTTGCTTTGATTTGACTCTGTCAAGCTTGTCTGGCAAAGTTGCTTTTTGGGGAAATGTAATAAAAAGTGCTGCTCCCAGGCCCTACAACACTTCAAGCATTAATTGAGCAGTGAATGTGTGAAGGCACTGCTGGGAGTTGAACCCAGGATCTCCTGTTTACAAGACAGGCGCTTTCACCAGCTAAGCCACAGCGCCCATCTGTAATGCACAGTTTGGTGCAATAGCTCCTTGCATCAAGTCTTCCAAAGTCCACAAGGTGGGTGGCTTTCTTGTATCTCCATTGCCTTTTACCTGAAGCTGCATATGAAGTTACGCTACTGTCAATGCTGAGGACATTGCCACCAATTATAAGGAAATGCAAAAGAGGCACTGCTGGGATTTGAACCCAGGATCTCCTGTTTACTAGACAGGCACTTTGACCAACTAAGCCACAGCGCCACCAGTTGGCTTGTGCTGCTAAAGTTTAAAATTTTGTGTGATTGAACCGAAGCAGCTTCTTAACGCCTGTACTCCCCGTTGCTGAGAAGGCTGAGTGGTTTAAGGTGCAGAGTTCAGGTCGCGCTCTCTCCAGGAGGACGGATCTCACGCAGTCAGGATGGCCGAGCGGTCTAAGGCGCTGCGTTCAGGTCGCAGTCTCCCCTGGAGGCGTGGGTTCGAATCCCACTTCTGACACAGATAAGCTTTTTCATGTTACTGCTGTCTGTAACATGACAGTGGCAATGACGATTGAGCAAGTCTTTGCATGTCAGGGAGCATGATATCAATAATATGCAATGTAAGCAGGAGAGCTGGAGCATTGATACTCTATGTCAACAGACTTTCAAGGGTTTCTCGCACCTCTGACCATTCTCTAGACCGTAGCTTTTTGCGTCTGTGCATTGCTGTATTCATGGGATTGACAGTGTTCTGGGACTTGCCAGTGCTTTATTCTTTGAACTGAATACATGTGTAAGCCAGCCACAAGTCGCTGGCACCATACAAATTCTTTCACTGCTCTCCCAGGGAGCTCTGTAGTGGTTCCATGGTGTAATGGTCAGCACTCTGGACTCTGAATCCAGCGATCCGAGTTCAAATCTCGGTGGGACCTGCTTTTGAAGCATTCCATGTTCATGGCCTGTCATTGGGGCTGTGGTCCTCCGGGCACCGGTAATCCCTTGAACAACTAAGGTGTCAGGGGCTCAAGTCAATCCATCTCTAAGAGCCCGTGATCTTCATATCTTTGCTCACACAGTTGTTGTTACACTTGCTTGGCTTCCCAAAGAGTTCATTAAAAATGTGCTGGACTTGTAAGACATTTGTTGCGCTGCAAAATAAAAGATTCCAACGCCAACCACAAGTGTTTTGAAAGCACTGATTTCGCCAGGCAAAAAAAGACAAGCTACATGGCAATTGTCAGTAAGACCCTGCCGTGGCCAATAGAAGGTCACACTGTTCTGCACCTTGTGAGTAGGTCTCACCGAGATCTGAAGTGGGATCACTGGAATTCAATGTCCAGATTGCTGAACAATACACAATGGAATGGGACTCCAGTCGATGGTCGGATAACAGACCATAACAACAGTGTCTCCCAAGTCAATTGAGATGGCTTCACTCGTCCCTGGGTGGGCTCGAACCACCATCCTCTCGATTAACAGCCGAGCGCGCTAGCCGATTGCGCCACAAAGACTGGCTATCAAGCACTGCCTGTCGTTGGCCAATTGCGACACACTGTACTCTGAGTCCAACATCAGTTACGTGATGGGTAAAACGAACAGAGCTTTGGGGATGAAATCAATGTGTCCCTCCAATAAGACTGATCCACAGTGAAGTAGATATCTGTCAGACCTACCTGTAACAACAAATGACTTTTCTATGTACTTTGGAAGGGGTTGCTTTGATTTGACTCTGTCAAGCTTGTCTGGCAAAGTTGCTTTTTGGGGAAATGTAATAAAAAGTGCTGCTCCCAGGCCCTACAACACTTCAAGCATTAATTGAGCAGTGAATGTGTGAAGGCACTGCTGGGAGTTGAACCCAGGATCTCCTGTTTACAAGACAGGCGCTTTCACCAGCTAAGCCACAGCGCCCATCTGTAATGCACAGTTTGGTGCAATAGCTCCTTGCATCAAGTCTTCCAAAGTCCACAAGGTGGGTGGCTTTATTGTATCTCCATTGCCTTTTACCTGAAGCTGCATATGAAGTTACGCTACTGTCAATGCTGAGGACATTGCCACCAATTATAAGGAAATGCAAAAGAGGCACTGCTGGGATTCGAACCCAGGATCTCCTGTTTACTAGACAGGCACTTTGACCAACTAAGCCACAGCGCCACCAGTTGGCTTGTGCTGCTAAAGTTTGAAATTTTGTGTGATTGAACCGAAGCAGCTTCTTAACGCCTGTACTCCCCGTTGCTGAGAAGGCTGAGTGGTTTAAGGTGCAGAGTTCAGGTCGCGCTCTCTCCAGGAGGACGGATCTCACGCAGTCAGGATGGCCGAGCGGTCTAAGGCGCTGCGTTCAGGTCGCAGTCTCCCCTGGAGGCGTGGGTTCGAATCCCACTTCTGACACAGATAAGCTTTTTCATGTTACTGCTGTCTGTAACATGACAGTGGCAATGACGATTGAGCAAGTCTTTGCATGTCAGGGAGCATGATATCAATAATATGCAATGTAAGCAGGAGAGCTGGAGCATTGATACTCTATGTCAACAGACTTTCAAGGGTTTCTCGCACCTCTGACCATTCTCTAGACCGTAGCTTTTTGCGTCTGTGCATTGCTGTATTCATGGGATTGACAGTGTTCTGGGACTTGCCAGTGCTTTATTCTTTGAACTGAATACATGTGTAAGCCAGCCACAAGTCGCTGGCACCATACAAATTCTTTCACTGCTCTCCCAGGGAGCTCTGTAGTGGTTCCATGGTGTAATGGTCAGCACTCTGGACTCTGAATCCAGCGATCCGAGTTCAAATCTCGGTGGGACCTGCTTTTGAAGCATTCCATGTTCATGGCCTGTCATTGGGGCTGTGGTCCTCCGGGCACCGGTAATCCCTTGAACAACTAAGGTGTCAGGGGCTCAAGTCAATCCATCTCTAAGAGCCCGTGATCTTCATATCTTTGCTCACACAGTTGTTGTTACACTTGCTTGGCTTCCCAAAGAGTTCATTAAAAATGTGCTGTACTTGTAAGACATTTGTTGCGCTGCAAAATAAAAGATTCCAACGCCAACCACAAGTGTTTTGAAAGCACTGATTTCGCCAGGCAAAAAAAGACAAGCTACATGGCAATTGTCAGTAAGACCCTGCCGTGGCCAATAGAAGGTCACACTGTTCTGCACCTTGTGAGTAGGTCTCACCGAGATCTGAAGTGGGATCACTGGAATTCAATGTCCAGATTGCTGAACAATACACAATGGAATGGGACTCCAGTCGATGGTCGGATAACAGACCATAACAACAGTGTCTCCCAAGTCAATTGAGATGGCTTCACTCGTCCCTGGGTGGGCTCGAACCACCATCCTCTCGGTTAACAGCCGAGCGCGCTAGCCGATTGCGCCACAGAGACTGGCTATCCAGCACTGCCTGTCGTTGGCCAATTGCGACACACTGTACTCTGAGTCCAACATCAGTTACGTGATGGGTAAAACGAACAGAGCTTTGGGGATGAAATCAATGTGTCCCTCCAATAAGACTGATCCACAGTGAAGTAGATATCTGTCAGACCTACCTGTAACAACAAATGACTTTTCTATGTACTTTGGAAGGGGTTGCTTTGATTTGACTCTGTCAAGCTTGTCTGGCAAAGTTGCTTTTTGGGGAAATGTAATAAAAAGTGCTGCTCCCAGGCCCTACAACACTTCAAGCATTAATTGAGCAGTGAATGTGTGAAGGCACTGCTGGGAGTTGAACCCAGGATCTCCTGTTTACAAGACAGGCGCTTTCACCAGCTAAGCCACAGCGCCCATCTGTAATGCACAGTTTGGTGCAATAGCTCCTTGCATCAAGTCTTCCAAAGTCCACAAGGTGGGTGGCTTTCTTGTATCTCCATTGCCTTTTACCTGAAGCTGCATATGAAGTTACGCTACTGTCAATGCTGAGGACATTGCCACCAATTATAAGGAAATGCAAAAGAGGCCCTTCTGGGATTCGAACCCAGGATCTCCTGTTTACTAGACAGGCACTTTGACCAACTAAGCCACAGCGCCACCAGTTGGCTTGTGCTGCTAAAGTTTGAAATTTTGTGTGATTGAACCGAAGCAGCTTCTTAACGCCTGCACTCCCCGTTGCTGAGAAGGCTGAGTGGTTTAAGGTGCAGAGTTCAGGTCGCGCTCTCTCCAGGAGGACGGATCTCACGCAGTCAGGATGGCCGAGCGGTCTAAGGCGCTGCGTTCAGGTCGCAGTCTCCCCTGGAGGCGTGGGTTCGAATCCCACTTCTGACACAGATAAGCTTTTTCATGTTACTGCTGTCTGTAACATGACAGTGGCAATGACGATTGAGCAAGTCTTTGCATGTCAGGGAGCATGATATCAATAATATGCAATGCAAGCAGGAGAGCTGGAGCATTGATACTCTATGTCAACAGACTTTCAAGGGTTTCTCGCACCTCTGACCATTCTCTAGACCGTAGCTTTTTGCGTCTGTGCATTGCTGTATTCATGGGATTGACAGTGTTCTGGGACTTGCCAGTGCTTTATTCTTTGAACTGAATACATGTGTAAGCCAGCCACAAGTCGCTGGCACCATACAAATTCTTTCACTGCTCTCCCAGGGAGCTCTGTAGTGGTTCCATGGTGTAATGGTCAGCACTCTGGACTCTGAATCCAGCGATCCGAGTTCAAATCTCGGTGGGACCTGCTTTTGAAGCATTCCATGTTCATGGCCTGTCATTGGGGCTGTGGTCCTCCGGGCACCGGTAATCCCTTGAACAACTAAGGTGTCAGGGGCTCAAGTCAATCCATCTCTAAGAGCCCGTGATCTTCATATCTTTGCTCACACAGTTGTTGTTACACTTGCTTGGCTTCCCAAAGAGTTCATTAAAAATGTGCTGGACTTGTAAGACATTTGTTGCGCTGCAAAATAAAAGATTCCAACGCCAACCACAAGTGTTTTGAAAGCACTGATTTCGCCAGGCAAAAAAAGACAAGCTACATGGCAATTGTCAGTAAGACCCTGCCGTGGCCAATAGAAGGTCACACTGTTCTGCACCTTGTGAGTAGGTCTCACCGAGATCTGAAGTGGGATCACTGGAATTCAATGTCCAGATTGCTGAACAATACACAATGGAATGGGACTCCAGTCGATGGTCGGATAACAGACCATAACAACAGTGTCTCCCAAGTCAATTGAGATGGCTTCACTCGTCCCTGGGTGGGCTCGAACCACCATCCTCTCGGTTAACAGCCGAGCGCGCTAGCCGATTGCGCCACAGAGACTGGCTATCCAGCACTGCCTGTCGTTGGCCAATTGCGACACACTGTACTCTGAGTCCAACATCAGTTACGTGATGGGTAAAACGAACAGAGCTTTGGGGATGAAATCAATGTGTCCCTCCAATAAGACTGATCCACAGTGAAGTAGATATCTGTCAGACCTACCTGTAACAACAAATGACTTTTCTATGTACTTTGGAAGGGGTTGCTTTGATTTGACTCTGTCAAGCTTGTCTGGCAAAGTTGCTTTTTGGGGAAATGTAATAAAAAGTGCTGCTCCCAGGCCCTACAACACTTCAAGCATTAATTGAGCAGTGAATGTGTGAAGGCACTGCTGGGAGTTGAACCCAGGATCTCCTGTTTACAAGACAGGCGCTTTCACCAGCTAAGCCACAGCGCCCATCTGTAATGCACAGTTTGGTGCAATAGCTCCTTGCATCAAGTCTTCCAAAGTCCACAAGGTGGGTGGCTTTATTGTATCTCCATTGCCTTTTACCTGAAGCTGCATATGAAGTTACGCTACTGTCAATGCTGAGGACATTGCCACCAATTATAAGGAAATGCAAAAGAGGCACTGCTGGGATTCGAACCCAGGATCTCCTGTTTACTAGACAGGCACTTTGACCAACTAAGCCACAGCGCCACCAGTTGGCTTGTGCTGCTAAAGTTTGAAATTTTGTGTGATTGAACCGAAGCAGCTTCTTAACGCCTGCACTCCCCGTTGCTGAGAAGGCTGAGTGGTTTAAGGTGCAGAGTTCAGGTCGCGCTCTCTCCAGGAGGACGGATCTCACGCAGTCAGGATGGCCGAGCGGTCTAAGGCGCTGCGTTCAGGTCGCAGTCTCCCCTGGAGGCGTGGGTTCGAATCCCACTTCTGACACAGATAAGCTTTTTCATGTTACTGCTGTCTGTAACATGACAGTGGCAATGACGATTGAGCAAGTCTTTGCATGTCAGGGAGCATGATATCAATAATATGCAATGTAAGCCGGAGAGCTGGAGCATTGATACTCTATGTCAACAGACTTTCAAGGGTTTCTCGCACCTCTGACCATTCTCTAGACCGTAGCTTTTTGCGTCTGTGCATTGCTGTATTCATGGGATTGACAGTGTTCTGGGACTTGCCAGTGCTTTATTCTTTGAACTGAATACATGTGTAAGCCAGCCACAAGTCGCTGGCACCATACAAATTCTTTCACTGCTCTCCCAGGGAGCTCTGTAGTGGTTCCATGGTGTAATGGTCAGCACTCTGGACTCTGAATCCAGCAATCCGAGTTCAAATCTCGGTGGGACCTGCTTTTGAAGCATTCCATGTTCATGGCCTGTCATTGGGGCTGTGGTCCTCCGGGCACCGGTAATCCCTTGAACAACTAAGGTGTCAGGGGCTCAAGTCAATCCATCTCTAAGAGCCCGTGATCTTCATATCTTTGCTCACACAGTTGTTGTTACACTTGCTTGGCTTCCCAAAGAGTTCATTAAAAATGTGCTGGACTTGTAAGACATTTGTTGCGCTGCAAAATAAAAGATTCCAACGCCAACCACAAGTGTTTTGAAAGCACTGATTTCGCCAGGCAAAAAAAGACAAGCTACATGGCAATTGTCAGTAAGACCCTGCCGTGGCCAATAGAAGGTCACACTGTTCTGCACCTTGTGAGTAGGTCTCACCGAGATCTGAAGTGGGATCACTGGAATTCAATGTCCAGATTGCTGAACAATACACAATGGAATGGGACTCCAGTCGATGGTCGGATAACAGACCATAACAACAGTGTCTCCCAAGTCAATTGAGATGGCTTCACTCGTCCCTGGGTGGGCTCGAACCACCATCCTCTCGGTTAACAGCCGAGCGCGCTAGCCGATTGCGCCACAGAGACTGGCTATCCAGCACTGCCTGTCGTTGGCCAATTGCGACACACTGTACTCTGAGTCCAACATCAGTTACGTGATGGGTAAAACGAACAGAGCTTTGGGGATGAAATCAATGTGTCCCTCCAATAAGACTGATCCACAGTGAAGTAGATATCTGTCAGACCTACCTGTAACAACAAATGACTTTTCTATGTACTTTGGAAGGGGTTGCTTTGATTTGACTCTGTCAAGCTTGTCTGGCAAAGTTGCTTTTTGGGGAAATGTAATAAAAAGTGCTGCTCCCAGGCCCTACAACACTTCAAGCATTAATTGAGCAGTGAATGTGTGAAGGCACTGCTGGGAGTTGAACCCAGGATCTCCTGTTTACAAGACAGGCGCTTTCACCAGCTAAGCCACAGCGCCCATCTGTAATGCACAGTTTGGTGCAATAGCTCCTTGCATCAAGTCTTCCAAAGTCCACAAGGTGGGTGGCTTTCTTGTATCTCCATTGCCTTTTACCTGAAGCTGCATATGAAGTTACGCTACTGTCAATGCTGAGGACATTGCCACCAATTATAAGGAAATGCAAAAGAGGCACTGCTGGGATTCGAACCCAGGATCTCCTGTTTACTAGACAGGCACTTTGACCAACTAAGCCACAGCGCCACCAGTTGGCTTGTGCTGCTAAAGTTTGAAATTTTGTGTGATTGAACCGAAGCAGCTTCTTAACGCCTGCACTCCCCGTTGCTGAGAAGGCTGAGTGGTTTAAGGTGCAGAGTTCAGGTCGCGCTCTCTCCAGGAGGACGGATCTCACGCAGTCAGGATGGCCGAGCGGTCTAAGGCGCTGCGTTCAGGTCGCAGTCTCCCCTGGAGGCGTGGGTTCGAATCCCACTTCTGACACAGATAAGCTTTTTCATGTTACTGCTGTCTGTAACATGACAGTGGCAATGACGATTGAGCAAGTCTTTGCATGTCAGGGAGCATGATATCAATAATATGCAATGTAAGCCGGAGAGCTGGAGCATTGATACTCTATGTCAACAGACTTTCAAGGGTTTCTCGCACCTCTGACCATTCTCTAGACCGTAGCTTTTTGCGTCTGTGCATTGCTGTATTCATGGGATTGACAGTGTTCTGGGACTTGCCAGTGCTTTATTCTTTGAACTGAATACATGTGTAAGCCAGCCACAAGTCGCTGGCACCATACAAATTCTTTCACTGCTCTCCCAGGGAGCTCTGTAGTGGTTCCATGGTGTAATGGTCAGCACTCTGGACTCTGAATCCAGCGATCCGAGTTCAAATCTCGGTGGGACCTGCTTTTGAAGCATTCCATGTTCATGGCCTGTCATTGGGGCTGTGGTCCTCCGGGCACCGGTAATCCCTTGAACAACTAAGGTGTCAGGGGCTCAAGTCAATCCATCTCTAAGAGCCCGTGATCTTCATATCTTTGCTCACACAGTTGTTGTTACACTTGCTTGGCTTCCCAAAGAGTTCATTAAAAATGTGCTGTACTTGTAAGACATTTGTTGCGCTGCAAAATAAAAGATTCCAACGCCAACCACAAGTGTTTTGAAAGCACTGATTTCGCCAGGCAAAAAAAGACAAGCTACATGGCAATTGTCAGTAAGACCATGCCGTGGCCAATAGAAGGTCACACTGTTCTGCACCTTGTGAGTAGGTCTCACCGAGATCTGAAGTGGGATCACTGGAATTCAATGTCCAGATTGCTGAACAATACACAATGGAATGGGACTCCAGTCGATGGTCGGATAACAGACCATAACAACAGTGTCTCCCAAGTCAATTGAGATGGCTTCACTCGTCCCTGGGTGGGCTCGAACCACCATCCTCTCGGTTAACAGCCGAGCGCGCTAGCCGATTGCGCCACAGAGACTGGCTATCCAGCACTGCCTGTCGTTGGCCAATTGCGACACACTGTACTCTGAGTCCAACATCAGTTACGTGATGGGTAAAACGAACAGAGCTTTGGGGATGAAATCAATGTGTCCCTCCAATAAGACTGATCCACAGTGAAGTAGATATCTGTCAGACCTACCTGTAACAACAAATGACTTTTCTATGTACTTTGGAAGGGGTTGCTTTGATTTGACTCTGTCAAGCTTGTCTGGCAAAGTTGCTTTTTGGGGAAATGTAATAAAAAGTGCTGCTCCCAGGCCCTACAACACTTCAAGCATTAATTGAGCAGTGAATGTGTGAAGGCACTGCTGGGAGTTGAACCCAGGATCTCCTGTTTACAAGACAGGCGCTTTCACCAGCTAAGCCACAGCGCCCATCTGTAATGCACAGTTTGGTGCAATAGCTCCTTGCATCAAGTCTTCCAAAGTCCACAAGGTGGGTGGCTTTCTTGTATCTCCATTGCCTTTTACCTGAAGCTGCATATGAAGTTACGCTACTGTCAATGCTGAGGACATTGCCACCAATTATAAGGAAATGCAAAAGAGGCACTGCTGGGATTTGAACCCAGGATCTCCTGTTTACTAGACAGGCACTTTGACCAACTAAGCCACAGCGCCACCAGTTGGCTTGTGCTGCTAAAGTTTGAAATTTTGTGTGATTGAACCGAAGCAGCTTCTTAACGCCTGTACTCCCCGTTGCTGAGAAGGCTGAGTGGTTTAAGGTGCAGAGTTCAGGTCGCGCTCTCTCCAGGAGGACAGATCTCACGCAGTCAGGATGGCCGAGCGGTCTAAGGCGCTGCGTTCAGGTCGCAGTCTCCCCTGGAGGCGTGGGTTCGAATCCCACTTCTGACACAGATAAGCTTTTTCATGTTACTGCTGTCTGTAACATGACAGTGGCAATGACGATTGAGCAAGTCTTTGCATGTCAGGGAGCATGATATCAATAATATGCAATGTAAGCAGGAGAGCTGGAGCATTGATACTCTATGTCAACAGACTTTCAAGGGTTTCTCGCACCTCTGACCATTCTCTAGACCGTAGCTTTTTGCGTCTGTGCATTGCTGTATTCATGGGATTGACAGTGTTCTGGGACTTGCCAGTGCTTTATTCTTTGAACTGAATACATGTGTAAGCCAGCCACAAGTCGCTGGCACCATACAAATTCTTTCACTGCTCTCCCAGGGAGCTCTGTAGTGGTTCCATGGTGTAATGGTCAGCACTCTGGACTCTGAATCCAGCGATCCGAGTTCAAATCTCGGTGGGACCTGCTTTTGAAGCATTCCATGTTCATGGCCTGTCATTGGGGCTGTGGTCCTCCGGGCACCGGTAATCCCTTGAACAACTAAGGTGTCAGGGGCTCAAGTCAATCCATCTCTAAGAGCCCGTGATCTTCATATCTTTGCTCACACAGTTGTTGTTACACTTGCTTGGCTTCCCAAAGAGTTCATTAAAAATGTGCTGGACTTGTAAGACATTTGTTGCGCTGCAAAATAAAAGATTCCAACGCCAACCACAAGTGTTTTGAAAGCACTGATTTCGCCAGGCAAAAAAAGACAAGCTACATGGCAATTGTCAGTAAGACCCTGCCGTGGCCAATAGAAGGTCACACTGTTCTGCACCTTGTGAGTAGGTCTCACCGAGATCTGAAGTGGGATCACTGGAATTCAATGTCCAGATTGCTGAACAATACACAATGGAATGGGACTCCAGTCGATGGTCGGATAACAGACCATAACAACAGTGTCTCCCAAGTCAATTGAGATGGCTTCACTCGTCCCTGGGTGGGCTCGAACCACCATCCTCTCGATTAACAGCCGAGCGCGCTAGCCGATTGCGCCACAAAGACTGGCTATCAAGCACTGCCTGTCGTTGGCCAATTGCGACACACTGTACTCTGAGTCCAACATCAGTTACATGATGGGTAAAACGAACAGAGCTTTGGGGATGAAATCAATGTGTCCCTCCAATAAGACTGATCCACAGTGAAGTAGATATCTGTCAGACCTACCTGTAACAACAAATGACTTTTCTATGTACTTTGGAAGGGGTTGCTTTGATTTGACTCTGTCAAGCTTGTCTGGCAAAGTTGCTTTTTGGGGAAATGTAATAAAAAGTGCTGCTCCCAGGCCCTACAACACTTCAAGCATTAATTGAGCAGTGAATGTGTGAAGGCACTGCTGGGAGTTGAACCCAGGATCTCCTGTTTACAAGACAGGCGCTTTCACCAGCTAAGCCACAGCGCCCATCTGTAATGCACAGTTTGGTGCAATAGCTCCTTGCATCAAGTCTTCCAAAGTCCACAAGGTGGGTGGCTTTATTGTATCTCCATTGCCTTTTACCTGAAGCTGCATATGAAGTTACGCTACTGTCAATGCTGAGGACATTGCCACCAATTATAAGGAAATGCAAAAGAGGCACTGCTGGGATTCGAACCCAGGATCTCCTGTTTACTAGACAGGCACTTTGACCAACTAAGCCACAGCGCCACCAGTTGGCTTGTGCTGCTAAAGTTTGAAATTTTGTGTGATTGAACCGAAGCAGCTTCTTAACGCCTGTACTCCCCGTTGCTGAGAAGGCTGAGTGGTTTAAGGTGCAGAGTTCAGGTCGCGCTCTCTCCAGGAGGACAGATCTCACGCAGTCAGGATGGCCGAGCGGTCTAAGGCGCTGCGTTCAGGTCGCAGTCTCCCCTGGAGGCGTGGGTTCGAATCCCACTTCTGACACAGATAAGCTTTTTCATGTTACTGCTGTCTGTAACATGACAGTGGCAATGACGATTGAGCAAGTCTTTGCATGTCAGGGAGCATGATATCAATAATATGCAATGTAAGCAGGAGAGCTGGAGCATTGATACTCTATGTCAACAGACTTTCAAGGGTTTCTCGCACCTCTGACCATTCTCTAGACCGTAGCTTTTTGCGTCTGTGCATTGCTGTATTCATGGGATTGACAGTGTTCTGGGACTTGCCAGTGCTTTATTCTTTGAACTGAATACATGTGTAAGCCAGCCACAAGTCGCTGGCACCATACAAATTCTTTCACTGCTCTCCCAGGGAGCTCTGTAGTGGTTCCATGGTGTAATGGTCAGCACTCTGGACTCTGAATCCAGCGATCCGAGTTCAAATCTCGGTGGGACCTGCTTTTGAAGCATTCCATGTTCATGGCCTGTCATTGGGGCTGTGGTCCTCCGGGCACCGGTAATCCCTTGAACAACTAAGGTGTCAGGGGCTCAAGTCAATCCATCTCTAAGAGCCCGTGATCTTCATATCTTTGCTCACACAGTTGTTGTTACACTTGCTTGGCTTCCCAAAGAGTTCATTAAAAATGTGCTGGACTTGTAAGACATTTGTTGCGCTGCAAAATAAAAGATTCCAACGCCAACCACAAGTGTTTTGAAAGCACTGATTTCGCCAGGCAAAAAAAGACAAGCTACATGGCAATTGTCAGTAAGACCCTGCCGTGGCCAATAGAAGGTCACACTGTTCTGCACCTTGTGAGTAGGTCTCACCGAGATCTGAAGTGGGATCACTGGAATTCAATGTCCAGATTGCTGAACAATACACAACGGAATGGGACTCCAGTCGATGGTCGGATAACAGACCATAACAACAGTGTCTCCCAAGTCAATTGAGATGGCTTCACTCGTCCCTGGGTGGGCTCGAACCACCATCCTCTCGGTTAACAGCCGAGCGCGCTAGCCGATTGCGCCACAGAGACTGGCTATCAAGCACTGCCTGTCGTTGGCCAATTGCGACACACTGTACTCTGAGTCCAACATCAGTTACGTGATGGGTAAAACGAACAGAGCTTTGGGGATGAAATCAATGTGTCCCTCCAATAAGACTGATCCACAGTGAAGTAGATATCTGTCAGACCTACCTGTAACAACAAATGACTTTTCTATGTACTTTGGAAGGGGTTGCTTTGATTTGACTCTGTCAAGCTTGTCTGGCAAAGTTGCTTTTTGGGGAAATGTAATAAAAAGTGCTGCTCCCAGGCCCTACAACACTTCAAGCATTAATTGAGCAGTGAATGTGTGAAGGCACTGCTGGGAGTTGAACCCAGGATCTCCTGTTTACAAGACAGGCGCTTTCACCAGCTAAGCCACAGCGCCCATCTGTAATGCACAGTTTGGTGCAATAGCTCCTTGCATCAAGTCTTCCAAAGTCCACAAGGTGGGTGGCTTTATTGTATCTCCATTGCCTTTTACCTGAAGCTGCATATGAAGTTACGCTACTGTCAATGCTGAGGACATTGCCACCAATTATAAGGAAATGCAAAAGAGGCACTGCTGGGATTCGAACCCAGGATCTCCTGTTTACTAGACAGGCACTTTGACCAACTAAGCCACAGCGCCACCAGTTGGCTTGTGCTGCTAAAGTTTGAAATTTTGTGTGATTGAACCGAAGCAGCTTCTTAACGCCTGTACTCCCCGTTGCTGAGAAGGCTGAGTGGTTTAAGGTGCAGAGTTCAGGTCGCGCTCTCTCCAGGAGGACAGATCTCACGCAGTCAGGATGGCCGAGCGGTCTAAGGCGCTGCGTTCAGGTCGCAGTCTCCCCTGGAGGTGTGGGTTCGAATCCCACTTCTGACACAGATAAGCTTTTTCATGTTACTGCTGTCTGTAACATGACAGTGGCAATGACGATTGAGCAAGTCTTTGCATGTCAGGGAGCATGATATCAATAATATGCAATGTAAGCAGGAGAGCTGGAGCATTGATACTCTATGTCAACAGACTTTCAAGGGTTTCTCGCACCTCTGACCATTCTCTAGACCGTAGCTTTTTGCGTCTGTGCATTGCTGTATTCATGGGATTGACAGTGTTCTGGGACTTGCCAGTGCTTTATTCTTTGAACTGAATACATGTGTAAGCCAGCCACAAGTCGCTGGCACCATACAAATTCTTTCACTGCTCTCCCAGGGAGCTCTGTAGTGGTTCCATGGTGTAATGGTCAGCACTCTGGACTCTGAATCCAGCGATCCGAGTTCAAATCTCGGTGGGACCTGCTTTTGAAGCATTCCATGTTCATGGCCTGTCATTGGGGCTGTGGTCCTCCGGGCACCGGTAATCCCTTGAACAACTAAGGTGTCAGGGGCTCAAGTCAATCCATCTCTAAGAGCCCGTGATCTTCATATCTTTGCTCACACAGTTGTTGTTACACTTGCTTGGCTTCCCAAAGAGTTCATTAAAAATGTGCTGGACTTGTAAGACATTTGTTGCGCTGCAAAATAAAAGATTCCAACGCCAACCACAAGTGTTTTGAAAGCACTGATTTCGCCAGGCAAAAAAAGACAAGCTACATGGCAATTGTCAGTAAGACCCTGCCGTGGCCAATAGAAGGTCACACTGTTCTGCACCTTGTGAGTAGGTCTCACCGAGATCTGAAGTGGGATCACTGGAATTCAATGTCCAGATTGCTGAACAATACACAATGGAATGGGACTCCAGTCGATGGTCGGATAACAGACCATAACAACAGTGTCTCCCAAGTCAATTGAGATGGCTTCACTCGTCCCTGGGTGGGCTCGAACCACCATCCTCTCGGTTAACAGCCGAGCGCGCTAGCCGATTGCGCCACAGAGACTGGCTATCCAGCACTGCCTGTCGTTGGCCAATTGCGACACACTGTACTCTGAGTCCAACATCAGTTACGTGATGGGTAAAACGAACAGAGCTTTGGGGATGAAATCAATGTGTCCCTCCAATAAGACTGATCCACAGTGAAGTAGATATCTGTCAGACCTACCTGTAACAACAAATGACTTTTCTATGTACTTTGGAAGGGGTTGCTTTGATTTGACTCTGTCAAGCTTGTCTGGCAAAGTTGCTTTTTGGGGAAATGTAATAAAAAGTGCTGCTCCCAGGCCCTACAACACTTCAAGCATTAATTGAGCAGTGAATGTGTGAAGGCACTGCTGGGAGTTGAACCCAGGATCTCCTGTTTACAAGACAGGCGCTTTCACCAGCTAAGCCACAGCGCCCATCTGTAATGCACAGTTTGGTGCAATAGCTCCTTGCATCAAGTCTTCCAAAGTCCACAAGGTGGGTGGCTTTCTTGTATCTCCATTGCCTTTTACCTGAAGCTGCATATGAAGTTACGCTACTGTCAATGCTGAGGACATTGCCACCAATTATAAGGAAATGCAAAAGAGGCACTGCTGGGATTTGAACCCAGGATCTCCTGTTTACTAGACAGGCACTTTGACCAACTAAGCCACAGCGCCACCAGTTGGCTTGTGCTGCTAAAGTTTGAAATTTTGTGTGATTGAACCGAAGCAGCTTCTTAACGCCTGTACTCCCCGTTGCTGAGAAGGCTGAGTGGTTTAAGGTGCAGAGTTCAGGTCGCGCTCTCTCCAGGAGGACAGATCTCACGCAGTCAGGATGGCCGAGCGGTCTAAGGCGCTGCGTTCAGGTCGCAGTCTCCCCTGGAGGCGTGGGTTCGAATCCCACTTCTGACACAGATAAGCTTTTTCATGTTACTGCTGTCTGTAACATGACAGTGGCAATGACGATTGAGCAAGTCTTTGCATGTCAGGGAGCATGATATCAATAATATGCAATGTAAGCAGGAGAGCTGGAGCATTGATACTCTATGTCAACAGACTTTCAAGGGTTTCTCGCACCTCTGACCATTCTCTAGACCGTAGCTTTTTGCGTCTGTGCATTGCTGTATTCATGGGATTGACAGTGTTCTGGGACTTGCCAGTGCTTTATTCTTTGAACTGAATACATGTGTAAGCCAGCCACAAGTCGCTGGCACCATACAAATTCTTTCACTGCTCTCCCAGGGAGCTCTGTAGTGGTTCCATGGTGTAATGGTCAGCACTCTGGACTCTGAATCCAGCGATCCGAGTTCAAATCTCGGTGGGACCTGCTTTTGAAGCATTCCATGTTCATGGCCTGTCATTGGGGCTGTGGTCCTCCGGGCACCGGTAATCCCTTGAACAACTAAGGTGTCAGGGGCTCAAGTCAATCCATCTCTAAGAGCCCGTGATCTTCATATCTTTGCTCACACAGTTGTTGTTACACTTGCTTGGCTTCCCAAAGAGTTCATTAAAAATGTGCTGGACTTGTAAGACATTTGTTGCGCTGCAAAATAAAAGATTCCAACGCCAACCACAAGTGTTTTGAAAGCACTGATTTCGCCAGGCAAAAAAAGACAAGCTACATGGCAATTGTCAGTAAGACCCTGCCGTGGCCAATAGAAGGTCACACTGTTCTGCACCTTGTGAGTAGGTCTCACCGAGATCTGAAGTGGGATCACTGGAATTCAATGTCCAGATTGCTGAACAATACACAACGGAATGGGACTCCAGTCGATGGTCGGATAACAGACCATAACAACAGTGTCTCCCAAGTCAATTGAGATGGCTTCACTCGTCCCTGGGTGGGCTCGAACCACCATCCTCTCGGTTAACAGCCGAGCGCGCTAGCCGATTGCGCCACAGAGACTGGCTATCAAGCACTGCCTGTCGTTGGCCAATTGCGACACACTGTACTCTGAGTCCAACATCAGTTACGTGATGGGTAAAACGAACAGAGCTTTGGGGATGAAATCAATGTGTCCCTCCAATAAGACTGATCCACAGTGAAGTAGATATCTGTCAGACCTACCTGTAACAACAAATGACTTTTCTATGTACTTTGGAAGGGGTTGCTTTGATTTGACTCTGTCAAGCTTGTCTGGCAAAGTTGCTTTTTGGGGAAATGTAATAAAAAGTGCTGCTCCCAGGCCCTACAACACTTCAAGCATTAATTGAGCAGTGAATGTGTGAAGGCACTGCTGGGAGTTGAACCCAGGATCTCCTGTTTACAAGACAGGCGCTTTCACCAGCTAAGCCACAGCGCCCATCTGTAATGCACAGTTTGGTGCAATAGCTCCTTGCATCAAGTCTTCCAAAGTCCACAAGGTGGGTGGCTTTATTGTATCTCCATTGCCTTTTACCTGAAGCTGCATATGAAGTTACGCTACTGTCAATGCTGAGGACATTGCCACCAATTATAAGGAAATGCAAAAGAGGCACTGCTGGGATTCGAACCCAGGATCTCCTGTTTACTAGACAGGCACTTTGACCAACTAAGCCACAGCGCCACCAGTTGGCTTGTGCTGCTAAAGTTTGAAATTTTGTGTGATTGAACCGAAGCAGCTTCTTAACGCCTGTACTCCCCGTTGCTGAGAAGGCTGAGTGGTTTAAGGTGCAGAGTTCAGGTCGCGCTCTCTCCAGGAGGACAGATCTCACGCAGTCAGGATGGCCGAGCGGTCTAAGGCGCTGCGTTCAGGTCGCAGTCTCCCCTGGAGGCGTGGGTTCGAATCCCACTTCTGACACAGATAAGCTTTTTCATGTTACTGCTGTCTGTAACATGACAGTGGCAATGACGATTGAGCAAGTCTTTGCATGTCAGGGAGCATGATATCAATAATATGCAATGTAAGCAGGAGAGCTGGAGCATTGATACTCTATGTCAACAGACTTTCAAGGGTTTCTCGCACCTCTGACCATTCTCTAGACCGTAGCTTTTTGCGTCTGTGCATTGCTGTATTCATGGGATTGACAGTGTTCTGGGACTTGCCAGTGCTTTATTCTTTGAACTGAATACATGTGTAAGCCAGCCACAAGTCGCTGGCACCATACAAATTCTTTCACTGCTCTCCCAGGGAGCTCTGTAGTGGTTCCATGGTGTAATGGTCAGCACTCTGGACTCTGAATCCAGCGATCCGAGTTCAAATCTCGGTGGGACCTGCTTTTGAAGCATTCCATGTTCATGGCCTGTCATTGGGGCTGTGGTCCTCCGGGCACCGGTAATCCCTTGAACAACTAAGGTGTCAGGGGCTCAAGTCAATCCATCTCTAAGAGCCCGTGATCTTCATATCTTTGCTCACACAGTTGTTGTTACACTTGCTTGGCTTCCCAAAGAGTTCATTAAAAATGTGCTGGACTTGTAAGACATTTGTTGCGCTGCAAAATAAAAGATTCCAACGCCAACCACAAGTGTTTTGAAAGCACTGATTTCGCCAGGCAAAAAAAGACAAGCTACATGGCAATTGTCAGTAAGACCCTGCCGTGGCCAATAGAAGGTCACACTGTTCTGCACCTTGTGAGTAGGTCTCACCGAGATCTGAAGTGGGATCACTGGAATTCAATGTCCAGATTGCTGAACAATACACAATGGAATGGGACTCCAGTCGATGGTCGGATAACAGACCATAACAACAGTGTCTCCCAAGTCAATTGAGATGGCTTCACTCGTCCCTGGGTGGGCTCGAACCACCATCCTCTCGGTTAACAGCCGAGCGCGCTAGCCGATTGCGCCACAGAGACTGGCTATCCAGCACTGCCTGTCGTTGGCCAATTGCGACACACTGTACTCTGAGTCCAACATCAGTTACGTGATGGGTAAAACGAACAGAGCTTTGGGGATGAAATCAATGTGTCCCTCCAATAAGACTGATCCACAGTGAAGTAGATATCTGTCAGACCTACCTGTAACAACAAATGACTTTTCTATGTACTTTGGAAGGGGTTGCTTTGATTTGACTCTGTCAAGCTTGTCTGGCAAAGTTGCTTTTTGGGGAAATGTAATAAAAAGTGCTGCTCCCAGGCCCTACAACACTTCAAGCATTAATTGAGCAGTGAATGTGTGAAGGCACTGCTGGGAGTTGAACCCAGGATCTCCTGTTTACAAGACAGGCGCTTTCACCAGCTAAGCCACAGCGCCCATCTGTAATGCACAGTTTGGTGCAATAGCTCCTTGCATCAAGTCTTCCAAAGTCCACAAGGTGGGTGGCTTTATTGTATCTCCATTGCCTTTTACCTGAAGCTGCATATGAAGTTACGCTACTGTCAATGCTGAGGACATTGCCACCAATTATAAGGAAATGCAAAAGAGGCACTGCTGGGATTCGAACCCAGGATCTCCTGTTTACTAGACAGGCACTTTGACCAACTAAGCCACAGCGCCACCAGTTGGCTTGTGCTGCTAAAGTTTGAAATTTTGTGTGATTGAACCGAAGCAGCTTCTTAACGCCTGTACTCCCCGTTGCTGAGAAGGCTGAGTGGTTTAAGGTGCAGAGTTCAGGTCGCGCTCTCTCCAGGAGGACAGATCTCACGCAGTCAGGATGGCCGAGCGGTCTAAGGCGCTGCGTTCAGGTCGCAGTCTCCCCTGGAGGCGTGGGTTCGAATCCCACTTCTGACACAGATAAGCTTTTTCATGTTACTGCTGTCTGTAACATGACAGTGGCAATGACGATTGAGCAAGTCTTTGCATGTCAGGGAGCATGATATCAATAATATGCAATGTAAGCAGGAGAGCTGGAGCATTGATACTCTATGTCAACAGACTTTCAAGGGTTTCTCGCACCTCTGACCATTCTCTAGACCATAGCTTTTTGCGTCTGTGCATTGCTGTATTCATGGGATTGACAGTGTTCTGGGACTTGCCAGTGCTTTATTCTTTGAACTGAATACATGTGTAAGCCAGCCACAAGTCGCTGGCACCATACAAATTCTTTCACTGCTCTCCCAGGGAGCTCTGTAGTGGTTCCATGGTGTAATGGTCAGCACTCTGGACTCTGAATCCAGCGATCCGAGTTCAAATCTCGGTGGGACCTGCTTTTGAAGCATTCCATGTTCATGGCCTGTCATTGGGGCTGTGGTCCTCCGGGCACCGGTAATCCCTTGAACAACTAAGGTGTCAGGGGCTCAAGTCAATCCATCTCTAAGAGCCCGTGATCTTCATATCTTTGCTCACACAGTTGTTGTTACACTTGCTTGGCTTCCCAAAGAGTTCATTAAAAATGTGCTGGACTTGTAAGACATTTGTTGCGCTGCAAAATAAAAGATTCCAACGCCAACCACAAGTGTTTTGAAAGCACTGATTTCGCCAGGCAAAAAAAGACAAGCTACATGGCAATTGTCAGTAAGACCCTGCCGTGGCCAATAGAAGGTCACACTGTTCTGCACCTTGTGAGTAGGTCTCACCGAGATCTGAAGTGGGATCACTGGAATTCAATGTCCAGATTGCTGAACAATACACAACGGAATGGGACTCCAGTCGATGGTCGGATAACAGACTATAACAACAGTGTCTCCCAAGTCAATTGAGATGGCTTCACTCGTCCCTGGGTGGGCTCGAACCACCATCCTCTCGGTTAACAGCCGAGCGCGCTAGCCGATTGCGCCACAGAGACTGGCTATCAAGCACTGCCTGTCGTTGGCCAATTGCGACACACTGTACTCTGAGTCCAACATCAGTTACGTGATGGGTAAAACGAACAGAGCTTTGGGGATGAAATCAATGTGTCCCTCCAATAAGACTGATCCACAGTGAAGTAGATATCTGTCAGACCTACCTGTAACAACAAATGACTTTTCTATGTACTTTGGAAGGGGTTGCTTTGATTTGACTCTGTCAAGCTTGTCTGGCAAAGTTGCTTTTTGGGGAAATGTAATAAAAAGTGCTGCTCCCAGGCCCTACAACACTTCAAGCATTAATTGAGCAGTGAATGTGTGAAGGCACTGCTGGGAGTTGAACCCAGGATCTCCTGTTTACAAGACAGGCGCTTTCACCAGCTAAGCCACAGCGCCCATCTGTAATGCACAGTTTGGTGCAATAGCTCCTTGCATCAAGTCTTCCAAAGTCCACAAGGTGGGTGGCTTTATTGTATCTCCATTGCCTTTTACCTGAAGCTGCATATGAAGTTACGCTACTGTCAATGCTGAGGACATTGCCACCAATTATAAGGAAATGCAAAAGAGGCACTGCTGGGATTCGAACCCAGGATCTCCTGTTTACTAGACAGGCACTTTGACCAACTAAGCCACAGCGCCACCAGTTGGCTTGTGCTGCTAAAGTTTGAAATTTTGTGTGATTGAACCGAAGCAGCTTCTTAACGCCTGTACTCCCCGTTGCTGAGAAGGCTGAGTGGTTTAAGGTGCAGAGTTCAGGTCGCGCTCTCTCCAGGAGGACAGATCTCACGCAGTCAGGATGGCCGAGCGGTCTAAGGCGCTGCGTTCAGGTCGCAGTCTCCCCTGGAGGCGTGGGTTCGAATCCCACTTCTGACACAGATAAGCTTTTTCATGTTACTGCTGTCTGTAACATGACAGTGGCAATGACGATTGAGCAAGTCTTTGCATGTCAGGGAGCATGATATCAATAATATGCAATGTAAGCAGGAGAGCTGGAGCATTGATACTCTATGTCAACAGACTTTCAAGGGTTTCTCGCACCTCTGACCATTCTCTAGACCATAGCTTTTTGCGTCTGTGCATTGCTGTATTCATGGGATTGACAGTGTTCTGGGACTTGCCAGTGCTTTATTCTTTGAACTGAATATATGTGTAAGCCAGCCACAAGTCGCTGGCACCATACAAATTCTTTCATTGCTCTCCCAGGGAGCTCTGTAGTGGTTCCATGGTGTAATGGTCAGCACTCTGGACTCTGAATCCAGCGATCCGAGTTCAAATCTCGGTGGGACCTGCTTTTGAAGCATTCCATGTTCATGGCCTGTCATTGGGGCTGTGGTCCTCCGGGCACCGGTAATCCCTTGAACAACTAAGGTGTCAGGGGCTCAAGTCAATCCATCTCTAAGAGCCCGTGATCTTCATATCTTTGCTCACACAGTTGTTGTTACACTTGCTTGGCTTCCCAAAGAGTTCATTAAAAATGTGCTGGACTTGTAAGACATTTGTTGCGCTGCAAAATAAAAGATTCCAACGCCAACCACAAGTGTTTTGAAAGCACTGATTTCGCCAGGCAAAAAAAGACAAGCTACATGGCAATTGTCAGTAAGACCCTGACGTGGCCAATAGAAGGTCACACTGTTCTGCACCTTGTGAGTAGGTCTCACCGAGATCTGAAGTGGGATCACTGGAATTCAATGTCCAGATTGCTGAACAATACACAATGGAATGGGACTCCAGTCGATGGTCGGATAACAGACCATAACAACAGTGTCTCCCAAGTCAATTGAGATGGCTTCACTCGTCCCTGGGTGGGCTCGAACCACCATCCTCTCGGTTAACAGCCGAGCGCGCTAGCCGATTGCGCCACAGAGACTGGCTATCAAGCACTGCCTGTCGTTGGCCAATTGCGACACACTGTACTCTGAGTCCAACATCAGTTACGTGATGGGTAAAACGAACAGAGCTTTGGGGATGAAATCAATGTGTCCCTCCAATAAGACTGATCCACAGTGAAGTAGATATCTGTCAGACCTACCTGTAACAACAAATGACTTTTCTATGTACTTTGGAAGGGGTTGCTTTGATTTGACTCTGTCAAGCTTGTCTGGCAAAGTTGCTTTTTGGGGAAATGTAATAAAAAGTGCTGCTCCCAGGCCCTACAACACTTCAAGCATTAATTGAGCAGTGAATGTGTGAAGGCACTGCTGGGAGTTGAACCCAGGATCTCCTGTTTACAAGACAGGCGCTTTCACCAGCTAAGCCACAGCGCCCATCTGTAATGCACAGTTTGGTGCAATAGCTCCTTGCATCAAGTCTTCCAAAGTCCACAAGGTGGGTGGCTTTATTGTATCTCCATTGCCTTTTACCTGAAGCTGCATATGAAGTTACGCTACTGTCAATGCTGAGGACATTGCCACCAATTATAAGGAAATGCAAAAGAGGCACTGCTGGGATTCGAACCCAGGATCTCCTGTTTACTAGACAGGCACTTTGACCAACTAAGCCACAGCGCCACCAGTTGGCTTGTGCTGCTAAAGTTTGAAATTTTGTGTGATTGAACCGAAGCAGCTTCTTAACGCCTGTACTCCCCGTTGCTGAGAAGGCTGAGTGGTTTAAGGTGCAGAGTTCAGGTCGCGCTCTCTCCAGGAGGACGGATCTCACGCAGTCAGGATGGCCGAGCGGTCTAAGGCGCTGCGTTCAGGTCGCAGTCTCCCCTGGAGGCGTGGGTTCGAATCCCACTTCTGACACAGATAAGCTTTTTCATGTTACTGCTGTCTGTAACATGACAGTGGCAATGACGATTGAGCAAGTCTTTGCATGTCAGGGAGCATGATATCAATAATATGCAATGTAAGCAGGAGAGCTGGAGCATTGATACTCTATGTCAACAGACTTTCAAGGGTTTCTCGCACCTCTGACCATTCTCTAGACCGTAGCTTTTTGCGTCTGTGCATTGCTGTATTCATGGGATTGACAGTGTTCTGGGACTTGCCAGTGCTTTATTCTTTGAACTGAATACATGTGTAAGCCAGCCACAAGTCGCTGGCACCATACAAATTCTTTCATTGCTCTCCCAGGGAGCTCTGTAGTGGTTCCATGGTGTAATGGTCAGCACTCTGGACTCTGAATCCAGCGATCCGAGTTCAAATCTCGGTGGGACCTGCTTTTGAAGCATTCCATGTTCATGGCCTGTCATTGGGGCTGTGGTCCTCCGGGCACCGGTAATCCCTTGAACAACTAAGGTGTCAGGGGCTCAAGTCAATCCATCTCTAAGAGCCCGTGATCTTCATATCTTTGCTCACACAGTTGTTGTTACACTTGCTTGGCTTCCCAAAGAGTTCATTAAAAATGTGCTGGACTTGTAAGACATTTGTTGCGCTGCAAAATAAAAGATTCCAACGCCAACCACAAGTGTTTTGAAAGCACTGATTTCGCCAGGCAAAAAAAGACAAGCTACATGGCAATTGTCAGTAAGACCCTGACGTGGCCAATAGAAGGTCACACTGTTCTGCACCTTGTGAGTAGGTCTCACCGAGATCTGAAGTGGGATCACTGGAATTCAATGTCCAGATTGCTGAACAATACACAATGGAATGGGACTCCAGTCGATGGTCGGATAACAGACCATAACAACAGTGTCTCCCAAGTCAATTGAGATGGCTTCACTCGTCCCTGGGTGGGCTCGAACCACCATCCTCTCGGTTAACAGCCGAGCGCGCTAGCCGATTGCGCCACAGAGACTGGCTATCAAGCACTGCCTGTCGTTGGCCAATTGCGACACACTGTACTCTGAGTCCAACATCAGTTACGTGATGGGTAAAACGAACAGAGCTTTGGGGATGAAATCAATGTGTCCCTCCAATAAGACTGATCCACAGTGAAGTAGATATCTGTCAGACCTACCTGTAACAACAAATGACTTTTCTATGTACTTTGGAAGGGGTTGCTTTGATTTGACTCTGTCAAGCTTGTCTGGCAAAGTTGCTTTTTGGGGAAATGTAATAAAAAGTGCTGCTCCCAGGCCCTACAACACTTCAAGCATTAATTGAGCAGTGAATGTGTGAAGGCACTGCTGGGAGTTGAACCCAGGATCTCCTGTTTACAAGACAGGCGCTTTCACCAGCTAAGCCACAGCGCCCATCTGTAATGCACAGTTTGGTGCAATAGCTCCTTGCATCAAGTCTTCCAAAGTCCACAAGGTGGGTGGCTTTATTGTATCTCCATTGCCTTTTACCTGAAGCTGCATATGAAGTTACGCTACTGTCAATGCTGAGGACATTGCCACCAATTATAAGGAAATGCAAAAGAGGCACTGCTGGGATTCGAACCCAGGATCTCCTGTTTACTAGACAGGCACTTTGACCAACTAAGCCACAGCGCCACCAGTTGGCTTGTGCTGCTAAAGTTTGAAATTTTGTGTGATTGAACCGAAGCAGCTTCTTAACGCCTGTACTCCCCGTTGCTGAGAAGGCTGAGTGGTTTAAGGTGCAGAGTTCAGGTCGCGCTCTCTCCAGGAGGACGGATCTCACGCAGTCAGGATGGCCGAGCGGTCTAAGGCGCTGCGTTCAGGTCGCAGTCTCCCCTGGAGGCGTGGGTTCGAATCCCACTTCTGACACAGATAAGCTTTTTCATGTTACTGCTGTCTGTAACATGACAGTGGCAATGACGATTGAGCAAGTCTTTGCATGTCAGGGAGCATGATATCAATAATATGCAATGCAAGCAGGAGAGCTGGAGCATTGATACTCTATGTCAACAGACTTTCAAGGGTTTCTCGCACCTCTGACCATTCTCTAGACCGTAGCTTTTTGCGTCTGTGCATTGCTGTATTCATGGGATTGACAGTGTTCTGGGACTTGCCAGTGCTTTATTCTTTGAACTGAATACATGTGTAAGCCAGCCACAAGTCGCTGGCACCATACAAATTCTTTCACTGCTCTCCCAGGGAGCTCTGTAGTGGTTCCATGGTGTAATGGTCAGCACTCTGGACTCTGAATCCAGCGATCCGAGTTCAAATCTCGGTGGGACCTGCTTTTGAAGCATTCCATGTTCATGGCCTGTCATTGGGGCTGTGGTCCTCCGGGCACCGGTAATCCCTTGAACAACTAAGGTGTCAGGGGCTCAAGTCAATCCATCTCTAAGAGCCCGTGATCTTCATATCTTTGCTCACACAGTTGTTGTTACACTTGCTTGGCTTCCCAAAGAGTTCATTAAAAATGTGCTGGACTTGTAAGACATTTGTTGCGCTGCAAAATAAAAGATTCCAACGCCAACCACAAGTGTTTTGAAAGCACTGATTTCGCCAGGCAAAAAAAGACAAGCTACATGGCAATTGTCAGTAAGACCCTGCCGTGGCCAATAGAAGGTCACACTGTTCTGCACCTTGTGAGTAGGTCTCACCGAGATCTGAAGTGGGATCACTGGAATTCAATGTCCAGATTGCTGAACAATACACAATGGAATGGGACTCCAGTCGATGGTCGGATAACAGACCATAACAACAGTGTCTCCCAAGTCAATTGAGATGGCTTCACTCGTCCCTGGGTGGGCTCGAACCACCATCCTCTCGGTTAACAGCCGAGCGCGCTAGCCGATTGCGCCACAGAGACTGGCTATCAAGCACTGCCTGTCGTTGGCCAATTGCGACACACTGTACTCTGAGTCCAACATCAGTTACGTGATGGGTAAAACGAACAGAGCTTTGGGGATGAAATCAATGTGTCCCTCCAATAAGACTGATCCACAGTGAAGTAGATATCTGTCAGACCTACCTGTAACAACAAATGACTTTTCTATGTACTTTGGAAGGGGTTGCTTTGATTTGACTCTGTCAAGCTTGTCTGGCAAAGTTGCTTTTTGGGGAAATGTAATAAAAAGTGCTGCTCCCAGGCCCTACAACACTTCAAGCATTAATTGAGCAGTGAATGTGTGAAGGCACTGCTGGGAGTTGAACCCAGGATCTCCTGTTTACAAGACAGGCGCTTTCACCAGCTAAGCCACAGCGCCCATCTGTAATGCACAGTTTGGTGCAATAGCTCCTTGCATCAAGTCTTCCAAAGTCCACAAGGTGGGTGGCTTTATTGTATCTCCATTGCCTTTTACCTGAAGCTGCATATGAAGTTACGCTACTGTCAATGCTGAGGACATTGCCACCAATTATAAGGAAATGCAAAAGAGGCACTGCTGGGATTCGAACCCAGGATCTCCTGTTTACTAGACAGGCACTTTGACCAACTAAGCCACAGCGCCACCAGTTGGCTTGTGCTGCTAAAGTTTGAAATTTTGTGTGATTGAACCGAAGCAGCTTCTTAACGCCTGTACTCCCCGTTGCTGAGAAGGCTGAGTGGTTTAAGGTGCAGAGTTCAGGTCGCGCTCTCTCCAGGAGGACAGATCTCACGCAGTCAGGATGGCCGAGTGGTCTAAGGCGCTGCGTTCAGGTCGCAGTCTCCCCTGGAGGCGTGGGTTCGAATCCCACTTCTGACACAGATAAGCTTTTTCATGTTACTGCTGTCTGTAACATGACAGTGGCAATGACGATTGAGCAAGTCTTTGCATGTCAGGGAGCATGATATCAATAATATGCAATGTAAGCAGGAGAGCTGGAGCATTGATACTCTATGTCAACAGACTTTCAAGGGTTTCTCGCACCTCTGACCATTCTCTAGACCGTAGCTTTTTGCGTCTGTGCATTGCTGTATTCATGGGATTGACAGTGTTCTGGGACTTGCCAGTGCTTTATTCTTTGAACTGAATACATGTGTAAGCCAGCCACAAGTCGCTGGCACCATACAAATTCTTTCACTGCTCTCCCAGGGAGCTCTGTAGTGGTTCCATGGTGTAATGGTCAGCACTCTGGACTCTGAATCCAGCGATCCGAGTTCAAATCTCGGTGGGACCTGCTTTTGAAGCATTCCATGTTCATGGCCTGTCATTGGGGCTGTGGTCCTCCGGGCACCGGTAATCCCTTGAACAACTAAGGTGTCAGGGGCTCAAGTCAATCCATCTCTAAGAGCCCGTGATCTTCATATCTTTGCTCACACAGTTGTTGTTACACTTGCTTGGCTTCCCAAAGAGTTCATTAAAAATGTGCTGGACTTGTAAGACATTTGTTGCGCTGCAAAATAAAAGATTCCAACGCCAACCACAAGTGTTTTGAAAGCACTGATTTCGCCAGGCAAAAAAAGACAAGCTACATGGCAATTGTCAGTAAGACCCTGCCGTGGCCAATAGAAGGTCACACTGTTCTGCACCTTGTGAGTAGGTCTCACCGAGATCTGAAGTGGGATCACTGGAATTCAATGTCCAGATTGCTGAACAATACACAATGGAATGGGACTCCAGTCGATGGTCGGATAACAGACCATAACAACAGTGTCTCCCAAGTCAATTGAGATGGCTTCACTCGTCCCTGGGTGGGCTCGAACCACCATCCTCTCGGTTAACAGCCGAGCGCGCTAGCCGATTGCGCCACAGAGACTGGCTATCAAGCACTGCCTGTCGTTGGCCAATTGCGACACACTGTACTCTGAGTCCAACATCAGTTACGTGATGGGTAAAACGAACAGAGCTTTGGGGATGAAATCAATGTGTCCCTCCAATAAGACTGATCCACAGTGAAGTAGATATCTGTCAGACCTACCTGTAACAACAAATGACTTTTCTATGTACTTTGGAAGGGGTTGCTTTGATTTGACTCTGTCAAGCTTGTCTGGCAAAGTTGCTTTTTGGGGAAATGTAATAAAAAGTGCTGCTCCCAGGCCCTACAACACTTCAAGCATTAATTGAGCAGTGAATGTGTGAAGGCACTGCTGGGAGTTGAACCCAGGATCTCCTGTTTACAAGACAGGCGCTTTCACCAGCTAAGCCACAGCGCCCATCTGTAATGCACAGTTTGGTGCAATAGCTCCTTGCATCAAGTCTTCCAAAGTCCACAAGGTGGGTGGCTTTATTGTATCTCCATTGCCTTTTACCTGAAGCTGCATATGAAGTTACGCTACTGTCAATGCTGAGGACATTGCCACCAATTATAAGGAAATGCAAAAGAGGCACTGCTGGGATTCGAACCCAGGATCTCCTGTTTACTAGACAGGCACTTTGACCAACTAAGCCACAGCGCCACCAGTTGGCTTGTGCTGCTAAAGTTTGAAATTTTGTGTGATTGAACCGAAGCAGCTTCTTAACGCCTGTACTCCCCGTTGCTGAGAAGGCTGAGTGGTTTAAGGTGCAGAGTTCAGGTCGCGCTCTCTCCAGGAGGACAGATCTCACGCAGTCAGGATGGCCGAGCGGTCTAAGGCGCTGCGTTCAGGTCGCAGTCTCCCCTGGAGGCGTGGGTTCGAATCCCACTTCTGACACAGATAAGCTTTTTCATGTTACTGCTGTCTGTAACATGACAGTGGCAATGACGATTGAGCAAGTCTTTGCATGTCAGGGAGCATGATATCAATAATATGCAATGTAAGCAGGAGAGCTGGAGCATTGATACTCTATGTCAACAGACTTTCAAGGGTTTCTCGCACCTCTGACCATTCTCTAGACCATAGCTTTTTGCGTCTGTGCATTGCTGTATTCATGGGATTGACAGTGTTCTGGGACTTGCCAGTGCTTTATTCTTTGAACTGAATACATGTGTAAGCCAGCCACAAGTCGCTGGCACCATACAAATTCTTTCATTGCTCTCCCAGGGAGCTCTGTAGTGGTTCCATGGTGTAATGGTCAGCACTCTGGACTCTGAATCCAGCGATCCGAGTTCAAATCTCGGTGGGACCTGCTTTTGAAGCATTCCATGTTCATGGCCTGTCATTGGGGCTGTGGTCCTCCGGGCACCGGTAATCCCTTGAACAACTAAGGTGTCAGGGGCTCAAGTCAATCCATCTCTAAGAGCCCGTGATCTTCATATCTTTGCTCACACAGTTGTTGTTACACTTGCTTGGCTTCCCAAAGAGTTCATTAAAAATGTGCTGGACTTGTAAGACATTTGTTGCGCTGCAAAATAAAAGATTCCAACGCCAACCACAAGTGTTTTGAAAGCACTGATTTCGCCAGGCAAAAAAAGACAAGCTACATGGCAATTGTCAGTAAGACCCTGCCGTGGCCAATAGAAGGTCACACTGTTCTGCACCTTGTGAGTAGGTCTCACCGAGATCTGAAGTGGGATCACTGGAATTCAATGTCCAGATTGCTGAACAATACACAATGGAATGGGACTCCAGTCGATGGTCGGATAACAGACCATAACAACAGTGTCTCCCAAGTCAATTGAGATGGCTTCACTCGTCCCTGGGTGGGCTCGAACCACCATCCTCTCGGTTAACAGCCGAGCGCGCTAGCCGATTGCGCCACAGAGACTGGCTATCAAGCACTGCCTGTCGTTGGCCAATTGCGACACACTGTACTCTGAGTCCAACATCAGTTACGTGATGGGTAAAACGAACAGAGCTTTGGGGATGAAATCAATGTGTCCCTCCAATAAGACTGATCCACAGTGAAGTAGATATCTGTCAGACCTACCTGTAACAACAAATGACTTTTCTATGTACTTTGGAAGGGGTTGCTTTGATTTGACTCTGTCAAGCTTGTCTGGCAAAGTTGCTTTTTGGGGAAATGTAATAAAAAGTGCTGCTCCCAGGCCCTACAACACTTCAAGCATTAATTGAGCAGTGAATGTGTGAAGGCACTGCTGGGAGTTGAACCCAGGATCTCCTGTTTACAAGACAGGCGCTTTCACCAGCTAAGCCACAGCGCCCATCTGTAATGCACAGTTTGGTGCAATAGCTCCTTGCATCAAGTCTTCCAAAGTCCACAAGGTGGGTGGCTTTATTGTATCTCCATTGCCTTTTACCTGAAGCTGCATATGAAGTTACGCTACTGTCAATGCTGAGGACATTGCCACCAATTATAAGGAAATGCAAAAGAGGCACTGCTGGGATTCGAACCCAGGATCTCCTGTTTACTAGACAGGCACTTTGACCAACTAAGCCACAGCGCCACCAGTTGGCTTGTGCTGCTAAAGTTTGAAATTTTGTGTGATTGAACCGAAGCAGCTTCTTAACGCCTGTACTCCCCGTTGCTGAGAAGGCTGAGTGGTTTAAGGTGCAGAGTTCAGGTCGCGCTCTCTCCAGGAGGACAGATCTCACGCAGTCAGGATGGCCGAGCGGTCTAAGGCGCTGCGTTCAGGTCGCAGTCTCCCCTGGAGGCGTGGGTTCGAATCCCACTTCTGACACAGATAAGCTTTTTCATGTTACTGCTGTCTGTAACATGACAGTGGCAATGACGATTGAGCAAGTCTTTGCATGTCAGGGAGCATGATATCAATAATATGCAATGTAAGCAGGAGAGCTGGAGCATTGATACTCTATGTCAACAGACTTTCAAGGGTTTCTCGCACCTCTGACCATTCTCTAGACCGTAGCTTTTTGCGTCTGTGCATTGCTGTATTCATGGGATTGACAGTGTTCTGGGACTTGCCAGTGCTTTATTCTTTGAACTGAATACATGTGTAAGCCAGCCACAAGTCGCTGGCACCATACAAATTCTTTCATTGCTCTCCCAGGGAGCTCTGTAGTGGTTCCATGGTGTAATGGTCAGCACTCTGGACTCTGAATCCAGCGATCCGAGTTCAAATCTCGGTGGGACCTGCTTTTGAAGCATTCCATGTTCATGGCCTGTCATTGGGGCTGTGGTCCTCCGGGCACCGGTAATCCCTTGAACAACTAAGGTGTCAGGGGCTCAAGTCAATCCATCTCTAAGAGCCCGTGATCTTCATATCTTTGCTCACACAGTTGTTGTTACACTTGCTTGGCTTCCCAAAGAGTTCATTAAAAATGTGCTGGACTTGTAAGACATTTGTTGCGCTGCAAAATAAAAGATTCCAACGCCAACCACAAGTGTTTTGAAAGCACTGATTTCGCCAGGCAAAAAAAGACAAGCTACATGGCAATTGTCAGTAAGACCCTGCCATGGCCAATAGAAGGTCACACTGTTCTGCACCTTGTGAGTAGGTCTCACCGAGATCTGAAGTGGGATCACTGGAATTCAATGTCCAGATTGCTGAACAATACACAATGGAATGGGACTCCAGTCGATGGTCGGATAACAGACCATAACAACAGTGTCTCCCAAGTCAATTGAGATGGCTTCACTCGTCCCTGGGTGGGCTCGAACCACCATCCTCTCGGTTAACAGCCGAGCGCGCTAGCCGATTGCGCCACAGAGACTGGCTATCAAGCACTGCCTGTCGTTGGCCAATTGCGACACACTGTACTCTGAGTCCAACATCAGTTACGTGATGGGTAAAACGAACAGAGCTTTGGGGATGAAATCAATGTGTCCCTCCAATAAGACTGATCCACAGTGAAGTAGATATCTGTCAGACCTACCTGTAACAACAAATGACTTTTCTATGTACTTTGGAAGGGGTTGCTTTGATTTGACTCTGTCAAGCTTGTCTGGCAAAGTTGCTTTTTGGGGAAATGTAATAAAAAGTGCTGCTCCCAGGCCCTACAACACTTCAAGCATTAATTGAGCAGTGAATGTGTGAAGGCACTGCTGGGAGTTGAACCCAGGATCTCCTGTTTACAAGACAGGCGCTTTCACCAGCTAAGCCACAGCGCCCATCTGTAATGCACAGTTTGGTGCAATAGCTCCTTGCATCAAGTCTTCCAAAGTCCACAAGGTGGGTGGCTTTATTGTATCTCCATTGCCTTTTACCTGAAGCTGCATATGAAGTTACGCTACTGTCAATGCTGAGGACATTGCCACCAATTATAAGGAAATGCAAAAGAGGCACTGCTGGGATTCGAACCCAGGATCTCCTGTTTACTAGACAGGCACTTTGACCAACTAAGCCACAGCGCCACCAGTTGGCTTGTGCTGCTAAAGTTTGAAATTTTGTGTGATTGAACCGAAGCAGCTTCTTAACGCCTGTACTCCCCGTTGCTGAGAAGGCTGAGTGGTTTAAGGTGCAGAGTTCAGGTCGCGCTCTCTCCAGGAGGACGGATCTCACGCAGTCAGGATGGCCGAGCGGTCTAAGGCGCTGCGTTCAGGTCGCAGTCTCCCCTGGAGGCGTGGGTTCGAATCCCACTTCTGACACAGATAAGCTTTTTCATGTTACTGCTGTCTGTAACATGACAGTGGCAATGACGATTGAGCAAGTCTTTGCATGTCAGGGAGCATGATATCAATAATATGCAATGTAAGCAGGAGAGCTGGAGCATTGATACTCTATGTCAACAGACTTTCAAGGGTTTCTCGCACCTCTGACCATTCTCTAGACCGTAGCTTTTTGCGTCTGTGCATTGCTGTATTCATGGGATTGACAGTGTTCTGGGACTTGCCAGTGCTTTATTCTTTGAACTGAATACATGTGTAAGCCAGCCACAAGTCGCTGGCACCATACAAATTCTTTCACTGCTCTCCCAGGGAGCTCTGTAGTGGTTCCATGGTGTAATGGTCAGCACTCTGGACTCTGAATCCAGCGATCCGAGTTCAAATCTCGGTGGGACCTGCTTTTGAAGCATTCCATGTTCATGGCCTGTCATTGGGGCTGTGGTCCTCCGGGCACCGGTAATCCCTTGAACAACTAAGGTGTCAGGGGCTCAAGTCAATCCATCTCTAAGAGCCCGTGATCTTCATATCTTTGCTCACACAGTTGTTGTTACACTTGCTTGGCTTCCCAAAGAGTTCATTAAAAATGTGCTGGACTTGTAAGACATTTGTTGCGCTGCAAAATAAAAGATTCCAACGCCAACCACAAGTGTTTTGAAAGCACTGATTTCGCCAGGCAAAAAAAGACAAGCTACATGGCAATTGTCAGTAAGACCCTGCCGTGGCCAATAGAAGGTCACACTGTTCTGCACCTTGTGAGTAGGTCTCACCGAGATCTGAAGTGGGATCACTGGAATTCAATGTCCAGATTGCTGAACAATACACAATGGAATGGGACTCCAGTCGATGGTCGGATAACAGACCATAACAACAGTGTCTCCCAAGTCAATTGAGATGGCTTCACTCGTCCCTGGGTGGGCTCGAACCACCATCCTCTCGGTTAACAGCCGAGCGCGCTAGCCGATTGCGCCACAGAGACTGGCTATCAAGCACTGCCTGTCGTTGGCCAATTGCGACACACTGTACTCTGAGTCCAACATCAGTTACGTGATGGGTAAAACGAACAGAGCTTTGGGGATGAAATCAATGTGTCCCTCCAATAAGACTGATCCACAGTGAAGTAGATATCTGTCAGACCTACCTGTAACAACAAATGACTTTTCTATGTACTTTGGAAGGGGTTGCTTTGATTTGACTCTGTCAAGCTTGTCTGGCAAAGTTGCTTTTTGGGGAAATGTAATAAAAAGTGCTGCTCCCAGGCCCTACAACACTTCAAGCATTAATTGAGCAGTGAATGTGTGAAGGCACTGCTGGGAGTTGAACCCAGGATCTCCTGTTTACAAGACAGGCGCTTTCACCAGCTAAGCCACAGCGCCCATCTGTAATGCACAGTTTGGTGCAATAGCTCCTTGCATCAAGTCTTCCAAAGTCCACAAGGTGGGTGGCTTTATTGTATCTCCATTGCCTTTTACCTGAAGCTGCATATGAAGTTACGCTACTGTCAATGCTGAGGACATTGCCACCAATTATAAGGAAATGCAAAAGAGGCACTGCTGGGATTCGAACCCAGGATCTCCTGTTTACTAGACAGGCACTTTGACCAACTAAGCCACAGCGCCACCAGTTGGCTTGTGCTGCTAAAGTTTGAAATTTTGTGTGATTGAACCGAAGCAGCTTCTTAACGCCTGTACTCCCCGTTGCTGAGAAGGCTGAGTGGTTTAAGGTGCAGAGTTCAGGTCGCGCTCTCTCCAGGAGGACAGATCTCACGCAGTCAGGATGGCCGAGCGGTCTAAGGCGCTGCGTTCAGGTCGCAGTCTCCCCTGGAGGCGTGGGTTCGAATCCCACTTCTGACACAGATAAGCTTTTTCATGTTACTGCTGTCTGTAACATGACAGTGGCAATGACGATTGAGCAAGTCTTTGCATGTCAGGGAGCATGATATCAATAATATGCAATGTAAGCAGGAGAGCTGGAGCATTGATACTCTATGTCAACAGACTTTCAAGGGTTTCTCGCACCTCTGACCATTCTCTAGACCATAGCTTTTTGCGTCTGTGCATTGCTGTATTCATGGGATTGACAGTGTTCTGGGACTTGCCAGTGCTTTATTCTTTGAACTGAATACATGTGTAAGCCAGCCACAAGTCGCTGGCACCATACAAATTCTTTCATTGCTCTCCCAGGGAGCTCTGTAGTGGTTCCATGGTGTAATGGTCAGCACTCTGGACTCTGAATCCAGCGATCCGAGTTCAAATCTCGGTGGGACCTGCTTTTGAAGCATTCCATGTTCATGGCCTGTCATTGGGGCTGTGGTCCTCCGGGCACCGGTAATCCCTTGAACAACTAAGGTGTCAGGGGCTCAAGTCAATCCATCTCTAAGAGCCCGTGATCTTCATATCTTTGCTCACACAGTTGTTGTTACACTTGCTTGGCTTCCCAAAGAGTTCATTAAAAATGTGCTGGACTTGTAAGACATTTGTTGCGCTGCAAAATAAAAGATTCCAACGCCAACCACAAGTGTTTTGAAAGCACTGATTTCGCCAGGCAAAAAAAGACAAGCTACATGGCAATTGTCAGTAAGACCCTGCCATGGCCAATAGAAGGTCACACTGTTCTGCACCTTGTGAGTAGGTCTCACCGAGATCTGAAGTGGGATCACTGGAATTCAATGTCCAGATTGCTGAACAATACACAATGGAATGGGACTCCAGTCGATGGTCGGATAACAGACCATAACAACAGTGTCTCCCAAGTCAATTGAGATGGCTTCACTCGTCCCTGGGTGGGCTCGAACCACCATCCTCTCGGTTAACAGCCGAGCGCGCTAGCCGATTGCGCCACAGAGACTGGCTATCAAGCACTGCCTGTCGTTGGCCAATTGCGACACACTGTACTCTGAGTCCAACATCAGTTACGTGATGGGTAAAACGAACAGAGCTTTGGGGATGAAATCAATGTGTCCCTCCAATAAGACTGATCCACAGTGAAGTAGATATCTGTCAGACCTACCTGTAACAACAAATGACTTTTCTATGTACTTTGGAAGGGGTTGCTTTGATTTGACTCTGTCAAGCTTGTCTGGCAAAGTTGCTTTTTGGGGAAATGTAATAAAAAGTGCTGCTCCCAGGCCCTACAACACTTCAAGCATTAATTGAGCAGTGAATGTGTGAAGGCACTGCTGGGAGTTGAACCCAGGATCTCCTGTTTACAAGACAGGCGCTTTCACCAGCTAAGCCACAGCGCCCATCTGTAATGCACAGTTTGGTGCAATAGCTCCTTGCATCAAGTCTTCCAAAGTCCACAAGGTGGGTGGCTTTATTGTATCTCCATTGCCTTTTACCTGAAGCTGCATATGAAGTTACGCTACTGTCAATGCTGAGGACATTGCCACCAATTATAAGGAAATGCAAAAGAGGCACTGCTGGGATTCGAACCCAGGATCTCCTGTTTACTAGACAGGCACTTTGACCAACTAAGCCACAGCGCCACCAGTTGGCTTGTGCTGCTAAAGTTTGAAATTTTGTGTGATTGAACCGAAGCAGCTTCTTAACGCCTGTACTCCCCGTTGCTGAGAAGGCTGAGTGGTTTAAGGTGCAGAGTTCAGGTCGCGCTCTCTCCAGGAGGACGGATCTCACGCAGTCAGGATGGCCGAGCGGTCTAAGGCGCTGCGTTCAGGTCGCAGTCTCCCCTGGAGGCGTGGGTTCGAATCCCACTTCTGACACAGATAAGCTTTTTCATGTTACTGCTGTCTGTAACATGACAGTGGCAATGACGATTGAGCAAGTCTTTGCATGTCAGGGAGCATGATATCAATAATATGCAATGTAAGCAGGAGAGCTGGAGCATTGATACTCTATGTCAACAGACTTTCAAGGGTTTCTCGCACCTCTGACCATTCTCTAGACCGTAGCTTTTTGCGTCTGTGCATTGCTGTATTCATGGGATTGACAGTGTTCTGGGACTTGCCAGTGCTTTATTCTTTGAACTGAATACATGTGTAAGCCAGCCACAAGTCGCTGGCACCATACAAATTCTTTCACTGCTCTCCCAGGGAGCTCTGTAGTGGTTCCATGGTGTAATGGTCAGCACTCTGGACTCTGAATCCAGCGATCCGAGTTCAAATCTCGGTGGGACCTGCTTTTGAAGCATTCCATGTTCATGGCCTGTCATTGGGGCTGTGGTCCTCCGGGCACCGGTAATCCCTTGAACAACTAAGGTGTCAGGGGCTCAAGTCAATCCATCTCTAAGAGCCCGTGATCTTCATATCTTTGCTCACACAGTTGTTGTTACACTTGCTTGGCTTCCCAAAGAGTTCATTAAAAATGTGCTGGACTTGTAAGACATTTGTTGCGCTGCAAAATAAAAGATTCCAACGCCAACCACAAGTGTTTTGAAAGCACTGATTTCGCCAGGCAAAAAAAGACAAGCTACATGGCAATTGTCAGTAAGACCCTGCCGTGGCCAATAGAAGGTCACACTGTTCTGCACCTTGTGAGTAGGTCTCACCGAGATCTGAAGTGGGATCACTGGAATTCAATGTCCAGATTGCTGAACAATACACAATGGAATGGGACTCCAGTTGATGGTCGGATAACAGACCATAACAACAGTGTCTCCCAAGTCAATTGAGATGGCTTCACTCGTCCCTGGGTGGGCTCGAACCACCATCCTCTCGGTTAACAGCCGAGCGCGCTAGCCGATTGCGCCACAGAGACTGGCTATCAAGCACTGCCTGTCGTTGGCCAATTGCGACACACTGTACTCTGAGTCCAACATCAGTTACGTGATGGGTAAAACGAACAGAGCTTTGGGGATGAAATCAATGTGTCCCTCCAATAAGACTGATCCACAGTGAAGTAGATATCTGTCAGACCTACCTGTAACAACAAATGACTTTTCTATGTACTTTGGAAGGGGTTGCTTTGATTTGACTCTGTCAAGCTTGTCTGGCAAAGTTGCTTTTTGGGGAAATGTAATAAAAAGTGCTGCTCCCAGGCCCTACAACACTTCAAGCATTAATTGAGCAGTGAATGTGTGAAGGCACTGCTGGGAGTTGAACCCAGGATCTCCTGTTTACAAGACAGGCGCTTTCACCAGCTAAGCCACAGCGCCCATCTGTAATGCACAGTTTGGTGCAATAGCTCCTTGCATCAAGTCTTCCAAAGTCCACAAGGTGGGTGGCTTTATTGTATCTCCATTGCCTTTTACCTGAAGCTGCATATGAAGTTATGCTACTGTCAATGCTGAGGACATTGCCACCAATTATAAGGAAATGCAAAAGAGGCACTGCTGGGATTCGAACCCAGGATCTCCTGTTTACTAGACAGGCACTTTGACCAACTAAGCCACAGCGCCACCAGTTGGCTTGTGCTGCTAAAGTTTGAAATTTTGTGTGATTGAACCGAAGCAGCTTCTTAACGCCTGTACTCCCCGTTGCTGAGAAGGCTGAGTGGTTTAAGGTGCAGAGTTCAGGTCGCGCTCTCTCCAGGAGGACAGATCTCACGCAGTCAGGATGGCCGAGCGGTCTAAGGCGCTGCGTTCAGGTCGCAGTCTCCCCTGGAGGCGTGGGTTCGAATCCCACTTCTGACACAGATAAGCTTTTTCATGTTACTGCTGTCTGTAACATGACAGTGGCAATGACGATTGAGCAAGTCTTTGCATGTCAGGGAGCATGATATCAATAATATGCAATGTAAGCAGGAGAGCTGGAGCATTGATACTCTATGTCAACAGACTTTCAAGGGTTTCTCGCACCTCTGACCATTCTCTAGACCATAGCTTTTTGCGTCTGTGCATTGCTGTATTCATGGGATTGACAGTGTTCTGGGACTTGCCAGTGCTTTATTCTTTGAACTGAATACATGTGTAAGCCAGCCACAAGTCGCTGGCACCATACAAATTCTTTCATTGCTCTCCCAGGGAGCTCTGTAGTGGTTCCATGGTGTAATGGTCAGCACTCTGGACTCTGAATCCAGCGATCCGAGTTCAAATCTCGGTGGGACCTGCTTTTGAAGCATTCCATGTTCATGGCCTGTCATTGGGGCTGTGGTCCTCCGGGCACCGGTAATCCCTTGAACAACTAAGGTGTCAGGGGCTCAAGTCAATCCATCTCTAAGAGCCCGTGATCTTCATATCTTTGCTCACACAGTTGTTGTTACACTTGCTTGGCTTCCCAAAGAGTTCATTAAAAATGTGCTGGACTTGTAAGACATTTGTTGCGCTGCAAAATAAAAGATTCCAACGCCAACCACAAGTGTTTTGAAAGCACTGATTTCGCCAGGCAAAAAAAGACAAGCTACATGGCAATTGTCAGTAAGACCCTGCCATGGCCAATAGAAGGTCACACTGTTCTGCACCTTGTGAGTAGGTCTCACCGAGATCTGAAGTGGGATCACTGGAATTCAATGTCCAGATTGCTGAACAATACACAATGGAATGGGACTCCAGTCGATGGTCGGATAACAGACCATAACAACAGTGTCTCCCAAGTCAATTGAGATGGCTTCACTCGTCCCTGGGTGGGCTCGAACCACCATCCTCTCGGTTAACAGCCGAGCGCGCTAGCCGATTGCGCCACAGAGACTGGCTATCAAGCACTGCCTGTCGTTGGCCAATTGCGACACACTGTACTCTGAGTCCAACATCAGTTACGTGATGGGTAAAACGAACAGAGCTTTGGGGATGAAATCAATGTGTCCCTCCAATAAGACTGATCCACAGTGAAGTAGATATCTGTCAGACCTACCTGTAACAACAAATGACTTTTCTATGTACTTTGGAAGGGGTTGCTTTGATTTGACTCTGTCAAGCTTGTCTGGCAAAGTTGCTTTTTGGGGAAATGTAATAAAAAGTGCTGCTCCCAGGCCCTACAACACTTCAAGCATTAATTGAGCAGTGAATGTGTGAAGGCACTGCTGGGAGTTGAACCCAGGATCTCCTGTTTACAAGACAGGCGCTTTCACCAGCTAAGCCACAGCGCCCATCTGTAATGCACAGTTTGGTGCAATAGCTCCTTGCATCAAGTCTTCCAAAGTCCACAAGGTGGGTGGCTTTATTGTATCTCCATTGCCTTTTACCTGAAGCTGCATATGAAGTTACGCTACTGTCAATGCTGAGGACATTGCCACCAATTATAAGGAAATGCAAAAGAGGCACTGCTGGGATTCGAACCCAGGATCTCCTGTTTACTAGACAGGCACTTTGACCAACTAAGCCACAGCGCCACCAGTTGGCTTGTGCTGCTAAAGTTTGAAATTTTGTGTGATTGAACCGAAGCAGCTTCTTAACGCCTGTACTCCCCGTTGCTGAGAAGGCTGAGTGGTTTAAGGTGCAGAGTTCAGGTCGCGCTCTCTCCAGGAGGACGGATCTCACGCAGTCAGGATGGCCGAGCGGTCTAAGGCGCTGCGTTCAGGTCGCAGTCTCCCCTGGAGGCGTGGGTTCGAATCCCACTTCTGACACAGATAAGCTTTTTCATGTTACTGCTGTCTGTAACATGACAGTGGCAATGACGATTGAGCAAGTCTTTGCATGTCAGGGAGCATGATATCAATAATATGCAATGTAAGCAGGAGAGCTGGAGCATTGATACTCTATGTCAACAGACTTTCAAGGGTTTCTCGCACCTCTGACCATTCTCTAGACCGTAGCTTTTTGCGTCTGTGCATTGCTGTATTCATGGGATTGACAGTGTTCTGGGACTTGCCAGTGCTTTATTCTATGAACTGAATACATGTGTAAGCCAGCCACAAGTCGCTGGCACCATACAAATTCTTTCATTGCTCTCCCAGGGAGCTCTGTAGTGGTTCCATGGTGTAATGGTCAGCACTCTGGACTCTGAATCCAGCGATCCGAGTTCAAATCTCGGTGGGACCTGCTTTTGAAGCATTCCATGTTCATGGCCTGTCATTGGGGCTGTGGTCCTCCGGGCACCGGTAATCCCTTGAACAACTAAGGTGTCAGGGGCTCAAGTCAATCCATCTCTAAGAGCCCGTGATCTTCATATCTTTGCTCACACAGTTGTTGTTACACTTGCTTGGCTTCCCAAAGAGTTCATTAAAAATGTGCTGGACTTGTAAGACATTTGTTGCGCTGCAAAATAAAAGATTCCAACGCCAACCACAAGTGTTTTGAAAGCACTGATTTCGCCAGGCAAAAAAAGACAAGCTACATGGCAATTGTCAGTAAGACCCTGCCGTGGCCAATAGAAGGTCACACTGTTCTGCACCTTGTGAGTAGGTCTCACCGAGATCTGAAGTGGGATCACTGGAATTCAATGTCCAGATTGCTGAACAATACACAATGGAATGGGACTCCAGTCGATGGTCGGATAACAGACCATAACAACAGTGTCTCCCAAGTCAATTGAGATGGCTTCACTCGTCCCTGGGTGGGCTCGAACCACCATCCTCTCGGTTAACAGCCGAGCGCGCTAGCCGATTGCGCCACAGAGACTGGCTATCAAGCACTGCCTGTCGTTGGCCAATTGCGACACACTGTACTCTGAGTCCAACATCAGTTACGTGATGGGTAAAACGAACAGAGCTTTGGGGATGAAATCAATGTGTCCCTCCAATAAGACTGATCCACAGTGAAGTAGATATCTGTCAGACCTACCTGTAACAACAAATGACTTTTCTATGTACTTTGGAAGGGGTTGCTTTGATTTGACTCTGTCAAGCTTGTCTGGCAAAGTTGCTTTTTGGGGAAATGTAATAAAAAGTGCTGCTCCCAGGCCCTACAACACTTCAAGCATTAATTGAGCAGTGAATGTGTGAAGGCACTGCTGGGAGTTGAACCCAGGATCTCCTGTTTACAAGACAGGCGCTTTCACCAGCTAAGCCACAGCGCCCATCTGTAATGCACAGTTTGGTGCAATAGCTCCTTGCATCAAGTCTTCCAAAGTCCACAAGGTGGGTGGCTTTATTGTATCTCCATTGCCTTTTACCTGAAGCTGCATATGAAGTTACGCTACTGTCAATGCTGAGGACATTGCCACCAATTATAAGGAAATGCAAAAGAGGCACTGCTGGGATTCGAACCCAGGATCTCCTGTTTACTAGACAGGCACTTTGACCAACTAAGCCACAGCGCCACCAGTTGGCTTGTGCTGCTAAAGTTTGAAATTTTGTGTGATTGAACCGAAGCAGCTTCTTAACGCCTGTACTCCCCGTTGCTGAGAAGGCTGAGTGGTTTAAGGTGCAGAGTTCAGGTCGCGCTCTCTCCAGGAGGACGGATCTCACGCAGTCAGGATGGCCGAGCGGTCTAAGGCGCTGCGTTCAGGTCGCAGTCTCCCCTGGAGGCGTGGGTTCGAATCCCACTTCTGACACAGATAAGCTTTTTCATGTTACTGCTGTCTGTAACATGACAGTGGCAATGACGATTGAGCAAGTCTTTGCATGTCAGGGAGCATGATATCAATAATATGCAATGTAAGCAGGAGAGCTGGAGCATTGATACTCTATGTCAACAGACTTTCAAGGGTTTCTCGCACCTCTGACCATTCTCTAGACCGTAGCTTTTTGCGTCTGTGCATTGCTGTATTCATGGGATTGACAGTGTTCTGGGACTTGCCAGTGCTTTATTCTTTGAACTGAATACATGTGTAAGCCAGCCACAAGTCGCTGGCACCATACAAATTCTTTCATTGCTCTCCCAGGGAGCTCTGTAGTGGTTCCATGGTGTAATGGTCAGCACTCTGGACTCTGAATCCAGCGATCCGAGTTCAAATCTCGGTGGGACCTGCTTTTGAAGCATTCCATGTTCATGGCCTGTCATTGGGGCTGTGGTCCTCCGGGCACCGGTAATCCCTTGAACAACTAAGGTGTCAGGGGCTCAAGTCAATCCATCTCTAAGAGCCCGTGATCTTCATATCTTTGCTCACACAGTTGTTGTTACACTTGCTTGGCTTCCCAAAGAGTTCATTAAAAATGTGCTGGACTTGTAAGACATTTGTTGCGCTGCAAAATAAAAGATTCCAACGCCAACCACAAGTGTTTTGAAAGCACTGATTTCGCCAGGCAAAAAAAGACAAGCTACATGGCAATTGTCAGTAAGACCCTGCCGTGGCCAATAGAAGGTCACACTGTTCTGCACCTTGTGAGTAGGTCTCACCGAGATCTGAAGTGGGATCACTGGAATTCAATGTCCAGATTGCTGAACAATACACAATGGAATGGGACTCCAGTCGATGGTCGGATAACAGACCATAACAACAGTGTCTCCCAAGTCAATTGAGATGGCTTCACTCGTCCCTGGGTGGGCTCGAACCACCATCCTCTCGGTTAACAGCCGAGCGCGCTAGCCGATTGCGCCACAGAGACTGGCTATCAAGCACTGCCTGTCGTTGGCCAATTGCGACACACTGTACTCTGAGTCCAACATCAGTTACGTGATGGGTAAAACGAACAGAGCTTTGGGGATGAAATCAATGTGTCCCTCCAATAAGACTGATCCACAGTGAAGTAGATATCTGTCAGACCTACCTGTAACAACAAATGACTTTTCTATGTACTTTGGAAGGGGTTGCTTTGATTTGACTCTGTCAAGCTTGTCTGGCAAAGTTGCTTTTTGGGGAAATGTAATAAAAAGTGCTGCTCCCAGGCCCTACAACACTTCAAGCATTAATTGAGCAGTGAATGTGTGAAGGCACTGCTGGGAGTTGAACCCAGGATCTCCTGTTTACAAGACAGGCGCTTTCACCAGCTAAGCCACAGCGCCCATCTGTAATGCACAGTTTGGTGCAATAGCTCCTTGCATCAAGTCTTCCAAAGTCCACAAGGTGGGTGGCTTTATTGTATCTCCATTGCCTTTTACCTGAAGCTGCATATGAAGTTACGCTACTGTCAATGCTGAGGACATTGCCACCAATTATAAGGAAATGCAAAAGAGGCACTGCTGGGATTCGAACCCAGGATCTCCTGTTTACTAGACAGGCACTTTGACCAACTAAGCCACAGCGCCACCAGTTGGCTTGTGCTGCTAAAGTTTGAAATTTTGTGTGATTGAACCGAAGCAGCTTCTTAACGCCTGTACTCCCCGTTGCTGAGAAGGCTGAGTGGTTTAAGGTGCAGAGTTCAGGTCGCGCTCTCTCCAGGAGGACAGATCTCATGCAGTCAGGATGGCCGAGCGGTCTAAGGCGCTGCGTTCAGGTCGCAGTCTCCCCTGGAGGCGTGGGTTCGAATCCCACTTCTGACACAGATAAGCTTTTTCATGTTACTGCTGTCTGTAACATGACAGTGGCAATGACGATTGAGCAAGTCTTTGCATGTCAGGGAGCATGATATCAATAATATGCAATGTAAGCAGGAGAGCTGGAGCATTGATACTCTATGTCAACAGACTTTCAAGGGTTTCTCGCACCTCTGACCATTCTCTAGACCGTAGCTTTTTGCGTCTGTGCATTGCTGTATTCATGGGATTGACAGTGTTCTGGGACTTGCCAGTGCTTTATTCTTTGAACTGAATACATGTGTAAGCCAGCCACAAGTCGCTGGCACCATACAAATTCTTTCACTGCTCTCCCAGGGAGCTCTGTAGTGGTTCCATGGTGTAATGGTCAGCACTCTGGACTCTGAATCCAGCGATCCGAGTTCAAATCTCGGTGGGACCTGCTTTTGAAGCATTCCATGTTCATGGCCTGTCATTGGGGCTGTGGTCCTCCGGGCACCGGTAATCCCTTGAACAACTAAGGTGTCAGGGGCTCAAGTCAATCCATCTCTAAGAGCCCGTGATCTTCATATCTTTGCTCACACAGTTGTTGTTACACTTGCTTGGCTTCCCAAAGAGTTCATTAAAAATGTGCTGGACTTGTAAGACATTTGTTGCGCTGCAAAATAAAAGATTCCAACGCCAACCACAAGTGTTTTGAAAGCACTGATTTCGCCAGGCAAAAAAAGACAAGCTACATGGCAATTGTCAGTAAGACCCTGCCGTGGCCAATAGAAGGTCACACTGTTCTGCACCTTGTGAGTAGGTCTCACCGAGATCTGAAGTGGGATCACTGGAATTCAATGTCCAGATTGCTGAACAATACACAATGGAATGGGACTCCAGTCGATGGTCGGATAACAGACCATAACAACAGTGTCTCCCAAGTCAATTGAGATGGCTTCACTCGTCCCTGTGTGGGCTCGAACCACCATCCTCTCGGTTAACAGCCGAGCGCGCTAGCCGATTGCGCCACAGAGACTGGCTATCAAGCACTGCCTGTCGTTGGCCAATTGCGACACACTGTACTCTGAGTCCAACATCAGTTACGTGATGGGTAAAACGAACAGAGCTTTGGGGATGAAATCAATGTGTCCCTCCAATAAGACTGATCCACAGTGAAGTAGATATCTGTCAGACCTACCTGTAACAACAAATGACTTTTCTATGTACTTTGGAAGGGGTTGCTTTGATTTGACTCTGTCAAGCTTGTCTGGCAAAGTTGCTTTTTGGGGAAATGTAATAAAAAGTGCTGGTCCCAGGCCCTACAACACTTCAAGCATTAATTGAGCAGTGAATGTGTGAAGGCACTGCTGGGAGTTGAACCCAGGATCTCCTGTTTACAAGACAGGCGCTTTCACCAGCTAAGCCACAGCGCCCATCTGTAATGCACAGTTTGGTGCAATAGCTCCTTGCATCAAGTCTTCCAAAGTCCACAAGGTGGGTGGCTTTATTGTATCTCCATTGCCTTTTACCTGAAGCTGCATATGAAGTTACGCTACTGTCAATGCTGAGGACATTGCCACCAATTATAAGGAAATGCAAAAGAGGCACTGCTGGGATTCGAACCCAGGATCTCCTGTTTACTAGACAGGCACTTTGACCAACTAAGCCACAGCGCCACCAGTTGGCTTGTGCTGCTAAAGTTTGAAATTTTGTGTGATTGAACCGAAGCAGCTTCTTAACGCCTGTACTCCCCGTTGCTGAGAAGGCTGAGTGGTTTAAGGTGCAGAGTTCAGGTCGCGCTCTCTCCAGGAGGACAGATCTCACGCAGTCAGGATGGCCGAGCGGTCTAAGGCGCTGCGTTCAGGTCGCAGTCTCCCCTGGAGGCGTGGGTTCGAATCCCACTTCTGACACAGATAAGCTTTTTCATGTTACTGCTGTCTGTAACATGACAGTGGCAATGACGATTGAGCAAGTCTTTGCATGTCAGGGAGCATGATATCAATAATATGCAATGTAAGCAGGAGAGCTGGAGCATTGATACTCTATGTCAACAGACTTTCAAGGGTTTCTCGCACCTCTGACCATTCTCTAGACCATAGCTTTTTGCGTCTGTGCATTGCTGTATTCATGGGATTGACAGTGTTCTGGGACTTGCCAGTGCTTTATTCTTTGAACTGAATACATGTGTAAGCCAGCCACAAGTCGCTGGCACCATACAAATTCTTTCATTGCTCTCCCAGGGAGCTCTGTAGTGGTTCCATGGTGTAATGGTCAGCACTCTGGACTCTGAATCCAGCGATCCGAGTTCAAATCTCGGTGGGACCTGCTTTTGAAGCATTCCATGTTCATGGCCTGTCATTGGGGCTGTGGTCCTCCGGGCACCGGTAATCCCTTGAACAACTAAGGTGTCAGGGGCTCAAGTCAATCCATCTCTAAGAGCCCGTGATCTTCATATCTTTGCTCACACAGTTGTTGTTACACTTGCTTGGCTTCCCAAAGAGTTCATTAAAAATGTGCTGGACTTGTAAGACATTTGTTGCGCTGCAAAATAAAAGATTCCAACGCCAACCACAAGTGTTTTGAAAGCACTGATTTCGCCAGGCAAAAAAAGACAAGCTACATGGCAATTGTCAGTAAGACCCTGCCATGGCCAATAGAAGGTCACACTGTTCTGCACCTTGTGAGTAGGTCTCACCGAGATCTGAAGTGGGATCACTGGAATTCAATGTCCAGATTGCTGAACAATACACAATGGAATGGGACTCCAGTCGATGGTCGGATAACAGACCATAACAACAGTGTCTCCCAAGTCAATTGAGATGGCTTCACTCGTCCCTGGGTGGGCTCGAACCACCATCCTCTCGGTTAACAGCCGAGCGCGCTAGCCGATTGCGCCACAGAGACTGGCTATCAAGCACTGCCTGTCGTTGGCCAATTGCGACACACTGTACTCTGAGTCCAACATCAGTTACGTGATGGGTAAAACGAACAGAGCTTTGGGGATGAAATCAATGTGTCCCTCCAATAAGACTGATCCACAGTGAAGTAGATATCTGTCAGACCTACCTGTAACAACAAATGACTTTTCTATGTACTTTGGAAGGGGTTGCTTTGATTTGACTCTGTCAAGCTTGTCTGGCAAAGTTGCTTTTTGGGGAAATGTAATAAAAAGTGCTGCTCCCAGGCCCTACAACACTTCAAGCATTAATTGAGCAGTGAATGTGTGAAGGCACTGCTGGGAGTTGAACCCAGGATCTCCTGTTTACAAGACAGGCGCTTTCACCAGCTAAGCCACAGCGCCCATCTGTAATGCACAGTTTGGTGCAATAGCTCCTTGCATCAAGTCTTCCAAAGTCCACAAGGTGGGTGGCTTTATTGTATCTCCATTGCCTTTTACCTGAAGCTGCATATGAAGTTACGCTACTGTCAATGCTGAGGACATTGCCACCAATTATAAGGAAATGCAAAAGAGGCACTGCTGGGATTCGAACCCAGGATCTCCTGTTTACTAGACAGGCACTTTGACCAACTAAGCCACAGCGCCACCAGTTGGCTTGTGCTGCTAAAGTTTGAAATTTTGTGTGATTGAACCGAAGCAGCTTCTTAACGCCTGTACTCCCCGTTGCTGAGAAGGCTAAGTGGTTTAAGGTGCAGAGTTCAGGTCGCGCTCTCTCCAGGAGGACGGATCTCACGCAGTCAGGATGGCCGAGCGGTCTAAGGCGCTGCGTTCAGGTCGCAGTCTCCCCTGGAGGCGTGGGTTCGAATCCCACTTCTGACACAGATAAGCTTTTTCATGTTACTGCTGTCTGTAACATGACAGTGGCAATGACGATTGAGCAAGTCTTTGCATGTCAGGGAGCATGATATCAATAATATGCAATGTAAGCAGGAGAGCTGGAGCATTGATACTCTATGTCAACAGACTTTCAAGGGTTTCTCGCACCTCTGACCATTCTCTAGACCGTAGCTTTTTGCGTCTGTGCATTGCTGTATTCATGGGATTGACAGTGTTCTGGGACTTGCCAGTGCTTTATTCTTTGAACTGAATACATGTGTAAGCCAGCCACAAGTCGCTGGCACCATACAAATTCTTTCATTGCTCTCCCAGGGAGCTCTGTAGTGGTTCCATGGTGTAATGGTCAGCACTCTGGACTCTGAATCCAGCGATCCGAGTTCAAATCTCGGTGGGACCTGCTTTTGAAGCATTCCATGTTCATGGCCTGTCATTGGGGCTGTGGTCCTCCGGGCACCGGTAATCCCTTGAACAACTAAGGTGTCAGGGGCTCAAGTCAATCCATCTCTAAGAGCCCGTGATCTTCATATCTTTGCTCACACAGTTGTTGTTACACTTGCTTGGCTTCCCAAAGAGTTCATTAAAAATGTGCTGGACTTGTAAGACATTTGTTGCGCTGCAAAATAAAAGATTCCAACGCCAACCACAAGTGTTTTGAAAGCACTGATTTCGCCAGGCAAAAAAAGACAAGCTACATGGCAATTGTCAGTAAGACCCTGCCGTGGCCAATAGAAGGTCACACTGTTCTGCACCTTGTGAGTAGGTCTCACCGAGATCTGAAGTGGGATCACTGGAATTCAATGTCCAGATTGCTGAACAATACACAATGGAATGGGACTCCAGTCGATGGTCGGATAACAGACCATAACAACAGTGTCTCCCAAGTCAATTGAGATGGCTTCACTCGTCCCTGGGTGGGCTCGAACCACCATCCTCTCGGTTAACAGCCGAGCGCGCTAGCCGATTGCGCCACAGAGACTGGCTATCAAGCACTGCCTGTCGTTGGCCAATTGCGACACACTGTACTCTGAGTCCAACATCAGTTACGTGATGGGTAAAACGAACAGAGCTTTGGGGATGAAATCAATGTGTCCCTCCAATAAGACTGATCCACAGTGAAGTAGATATCTGTCAGACCTACCTGTAACAACAAATGACTTTTCTATGTACTTTGGAAGGGGTTGCTTTGATTTGACTCTGTCAAGCTTGTCTGGCAAAGTTGCTTTTTGGGGAAATGTAATAAAAAGTGCTGCTCCCAGGCCCTACAACACTTCAAGCATTAATTGAGCAGTGAATGTGTGAAGGCACTGCTGGGAGTTGAACCCAGGATCTCCTGTTTACAAGACAGGCGCTTTCACCAGCTAAGCCACAGCGCCCATCTGTAATGCACAGTTTGGTGCAATAGCTCCTTGCATCAAGTCTTCCAAAGTCCACAAGGTGGGTGGCTTTATTGTATCTCCATTGCCTTTTACCTGAAGCTGCATATGAAGTTACGCTACTGTCAATGCTGAGGACATTGCCACCAATTATAAGGAAATGCAAAAGAGGCACTGCTGGGATTCGAACCCAGGATCTCCTGTTTACTAGACAGGCACTTTGACCAACTAAGCCACAGCGCCACCAGTTGGCTTGTGCTGCTAAAGTTTGAAATTTTGTGTGATTGAACCGAAGCAGCTTCTTAACGCCTGTACTCCCCGTTGCTGAGAAGGCTGAGTGGTTTAAGGTGCAGAGTTCAGGTCGCGCTCTCTCCAGGAGGACTGATCTCACGCAGTCAGGATGGCCGAGCGGTCTAAGGCGCTGCGTTCAGGTCACAGTCTCCCCTGGAGGCGTGGGTTCGAATCCCACTTCTGACACAGATAAGCTTTTTCATGTTACTGCTGTCTGTAACATGACAGTGGCAATGACGATTGAGCAAGTCTTTGCATGTCAGGGAGCATGATATCAATAATATGCAATGTAAGCAGGAGAGCTGGAGCATTGATACTCTATGTCAACAAACTTTCAAGGGTTTCTCGCACCTCTGACCATTCTCTAGACCGTAGCTTTTTGCGTCTGTGCATTGCTGTATTCATGGGATTGACAGTGTTCTGGGACTTGCCAGTGCTTTATTCTTTGAACTGAATACATGTGTAAGCCAGCCACAAGTCGCTGGCACCATACAAATTCTTTCACTGCTCTCCCAGGGAGCTCTGTAGTGGTTCCATGGTGTAATGGTCAGCACTCTGGACTCTGAATCCAGCGATCCGAGTTCAAATCTCGGTGGGACCTGCTTTTGAAGCATTCCATGTTCATGGCCTGTCATTGGGGCTGTGGTCCTCCGGGCACCGGTAATCCCTTGAACAACTAAGGTGTCAGGGGCTCAAGTCAATCCATCTCTAAGAGCCCGTGATCTTCATATCTTTGCTCACACAGTTGTTGTTACACTTGCTTGGCTTCCCAAAGAGTTCATTAAAAATGTGCTGGACTTGTAAGACATTTGTTGCGCTGCAAAATAAAAGATTCCAACGCCAACCACAAGTGTTTTGAAAGCACTGATTTCGCCAGGCAAAAAAAGACAAGCTACATGGCAATTGTCAGTAAGACCCTGCCGTGGCCAATAGAAGGTCACACTGTTCTGCACCTTGTGAGTAGGTCTCACCGAGATCTGAAGTGGGATCACTGGAATTCAATGTCCAGATTGCTGAACAATACACAATGGAATGGGACTCCAGTCGATGGTCGGATAACAGACCATAACAACAGTGTCTCCCAAGTCAATTGAGATGGCTTCACTCGTCCCTGGGTGGGCTCGAACCACCATCCTCTCGGTTAACAGCCGAGCGCGCTAGCCGATTGCGCCACAGAGACTGGCTATCAAGCACTGCCTGTCGTTGGCCAATTGCGACACACTGTACTCTGAGTCCAACATCAGTTACGTGATGGGTAAAACGAACAGAGCTTTGGGGATGAAATCAATGTGTCCCTCCAATAAGACTGATCCACAGTGAAGTAGATATCTGTCAGACCTACCTGTAACAACAAATGACTTTTCTATGTACTTTGGAAGGGGTTGCTTTGATTTGACTCTGTCAAGCTTGTCTGGCAAAGTTGCTTTTTGGGGAAATGTAATAAAAAGTGCTGCTCCCAGGCCCTACAACACTTCAAGCATTAATTGAGCAGTGAATGTGTGAAGGCACTGCTGGGAGTTGAACCCAGGATCTCCTGTTTACAAGACAGGCGCTTTCACCAGCTAAGCCACAGCGCCCATCTGTAATGCACAGTTTGGTGCAATAGCTCCTTGCATCAAGTCTTCCAAAGTCCACAAGGTGGGTGGCTTTATTGTATCTCCATTGCCTTTTACCTGAAGCTGCATATGAAGTTACGCTACTGTCAATGCTGAGGACATTGCCACCAATTATAAGGAAATGCAAAAGAGGCACTGCTGGGATTCGAACCCAGGATCTCCTGTTTACTAGACAGGCACTTTGACCAACTAAGCCACAGCGCCACCAGTTGGCTTGTGCTGCTAAAGTTTGAAATTTTGTGTGATTGAACCGAAGCAGCTTCTTAACGCCTGTACTCCCCGTTGCTGAGAAGGCTGAGTGGTTTAAGGTGCAGAGTTCAGGTCGCGCTCTCTCCAGGAGGACAGATCTCACGCAGTCAGGATGGCCGAGCGGTCTAAGGCGCTGCGTTCAGGTCGCAGTCTCCCCTGGAGGCGTGGGTTCGAATCCCACTTCTGACACAGATAAGCTTTTTCATGTTACTGCTGTCTGTAACATGACAGTGGCAATGACGATTGAGCAAGTCTTTGCATGTCAGGGAGCATGATATCAATAATATGCAATGTAAGCAGGAGAGCTGGAGCATTGATACTCTATGTCAACAGACTTTCAAGGGTTTCTCGCACCTCTGACCATTCTCTAGACCATAGCTTTTTGCGTCTGTGCATTGCTGTATTCATGGGATTGACAGTGTTCTGGGACTTGCCAGTGCTTTATTCTTTGAACTGAATACATGTGTAAGCCAGCCACAAGTCGCTGGCACCATACAAATTCTTTCATTGCTCTCCCAGGGAGCTCTGTAGTGGTTCCATGGTGTAATGGTCAGCACTCTGGACTCTGAATCCAGCGATCCGAGTTCAAATCTCGGTGGGACCTGCTTTTGAAGCATTCCATGTTCATGGCCTGTCATTGGGGCTGTGGTCCTCCGGGCACCGGTAATCCCTTGAACAACTAAGGTGTCAGGGGCTCAAGTCAATCCATCTCTAAGAGCCCGTGATCTTCATATCTTTGCTCACACAGTTGTTGTTACACTTGCTTGGCTTCCCAAAGAGTTCATTAAAAATGTGCTGGACTTGTAAGACATTTGTTGCGCTGCAAAATAAAAGATTCCAACGCCAACCACAAGTGTTTTGAAAGCACTGATTTCGCCAGGCAAAAAAAGACAAGCTACATGGCAATTGTCAGTAAGACCCTGCCGTGGCCAATAGAAGGTCACACTGTTCTGCACCTTGTGAGTAGGTCTCACCGAGATCTGAAGTGGGATCACTGGAATTCAATGTCCAGATTGCTGAACAATACACAATGGAATGGGACTCCAGTCGATGGTCGGATAACAGACCATAACAACAGTGTCTCCCAAGTCAATTGAGATGGCTTCACTCGTCCCTGGGTGGGCTCGAACCACCATCCTCTCGGTTAACAGCCGAGCGCGCTAGCCGATTGCGCCACAGAGACTGGCTATCAAGCACTGCCTGTCGTTGGCCAATTGCGACACACTGTACTCTGAGTCCAACATCAGTTACGTGATGGGTAAAACGAACAGAGCTTTGGGGATGAAATCAATGTGTCCCTCCAATAAGACTGATCCACAGTGAAGTAGATATCTGTCAGACCTACCTGTAACAACAAATGACTTTTCTATGTACTTTGGAAGGGGTTGCTTTGATTTGACTCTGTCAAGCTTGTCTGGCAAAGTTGCTTTTTGGCGAAATGTAATAAAAAGTGCTGCTCCAAGGGCCCTACAACACTTCAAGCATTAATTGAGCAGTGAATGTGTGAAGGCACTGCTGGGAGTTGAACCCAGGATCTCCTGTTTACAAGACAGGCGCTTTCACCAGCTAAGCCACAGCGCCCATCTGTAATGCACAGTTTGGTGCAATAGCTCCTTGCATCAAGTCTTCCAAAGTCCACAAGGTGGGTGGCTTTATTGTATCTCCATTGCCTTTTACCTGAAGCTGCATATGAAGTTACGCTACTGTCAATGCTGAGGACATCGCCACCAATTATAAGGAAATGCAAAAGAGGCACTGCTGGGATTCGAACCCAGGATCTCCTGTTTACTAGACAGGCACTTTGACCAACTAAGCCACAGCGCCACCAGTTGGCTTGTGCTGCTAAAGTTTGAAATTTTGTGTGATTGAACTGAAGCAGCTTCTTAACGCCTGTACTCCCCGTTGCTGAGAAGGCTGAGTGGTTTAAGGTGCAGAGTTCAGGTCGCGCTCTCTCCAGGAGGACAGATCTCACGCAGTCAGGATGGCCGAGCGGTCTAAGGCGCTGCGTTCAGGTCGCAGTCTCCCCTGGAGGCGTGGGTTCGAATCCCACTTCTGACACAGATAAGCTTTTTCATGTTACTGCTGTCTGTAACATGACAGTGGCAATGACGATTGAGCAAGTCTTTGCATGTCAGGGAGCATGATATCAATAATATGCAATGTAAGCAGGAGAGCTGGAGCATTGATACTCTATGTCAACAGACTTTCAAGGGTTTCTCGCACCTCTGACCATTCTCTAGACCATAGCTTTTTGCGTCTGTGCATTGCTGTATTCATGGGATTGACAGTGTTCTGGGACTTGCCAGTGCTTTATTCTTTGAACTGAATACATGTGTAAGCCAGCCACAAGTCACTGGCACCATACAAATTCTTTCACTGCTCTCCCAGGGAGCTCTGTAGTGGTTCCATGGTGTAATGGTCAGCACTCTGGACTCTGAATCCAGCGATCCGAGTTCAAATCTCGGTGGGACCTGCTTTTGAAGCATTCCATGTTCATGGCCTGTCATTGGGGCTGTGGTCCTCCGGGCACCGGTAATCCCTTGAACAACTAAGGTGTCAGGGGCTCAAGTCAATCCATCTCTAAGAGCCCGTGATCTTCATATCTTTGCTCACACAGTTGTTGTTACACTTGCTTGGCTTCCCAAAGAGTTCATTAAAAATGTGCTGTACTTGTAAGACATTTGTTGCGCTGCAAAATAAAAGATTCCAACGCCAACCACAAGTGTTTTGAAAGCACTGATTTCGCCAGGCAAAAAAAGACAAGCTACATGGCAATTGTCAGTAAGACCCTGCCGTGGCCAATAGAAGGTCACACTGTTCTGCACCTTGTGAGTAGGTCTCACCGAGATCTGAAGTGGGATCACTGGAATTCAATGTCCAGATTGCTGAACAATACACAATGGAATGGGACTCCAGTCGATGGTCGGATAACAGACCATAACAACAGTGTCTCCCAAGTCAATTGAGATGGCTTCACTCGTCCCTGGGTGGGCTCGAACCACCATCCTCTCGTTTAACAGCCGAGCGCGCTAGCCGATTGCGCCACAGAGACTGGCTATCAAGCACTGCCTGTCGTTGGCCAATTGCGACACACTGTACTCTGAGTCCAACATCAGTTACGTGATGGGTAAAACGAACAGAGCTTTGGGGATGAAATCAATGTGTCCCTCCAATAAGACTGATCCACAGTGAAGTAGATATCTGTCAGACCTACCTGTAACAACAAATGACTTTTCTATGTACTTTGGAAGGGGTTGCTTTGATTTGACTCTGTCAAGCTTGTCTGGCAAAGTTGCTTTTTGGGGAAATGTAATAAAAAGTGCTGCTCCCAGGCCCTACAACACTTCAAGCATTAATTGAGCAGTGAATGTGTGAAGGCACTGCTGGGAGTTGAACCCAGGATCTCCTGTTTACAAGACAGGCGCTTTCACCAGCTAAGCCACAGCGCCCATCTGTAATGCACAGTTTGGTGCAATAGCTCCTTGCATCAAGTCTTCCAAAGTCCACAAGGTGGGTGGCTTTATTGTATCTCCATTGCCTTTTACCTGAAGCTGCATATGAAGTTACGCTACTGTCAATGCTGAGGACATTGCCACCAATTATAAGGAAATGCAAAAGAGGCACTGCTGGGATTCGAACCCAGGATCTCCTGTTTACTAGACAGGCACTTTGACCAACTAAGCCACAGCGCCACCAGTTGGCTTGTGCTGCTAAAGTTTGAAATTTTGTGTGATTGAACCGAAGCAGCTTCTTAACGCCTGTACTCCCCGTTGCTGAGAAGGCTGAGTGGTTTAAGGTGCAGAGTTCAGGTCGCGCTCTCTCCAGGAGGACAGATCTCACGCAGTCAGGATGGCCGAGCGGTCTAAGGCGCTGCGTTCAGGTCGCAGTCTCCCCTGGAGGCGTGGGTTCGAATCCCACTTCTGACACAGATAAGCTTTTTCATGTTACTGCTGTCTGTAACATGACAGTGGCAATGACGATTGAGCAAGTCTTTGCATGTCAGGGAGCATGATATCAATAATATGCAATGTAAGCAGGAGAGCTGGAGCATTGATACTCTATGTCAACAGACTTTCAAGGGTTTCTCGCACCTCTGACCATTCTCTAGACCATAGCTTTTTGCGTCTGTGCATTGCTGTATTCATGGGATTGACAGTGTTCTGGGACTTGCCAGTGCTTTATTCTTTGAACTGAATACATGTGTAAGCCAGCCACAAGTCACTGGCACCATACAAATTCTTTCACTGCTCTCCCAAGGAGCTCTGTAGTGGTTCCATGGTGTAATGGTCAGCACTCTGGACTCTGAATCCAGCAATCCGAGTTCAAATCTCGGTGGGACCTGCTTTTGAAGCATTCCATGTTCATGGCCTGTCATTGGGGCTGTGGTCCTCCAGGCACCGGTAATCCCTTGAACAACTAAGGTGTCAGGGGCTCAAGTCAATCCATCTCTAAGAGCCCGTGATCTTCATATCTTTGCTCACACAGTTGTTGTTACACTTGCTTGGCTTCCCAAAGAGTTCATTAAAAATGTGCTGTACTTGTAAGACATTTGTTGCGCTGCAAAATAAAAGATTCCAACGCCAACCACAAGTGTTTTGAAAGCACTGATTTCGCCAGGCAAAAAAAGACAAGCTACATGGCAATTGTCAGTAAGACCCTGCCGTGGCCAATAGAAGGTCACACTATTCTGCACCTTGTGAGTAGGTCTCACCGAGATCTGAAGTGGGATCACTGGAATTCAATGTCCAGATTGCTGAACAATACACAATGGAATGGGACTCCAGTCGATGGTCGGATAACAGACCATAACAACAGTGTCTCCCAAGTCAATTGAGATGGCTTCACTCGTCCCTGGGTGGGCTCGAACCACCATCCTCTCGGTTAACAGCCGAGCGCGCTAGCCGATTGCGCCACAGAGACTGGCTACCCAGCACTGCCTGTCGTTGGCCAATTGCGACACACTGTACTCTGAGTCCAACATCAGTTACGTGATGGGTAAAACGAACAGAGCTTTGGGGATGAAATCAATGTGTCCCTCCAATAAGACTGATCCACAGTGAAGTAGATATCTGTCAAACCTACGTGTAACAACAAATGACTTTTCTATGTACTTTGGAAGGGGTTGCTTTGATTTGACTCTGTCAAGCTTGTCTGGCAAAGTTGCTTTTTGGGGAAATGTAATAAAAAGTGCTGCTCCCAGGCCCTACAACACTTCAAGCATTAATTGAGCAGTGAATGTGTGAAGGCACTGCTGGGAGTTGAACCCAGGATCTCCTGTTTACAAGACAGGCGCTTTCACCAGCTAAGCCACAGCGCCCATCTGTAATGCACAGTTTGGTGCAATAGCTCCTTGCATCAAGTCTTCCAAAGTCCACAAGGTGGGTGGCTTTATTGTATCTCCATTGCCTTTTACCTGAAGCTGCATATGAAGTTACGCTACTGTCAATGCTGAGGACATTGCCACCAATTATAAGGAAATGCAAAAGAGGCACTGCTGGGATTCGAACCCAGGATCTCCTGTTTACTAGACAGGCACTTTGACCAACTAAGCCACAGCGCCACCAGTTGGCTTGTGCTGCTAAAGTTTGAAATTTTGTGTGATTGAACCGAAGCAGCTTCTTAACGCCTGTACTCCCCGTTGCTGAGAAGGCTGAGTGGTTTAAGGTGCAGAGTTCAGGTCGCGCTCTCTCCAGGAGGACAGATCTCACGCAGTCAGGATGGCCGAGCGGTCTAAGGCGCTGCGTTCAGGTCGCAGTCTCCCCTGGAGGCGTGGGTTCGAATCCCACTTCTGACACAGATAAGCTTTTTCATGTTACTGCTGTCTGTAACATGACAGTGGCAATGACGATTGAGCAAGTCTTTGCATGTCAGGGAGCATGATATCAATAATATGCAATGTAAGCAGGAGAGCTGGAGCATTGATACTCTATGTCAACAGACTTTCAAGGGTTTCTCGCACCTCTGACCATTCTCTAGACCATAGCTTTTTGCGTCTGTGCATTGCTGTATTCATGGGATTGACAGTGTTCTGGGACTTGCCAGTGCTTTATTCTTTGAACTGAATACATGTGTAAGCCAGCCACAAGTCACTGGCACCATACAAATTCTTTCACTGCTCTCCCAAGGAGCTCTGTAGTGGTTCCATGGTGTAATGGTCAGCACTCTGGACTCTGAATCCAGCAATCCGAGTTCAAATCTCGGTGGGACCTGCTTTTGAAGCATTCCATGTTCATGGCCTGTCATTGGGGCTGTGGTCCTCCAGGCACCGGTAATCCCTTGAACAACTAAGGTGTCAGGGGCTCAAGTCAATCCATCTCTAAGAGCCCGTGATCTTCATATCTTTGCTCACACAGTTGTTGTTACACTTGCTTGGCTTCCCAAAGAGTTCATTAAAAATGTGCTGTACTTGTAAGACATTTGTTGCGCTGCAAAATAAAAGATTCCAACGCCAACCACAAGTGTTTTGAAAGCACTGATTTCGCCAGGCAAAAAAAGACAAGCTACATGGCAATTGTCAGTAAGACCCTGCCGTGGCCAATAGAAGGTCACACTATTCTGCACCTTGTGAGTAGGTCTCACCGAGATCTGAAGTGGGATCACTGGAATTCAATGTCCAGATTGCTGAACAATACACAATGGAATGGGACTCCAGTCGATGGTCGGATAACAGACCATAACAACAGTGTCTCCCAAGTCAATTGAGATGGCTTCACTCGTCCCTGGGTGGGCTCGAACCACCATCCTCTCGGTTAACAGCCGAGCGCGCTAGCCGATTGCGCCACAGAGACTGGCTACCCAGCACTGCCTGTCGTTGGCCAATTGCGACACACTGTACTCTGAGTCCAACATCAGTTACGTGATGGGTAAAACGAACAGAGCTTTGGGGATGAAATCAATGTGTCCCTCCAATAAGACTGATCCACAGTGAAGTAGATATCTGTCAAACCTACGTGTAACAACAAATGACTTTTCTATGTACTTTGGAAGGGGTTGCTTTGATTTGACTCTGTCAAGCTTGTCTGGCAAAGTTGCTTTTTGGGGAAATGTAATAAAAAGTGCTGCTCCCAGGCCCTACAACACTTCAAGCATTAATTGAGCAGTGAATGTGTGAAGGCACTGCTGGGAGTTGAACCCAGGATCTCCTGTTTACAAGACAGGCGCTTTCACCAGCTAAGCCACAGCGCCCATCTGTAATGCACAGTTTGGTGCAATAGCTCCTTGCATCAAGTCTTCCAAAGTCCACAAGGTGGGTGGCTTTATTGTATCTCCATTGCCTTTTACCTGAAGCTGCATATGAAGTTACGCTACTGTCAATGCTGAGGACATTGCCACCAATTATAAGGAAATGCAAAAGAGGCACTGCTGAGATTCGAACCCAGGATCTCCTGTTTACTAGACAGGCACTTTGACCAACTAAGCCACAGCGCCACCAGTTGGCTTGTGCTGCTAAAGTTTGAAATTTTGTGTGATTGAACCGAAGCAGCTTCTTAACGCCTGTACTCCCCATTGCTGAGAAGGCTGAGTGGTTTAAGGTGCAGAGTTCAGGTCGCGCTCTCTCCAGGAGGACAGATCTCACGCAGTCAGGATGGCCGAGCGGTCTAAGGCGCTGCGTTCAGGTCGCAGTCTCCCCTGGAGGCGTGGGTTCGAATCCCACTTCTGACACAGATAAGCTTTTTCATGTTACTGCTGTCTGTAACATGACAGTGGCAATGACGATTGAGCAAGTCTTTGCATGTCAGGGAGCATGATATCAATAATATGCAATGTAAGCAGGAGAGCTGGAGCATTGATACTCTATGTCAACAGACTTTCAAGGGTTTCTCGCACCTCTGACCATTCTCTAGACCGTAGCTTTTTGCGTCTGTGCATTGCTGTATTCATGGGATTGACAGTGTTCTGGGACTTGCCAGTGCTTTATTCTTTGAACTGAATACATGTGTAAGCCAGCCACAAGTCACTGGCACCATACAAATTCTTTCACTGCTCTCCCAAGGAGCTCTGTAGTGGTTCCATGGTGTAATGGTCAGCACTCTGGACTCTGAATCCAGCAATCCGAGTTCAAATCTCGGTGGGACCTGCTTTTGAAGCATTCCATGTTCATGGCCTGTCATTGGGGCTGTGGTCCTCCAGGCACCGGTAATCCCTTGAACAACTAAGGTGTCAGGGGCTCAAGTCAATCCATCTCTAAGAGCCCGTGATCTTCATATCTTTGCTCACACAGTTGTTGTTACACTTGCTTGGCTTCCCAAAGAGTTCATTAAAAATGTGCTGTACTTGTAAGACATTTGTTGCGCTGCAAAATAAAAGATTCCAACGCCAACCACAAGTGTTTTGAAAGCACTGATTTCGCCAGGCAAAAAAAGACAAGCTACATGGCAATTGTCAGTAAGACCCTGCCGTGGCCAATAGAAGGTCACACTGTTCTGCACCTTGTGAGTAGGTCTCACCGAGATCTGAAGTGGGATCACTGGAATTCAATGTCCAGATTGCTGAACAATACACAATGGAATGGGACTCCAGTCGATGGTCGGATAACAGACCATAACAACAGTGTCTCCCAAGTCAATTGAGATGGCTTCACTCGTCCCTGGGTGGGCTCGAACCACCATCCTCTCGGTTAACAGCCGAGCGCGCTAGCCGATTGCGCCACAGAGACTGGCTACCCAGCACTGCCTGTCGTTGGCCAATTGCGACACACTGTACTCTGAGTCCAACATCAGTTACGTGATGGGTAAAACGAACAGAGCTTTGGGGATGAAATCAATGTGTCCCTCCAATAAGACTGATCCACAGTGAAGTAGATATCTGTCAAACCTACGTGTAACAACAAATGACTTTTCTATGTACTTTGGAAGGGGTTGCTTTGATTTGACTCTGTCAAGCTTGTCTGGCAAAGTTGCTTTTTGGGGAAATGTAATAAAAAGTGCTGCTCCCAGGCCCTACAACACTTCAAGCATTAATTGAGCAGTGAATGTGTGAAGGCACTGCTGGGAGTTGAACCCAGGATCTCCTGTTTACAAGACAGGCGCTTTCACCAGCTAAGCCACAGCGCCCATCTGTAATGCACAGTTTGGTGCAATAGCTCCTTGCATCAAGTCTTCCAAAGTCCACAAGGTGGGTGGCTTTATTGTATCTCCATTGCCTTTTACCTGAAGCTGCATATGAAGTTACGCTACTGTCAATGCTGAGGACATTGCCACCAATTATAAGGAAATGCAAAAGAGGCACTGCTGGGATTCGAACCCAGGATCTCCTGTTTACTAGACAGGCACTTTGACCAACTAAGCCACAGCGCCACCAGTTGGCTTGTGCTGCTAAAGTTTGAAATTTTGTGTGATTGAACCGAAGCAGCTTCTTAACGCCTGTACTCCCCGTTGCTGAGAAGGCTGAGTGGTTTAAGGTGCAGAGTTCAGGTCGCGCTCTCTCCAGGAGGACAGATCTCACGCAGTCAGGATGGCCGAGCGGTCTAAGGCGCTGCGTTCAGGTCGCAGTCTCCCCTGGAGGCGTGGGTTCGAATCCCACTTCTGACACAGATAAGCTTTTTCATGTTACTGCTGTCTGTAACATGACAGTGGCAATGACGATTGAGCAAGTCTTTGCATGTCAGGGAGCATGATATCAATAATATGCAATGTAAGCAGGAGAGCTGGAGCATTGATACTCTATGTCAACAGACTTTCAAGGGTTTCTCGCACCTCTGACCATTCTCTAGACCATAGCTTTTTGCGTCTGTGCATTGCTGTATTCATGGGATTGACAGTGTTCTGGGACTTGCCAGTGCTTTATTCTTTGAACTGAATACATGTGTAAGCCAGCCACAAGTCACTGGCACCATACAAATTCTTTCACTGCTCTCCCAAGGAGCTCTGTAGTGGTTCCATGGTGTAATGGTCAGCACTCTGGACTCTGAATCCAGCAATCCGAGTTCAAATCTCGGTGGGACCTGCTTTTGAAGCATTCCATGTTCATGGCCTGTCATTGGGGCTGTGGTCCTCCAGGCACCGGTAATCCCTTGAACAACTAAGGTGTCAGGGGCTCAAGTCAATCCATCTCTAAGAGCCCGTGATCTTCATATCTTTGCTCACACAGTTGTTGTTACACTTGCTTGGCTTCCCAAAGAGTTCATTAAAAATGTGCTGTACTTGTAAGACATTTGTTGCGCTGCAAAATAAAAGATTCCAACGCCAACCACAAGTGTTTTGAAAGCACTGATTTCGCCAGGCAAAAAAAGACAAGCTACATGGCAATTGTCAGTAAGACCCTGCCGTGGCCAATAGAAGGTCACACTATTCTGCACCTTGTGAGTAGGTCTCACCGAGATCTGAAGTGGGATCACTGGAATTCAATGTCCAGATTGCTGAACAATACACAATGGAATGGGACTCCAGTCGATGGTCGGATAACAGACCATAACAACAGTGTCTCCCAAGTCAATTGAGATGGCTTCACTCGTCCCTGGGTGGGCTCGAACCACCATCCTCTCGGTTAACAGCCGAGCGCGCTAGCCGATTGCGCCACAGAGACTGGCTACCCAGCACTGCCTGTCGTTGGCCAATTGCGACACACTGTACTCTGAGTCCAACATCAGTTACGTGATGGGTAAAACGAACAGAGCTTTGGGGATGAAATCAATGTGTCCCTCCAATAAGACTGATCCACAGTGAAGTAGATATCTGTCAAACCTACGTGTAACAACAAATGACTTTTCTATGTACTTTGGAAGGGGTTGCTTTGATTTGACTCTGTCAAGCTTGTCTGGCAAAGTTGCTTTTTGGGGAAATGTAATAAAAAGTGCTGCTCCCAGGCCCTACAACACTTCAAGCATTAATTGAGCAGTGAATGTGTGAAGGCACTGCTGGGAGTTGAACCCAGGATCTCCTGTTTACAAGACAGGCGCTTTCACCAGCTAAGCCACAGCGCCCATCTGTAATGCACAGTTTGGTGCAATAGCTCCTTGCATCAAGTCTTCCAAAGTCCACAAGGTGGGTGGCTTTATTGTATCTCCATTGCCTTTTACCTGAAGCTGCATATGAAGTTACGCTACTGTCAATGCTGAGGACATTGCCACCAATTATAAGGAAATGCAAAAGAGGCACTGCTGGGATTCGAACCCAGGATCTCCTGTTTACTAGACAGGCACTTTGACCAACTAAGCCACAGCGCCACCAGTTGGCTTGTGCTGCTAAAGTTTGAAATTTTGTGTGATTGAACCGAAGCAGCTTCTTAACGCCTGTACTCCCCGTTGCTGAGAAGGCTGAGTGGTTTAAGGTGCAGAGTTCAGGTCGCGCTCTCTCCAGGAGGACAGATCTCACGCAGTCAGGATGGCCGAGCGGTCTAAGGCGCTGCGTTCAGGTCGCAGTCTCCCCTGGAGGCGTGGGTTCGAATCCCACTTCTGACACAGATAAGCTTTTTCATGTTACTGCTGTCTGTAACATGACAGTGGCAATGACGATTGAGCAAGTCTTTGCATGTCAGGGAGCATGATATCAATAATATGCAATGTAAGCAGGAGAGCTGGAGCATTGATACTCTATGTCAACAGACTTTCAAGGGTTTCTCGCACCTCTGACCATTCTCTAGACCATAGCTTTTTGCGTCTGTGCATTGCTGTATTCATGGGATTGACAGTGTTCTGGGACTTGCCAGTGCTTTATTCTTTGAACTGAATACATGTGTAAGCCAGCCACAAGTCACTGGCACCATACAAATTCTTTCACTGCTCTCCCAAGGAGCTCTGTAGTGGTTCCATGGTGTAATGGTCAGCACTCTGGACTCTGAATCCAGCAATCCGAGTTCAAATCTCGGTGGGACCTGCTTTTGAAGCATTCCATGTTCATGGCCTGTCATTGGGGCTGTGGTCCTCCAGGCACCGGTAATCCCTTGAACAACTAAGGTGTCAGGGGCTCAAGTCAATCCATCTCTAAGAGCCCGTGATCTTCATATCTTTGCTCACACAGTTGTTGTTACACTTGCTTGGCTTCCCAAAGAGTTCATTAAAAATGTGCTGTACTTGTAAGACATTTGTTGCGCTGCAAAATAAAAGATTCCAACGCCAACCACAAGTGTTTTGAAAGCACTGATTTCGCCAGGCAAAAAAAGACAAGCTACATGGCAATTGTCAGTAAGACCCTGCCGTGGCCAATAGAAGGTCACACTATTCTGCACCTTGTGAGTAGGTCTCACCGAGATCTGAAGTGGGATCACTGGAATTCAATGTCCAGATTGCTGAACAATACACAATGGAATGGGACTCCAGTCGATGGTCGGATAACAGACCATAACAACAGTGTCTCCCAAGTCAATTGAGATGGCTTCACTCGTCCCTGGGTGGGCTCGAACCACCATCCTCTCGGTTAACAGCCGAGCGCGCTAGCCGATTGCGCCACAGAGACTGGCTACCCAGCACTGCCTGTCGTTGGCCAATTGCGACACACTGTACTCTGAGTCCAACATCAGTTACGTGATGGGTAAAACGAACAGAGCTTTGGGGATGAAATCAATGTGTCCCTCCAATAAGACTGATCCACAGTGAAGTAGATATCTGTCAAACCTACGTGTAACAACAAATGACTTTTCTATGTACTTTGGAAGGGGTTGCTTTGATTTGACTCTGTCAAGCTTGTCTGGCAAAGTTGCTTTTTGGGGAAATGTAATAAAAAGTGCTGCTCCCAGGCCCTACAACACTTCAAGCATTAATTGAGCAGTGAATGTGTGAAGGCACTGCTGGGAGTTGAACCCAGGATCTCCTGTTTACAAGACAGGCGCTTTCACCAGCTAAGCCACAGCGCCCATCTGTAATGCACAGTTTGGTGCAATAGCTCCTTGCATCAAGTCTTCCAAAGTCCACAAGGTGGGTGGCTTTATTGTATCTCCATTGCCTTTTACCTGAAGCTGCATATGAAGTTACGCTACTGTCAATGCTGAGGACATTGCCACCAATTATAAGGAAATGCAAAAGAGGCACTGCTGAGATTCGAACCCAGGATCTCCTGTTTACTAGACAGGCACTTTGACCAACTAAGCCACAGCGCCACCAGTTGGCTTGTGCTGCTAAAGTTTGAAATTTTGTGTGATTGAACCGAAGCAGCTTCTTAACGCCTGTACTCCCCATTGCTGAGAAGGCTGAGTGGTTTAAGGTGCAGAGTTCAGGTCGCGCTCTCTCCAGGAGGACAGATCTCACGCAGTCAGGATGGCCGAGCGGTCTAAGGCGCTGCGTTCAGGTCGCAGTCTCCCCTGGAGGCGTGGGTTCGAATCCCACTTCTGACACAGATAAGCTTTTTCATGTTACTGCTGTCTGTAACATGACAGTGGCAATGACGATTGAGCAAGTCTTTGCATGTCAGGGAGCATGATATCAATAATATGCAATGTAAGCAGGAGAGCTGGAGCATTGATACTCTATGTCAACAGACTTTCAAGGGTTTCTCGCACCTCTGACCATTCTCTAGACCGTAGCTTTTTGCGTCTGTGCATTGCTGTATTCATGGGATTGACAGTGTTCTGGGACTTGCCAGTGCTTTATTCTTTGAACTGAATACATGTGTAAGCCAGCCACAAGTCACTGGCACCATACAAATTCTTTCACTGCTCTCCCAAGGAGCTCTGTAGTGGTTCCATGGTGTAATGGTCAGCACTCTGGACTCTGAATCCAGCAATCCGAGTTCAAATCTCGGTGGGACCTGCTTTTGAAGCATTCCATGTTCATGGCCTGTCATTGGGGCTGTGGTCCTCCAGGCACCGGTAATCCCTTGAACAACTAAGGTGTCAGGGGCTCAAGTCAATCCATCTCTAAGAGCCCGTGATCTTCATATCTTTGCTCACACAGTTGTTGTTACACTTGCTTGGCTTCCCAAAGAGTTCATTAAAAATGTGCTGTACTTGTAAGACATTTGTTGCGCTGCAAAATAAAAGATTCCAACGCCAACCACAAGTGTTTTGAAAGCACTGATTTCGCCAGGCAAAAAAAGACAAGCTACATGGCAATTGTCAGTAAGACCCTGCCGTGGCCAATAGAAGGTCACACTGTTCTGCACCTTGTGAGTAGGTCTCACCGAGATCTGAAGTGGGATCACTGGAATTCAATGTCCAGATTGCTGAACAATACACAATGGAATGGGACTCCAGTCGATGGTCGGATAACAGACCATAACAACAGTGTCTCCCAAGTCAATTGAGATGGCTTCACTCGTCCCTGGGTGGGCTCGAACCACCATCCTCTCGGTTAACAGCCGAGCGCGCTAGCCGATTGCGCCACAGAGACTGGCTACCCAGCACTGCCTGTCGTTGGCCAATTGCGACACACTGTACTCTGAGTCCAACATCAGTTACGTGATGGGTAAAACGAACAGAGCTTTGGGGATGAAATCAATGTGTCCCTCCAATAAGACTGATCCACAGTGAAGTAGATATCTGTCAAACCTACGTGTAACAACAAATGACTTTTCTATGTACTTTGGAAGGGGTTGCTTTGATTTGACTCTGTCAAGCTTGTCTGGCAAAGTTGCTTTTTGGGGAAATGTAATAAAAAGTGCTGCTCCCAGGCCCTACAACACTTCAAGCATTAATTGAGCAGTGAATGTGTGAAGGCACTGCTGGGAGTTGAACCCAGGATCTCCTGTTTACAAGACAGGCGCTTTCACCAGCTAAGCCACAGCGCCCATCTGTAATGCACAGTTTGGTGCAATAGCTCCTTGCATCAAGTCTTCCAAAGTCCACAAGGTGGGTGGCTTTATTGTATCTCCATTGCCTTTTACCTGAAGCTGCATATGAAGTTACGCTACTGTCAATGCTGAGGACATTGCCACCAATTATAAGGAAATGCAAAAGAGGCACTGCTGAGATTCGAACCCAGGATCTCCTGTTTACTAGACAGGCACTTTGACCAACTAAGCCACAGCGCCACCAGTTGGCTTGTGCTGCTAAAGTTTGAAATTTTGTGTGATTGAACCGAAGCAGCTTCTTAACGCCTGTACTCCCCATTGCTGAGAAGGCTGAGTGGTTTAAGGTGCAGAGTTCAGGTCGCGCTCTCTCCAGGAGGACAGATCTCACGCAGTCAGGATGGCCGAGCGGTCTAAGGCGCTGCGTTCAGGTCGCAGTCTCCCCTGGAGGCGTGGGTTCGAATCCCACTTCTGACACAGATAAGCTTTTTCATGTTACTGCTGTCTGTAACATGACAGTGGCAATGACGATTGAGCAAGTCTTTGCATGTCAGGGAGCATGATATCAATAATATGCAATGTAAGCAGGAGAGCTGGAGCATTGATACTCTATGTCAACAGACTTTCAAGGGTTTCTCGCACCTCTGACCATTCTCTAGACCGTAGCTTTTTGCGTCTGTGCATTGCTGTATTCATGGGATTGACAGTGTTCTGGGACTTGCCAGTGCTTTATTCTTTGAACTGAATACATGTGTAAGCCAGCCACAAGTCGCTGGCACCATACAAATTCTTTCACTGCTCTCCCAGGGAGCTCTGTAGTGGTTCCATGGTGTAATGGTCAGCACTCTGGACTTTGACTCCAGCGATCCGAGTTCAAATCTCGGTGGGACCTGCTTTTGAAGCATTCCATGTTCATGGCCTGTCATTGGGGCTGTGGTCCTCCAGGCACCGGTAATCCCTTGAACAACTAAGGTGTCAGGGGCTCAAGTCAATCCATCTCTAAGAGCCCGTGATCTTCATATCTTTGCTCACACAGTTGTTGTTACACTTGCTTGGCTTCCCAAAGAGTTCATTAAAAATGTGCTGTACTTGTAAGACATTTGTTGCGCTGCAAAATAAAAGATTCCAACGCCAACCACAAGTGTTTTGAAAGCACTGATTTCGCCAGGCAAAAAAAGACAAGCTACATGGCAATTGTCAGTAAGACCCTGCCGTGGCCAATAGAAGGTCACACTGTTCTGCACCTTGTGAGTAGGTCTCACCGAGATCTGAAGTGGGATCACTGGAATTCAATGTCCAGATTGCTGAACAATACACAATGGAATGGGACTCCAGTCGATGGTCGGATAACAGACCATAACAACAGTGTCTCCCAAGTCAATTGAGATGGCTTCACTCGTCCCTGGGTGGGCTCAAACCACCATCCTCTCGGTTAACAGCCGAGCGCGCTAGCCGATTGCGCCACAGAGACTGGCTATCCAGCACTGCCTGTCGTTGGCCAATTGCGACACACTGTACTCTGAGTCCAACATCAGTTACGTGATGGGTAAAACGAACAGAGCTTTGGGGATGAAATCAATGTGTCCCTCCAATAAGACTGATCCACAGTGAAGTAGATATCTGTCAGACCTACCTGTAACAACAAATGACTTTTCTATGTACTTTGGAAGGGGTTGCTTTGATTTGACTCTGTCAAGCTTGTCTGGCAAAGTTGCTTTTTGGCGAAATGTAATAAAAAGTGCTGCTCCAAGGGCCCTACAACACTTCAAGCATTAATTGAGCAGTGAATGTGTGAAGGCACTGCTGGGAGTTGAACCCAGGATCTCCTGTTTACAAGACAGGCGCTTTCACCAGCTAAGCCACAGCGCCCATCTGTAATGCACAGTTTGGTGCAATAGCTCCTTGCATCAAGTCTTCCAAAGTCCACAAGGTGGGTGGCTTTATTGTATCTCCATTGCCTTTTACCTGAAGCTGCATATGAAGTTACGCTACTGTCAATGCTGAGGACATTGCCACCAATTATAAGGAAATGCAAAAGAGGCACTGCTGAGATTCGAACCCAGGATCTCCTGTTTACTAGACAGGCACTTTGACCAACTAAGCCACAGCGCCACCAGTTGGCTTGTGCTGCTAAAGTTTGAAATTTTGTGTGATTGAACCGAAGCAGCTTCTTAACGCCTGTACTCCCCATTGCTGAGAAGGCTGAGTGGTTTAAGGTGCAGAGTTCAGGTCGCGCTCTCTCCAGGAGGACAGATCTCACGCAGTCAGGATGGCCGAGCGGTCTAAGGCGCTGCGTTCAGGTCGCAGTCTCCCCTGGAGGCGTGGGTTCGAATCCCACTTCTGACACAGATAAGCTTTTTCATGTTACTGCTGTCTGTAACATGACAGTGGCAATGACGATTGAGCAAGTCTTTGCATGTCAGGGAGCATGATATCAATAATATGCAATGTAAGCAGGAGAGCTGGAGCATTGATACTCTATGTCAACAGACTTTCAAGGGTTTCTCGCACCTCTGACCATTCTCTAGACCGTAGCTTTTTGCGTCTGTGCATTGCTGTATTCATGGGATTGACAGTGTTCTGGGACTTGCCAGTGCTTTATTCTTTGAACTGAATACATGTGTAAGCCAGCCACAAGTCGCTGGCACCATACAAATTCTTTCACTGCTCTCCCAGGGAGCTCTGTAGTGGTTCCATGGTGTAATGGTCAGCACTCTGGACTTTGACTCCAGCGATCCGAGTTCAAATCTCGGTGGGACCTGCTTTTGAAGCATTCCATGTTCATGGCCTGTCATTGGGGCTGTGGTCCTCCAGGCACCGGTAATCCCTTGAACAACTAAGGTGTCAGGGGCTCAAGTCAATCCATCTCTAAGAGCCCGTGATCTTCATATCTTTGCTCACACAGTTGTTGTTACACTTGCTTGGCTTCCCAAAGAGTTCATTAAAAATGTGCTGTACTTGTAAGACATTTGTTGCGCTGCAAAATAAAAGATTCCAACGCCAACCACAAGTGTTTTGAAAGCACTGATTTCGCCAGGCAAAAAAAGACAAGCTACATGGCAATTGTCAGTAAGACCCTGCCGTGGCCAATAGAAGGTCACACTGTTCTGCACCTTGTGAGTAGGTCTCACCGAGATCTGAAGTGGGATCACTGGAATTCAATGTCCAGATTGCTGAACAATACACAATGGAATGGGACTCCAGTCGATGGTCGGATAACAGACCATAACAACAGTGTCTCCCAAGTCAATTGAGATGGCTTCACTCGTCCCTGGGTGGGCTCAAACCACCATCCTCTCGGTTAACAGCCGAGCGCGCTAGCCGATTGCGCCACAGAGACTGGCTATCCAGCACTGCCTGTCGTTGGCCAATTGCGACACACTGTACTCTGAGTCCAACATCAGTTACGTGATGGGTAAAACGAACAGAGCTTTGGGGATGAAATCAATGTGTCCCTCCAATAAGACTGATCCACAGTGAAGTAGATATCTGTCAGACCTACCTGTAACAACAAATGACTTTTCTATGTACTTTGGAAGGGGTTGCTTTGATTTGACTCTGTCAAGCTTGTCTGGCAAAGTTGCTTTTTGGCGAAATGTAATAAAAAGTGCTGCTCCAAGGGCCCTACAACACTTCAAGCATTAATTGAGCAGTGAATGTGTGAAGGCACTGCTGGGAGTTGAACCCAGGATCTCCTGTTTACAAGACAGGCGCTTTCACCAGCTAAGCCACAGCGCCCATCTGTAATGCACAGTTTGGTGCAATAGCTCCTTGCATCAAGTCTTCCAAAGTCCACAAGGTGGGTGGCTTTATTGTATCTCCATTGCCTTTTACCTGAAGCTGCATATGAAGTTACGCTACTGTCAATGCTGAGGACATTGCCACCAATTATAAGGAAATGCAAAAGAGGCACTGCTGAGATTCGAACCCAGGATCTCCTGTTTACTAGACAGGCACTTTGACCAACTAAGCCACAGCGCCACCAGTTGGCTTGTGCTGCTAAAGTTTGAAATTTTGTGTGATTGAACCGAAGCAGCTTCTTAACGCCTGTACTCCCCATTGCTGAGAAGGCTGAGTGGTTTAAGGTGCAGAGTTCAGGTCGCGCTCTCTCCAGGAGGACAGATCTCACGCAGTCAGGATGGCCGAGCGGTCTAAGGCGCTGCGTTCAGGTCGCAGTCTCCCCTGGAGGCGTGGGTTCGAATCCCACTTCTGACACAGATAAGCTTCTTCATGTTACTGCTGTCTGTAACATGACAGTGGCAATGACGATTGAGCAAGTCTTTGCATGTCAGGGAGCATGATATCAATAATATGCAATGTAAGCAGGAGAGCTGGAGCATTGATACTCTATGTCAACAGACTTTCAAGGGTTTCTCGCACCTCTGACCATTCTCTAGACCGTAGCTTTTTGCATCTGTGCATTGCTGTATTCATGGGATTGACAGTGTTCTGGGACTTGCCAGTGCTTTATTCTTTGAACTGAATACATGTGTAAGCCAGCCACAAGTCGCTGGCACCATACAAATTCTTTCACTGCTCTCCCAGGGAGCTCTGTAGTGGTTCCATGGTGTAATGGTCAGCACTCTGGACTTTGACTCCAGCGATCCGAGTTCAAATCTCGGTGGGACCTGCTTTTGAAGCATTCCATGTTCATGGCCTGTCATTGGGGCTGTGGTCCTCCAGGCACCGGTAATCCCTTGAACAACTAAGGTGTCAGGGGCTCAAGTCAATCCATCTCTAAGAGCCCGTGATCTTCATATCTTTGCTCACACAGTTGTTGTTACACTTGCTTGGCTTCCCAAAGAGTTCATTAAAAATGTGCTGTACTTGTAAGACATTTGTTGCGCTGCAAAATAAAAGATTCCAACGCCAACCACAAGTGTTTTGAAAGCACTGATTTCGCCAGGCAAAAAAAGACAAGCTACATGGCAATTGTCAGTAAGACCCTGCCGTGGCCAATAGAAGGTCACACTGTTCTGCACCTTGTGAGTAGGTCTCACCGAGATCTGAAGTGGGATCACTGGAATTCAATGTCCAGATTGCTGAACAATACACAATGGAATGGGACTCCAGTCGATGGTCGGATAACAGACCATAACAACAGTGTCTCCCAAGTCTAATAAGCTGGCTTCTATCATCCCTGGGTGGGCTCGAATCACCATCCTCTCGGTTAACAGCCGAGCGTGCTAGACGATTGCGCCACAGAGACTGGCTTGTCAGCTCTGCCTGTCGTTGGCCAATTGTGACACACTGTACTCTGAGTCCAACATCAGTTACATGATGGGTAAAACAATCAGAGCTTTGGTGATGAAATCATAGTGTGCCTCCAAAAAGACTGATCCACAGTGAAGTAACTATCTGTCAGACATACCTGTAACAACAAATGACTTTTCTACGTACTTTGGAAGGGGTTGCTTTGATTTGACTCTGTCAAGCTTGTCTGGCAAAGGTGCTTTTTGGGGAAAAGCAATGCTCCCAGGCCCTACAACCCTTCAAGTATTAATTGAGCAGTGAATGTGTGAAGGCACTGCTGGGAGTTCAACCCAGGATCTCTTGTTTACATTGTTACATGATGGGTAAAACAATCAGAGCTTTGGTGATGATTTGTATAACACATCTACTATGCAAACATACACCCATTCCCAATGGGTGAAGCCTTGGCCTAGAAGAGAGGTCTTCAGGTGGTCCCCAACCTTCACTGGGTGTTTCGACCCTTAACCACAACACCCTCCAGTTGGCGGGTCAGCAGTGACCTGCCAGGTCACTGCCCCTCTCCTCCAGGCTTCCAGCTTGTGTCCTCTCTTTTGTGCCAGAGCCAACAGGAGGCTCTCTCTGCTGCTTCCCCCAGTCTACGAACAGCTGCTTTCCTCAAGTGGCCTCTCAGCCCAATCTTTGTCATTAGATCCCACGCAGATTGAGCTGGGAATCCTCGACATCCAATTTCCACTGTCAACAGCCATGTTATCCACCCCTTATCCCGGCAGTCTTGGGCAAGTTGCTGGTATTTGGCTTTTTTCCTCTCTGCAGCTTCCTCACAGCCCTCCTCCCACGGCACTGTCAACTCCACCATGATGATCTTCTTCCCCTCTGGAGACCAAATGATAGTGTCAGGTCTTTGGGTGGTGGACAGGACTGCTTCTTGGAAGTGGAGTTTCCTCCCTAGGTCAACCACCATTTCCCATCTCTGGGCTGACTGCAGGAGATACTGCCTGGCTTGGTTGTGGGAAGCCGTTCTATGGCCCTCTTTCACAAAAGCGATGGTGCTGAACAGCGGTCTTGTTTTGGCTGGTTGCTTCTTCCTCCTCTCTTGCTCCAGGATGTCTGCGAGCACTGATAGCACCCTATCGTGACGCCACCTGTATCTCCCCTGTGTCAGTGCTGTCTTGCACCCTGACAGGATGTGTGCCATTGTTCCTTTTCCACCACACAACCTGCACAACTGGTCCTCCCTCATCCCCCACCTGTGCAAATTGACTGGGGTCGGTAGGGTATCGTACACTGCTCGGAGTAGAAAGGATATCCGGAAGGGCTCCAGCCGCCACATTTCACTCCATGTGATGGTTCTCTTGGGGAGGTTCCACCTTGTCCAGGCACCCTGAGTTGCGAGCTCGATGGATTTTGCTCTTCTCCCTTCTTCTTCAAGGTTTCGGACTTCATCCTGGATCAAGGTTCTCCTTTCCCTAGGGGTTGACTTTGACCACTGCTGGAAGTGTGTGGTTCCTAGACCCTGTCTTCCAGTGCAAGGGTTACCAATGATGTCTTTGGTCCTGAGCGAACTTTCTGCCTGGTTGATCGCCGTGCTGGTGGTCCACTTACGGCCAGATCTTGTCCTGACTCCTGCTTCCCTGGTGAGTTGATCCTGAGAGTCTCTATATGTCAATGACAGTCTGCACTTGGCGACTTTGAACTCCTCAACCACTGATGACATTGGAAGCTGGAGCTGGCCTGATCTTATGTAGAGCCCCAACGATGTAAAACTTGGGGGTACTCCCAACCATCTTCGAAGGTGCTTGTTGAACTTCCTCTCCATTTTTTCAACAGTTGATAGGGGTACCTCATATATGGTGAGATGCCACATGAGTCTTGGGAGCAGGCCATGTTGGTAAATCCAGCACTTGTATTTCCCAGGCAGGCCAGACTTGTCAATCTTCATAAGCCATTCTTCGACTTGTTTCCCTGTGTTGGAGATACTGTTTTTGTCTGACAGGGAATCATCATACCACTTCCCAAGGCATTTAATTGGGTTCCCCAGGATGTTTGGGATCACTTCCCCTTGAACTCGTAGCTCACACCTTCCAGTTACTTTGCCCTTTTGGATCACCATGCTCCTTGATTTCATGGGCTTGAAAGCCATTTTTGCCCAGGTGGCCATGCGGTCCAGTTCTTCCAAGACCGATCTTGCCTGCACGTGAGTTGGTGTAATCACAGTGAGGTCATCCATGAATGCCCTGATTGCTGGCTGTTGACATCCTGCAGCTGTCTTCACCCCTCTTGATCTTGTGCTCGCTGCGGATATGATCAGGTTCATCCCCATGATGAACAAGATGGGAGAGATTGTGCACCCTGTCACTATCCCCTTCTCCACTGACTGCCACTTTGTTGTGAACTTAGCGGACTGGAATCGCAGCTTGATGTCACTCAGGTAACTGGTGATCATGCCCTGGATGTCAGGTGGGATGTGGTAGTAGTCCAAAGCAGCTTGGATCAAGTTATGTGGAATAGACCCATATGCATTTGCAAAGTCAAGCCAGACAACTGTTAGGCTGCCTTTCTTCTCCTTTGTTTCTTGGATAAGTTGGCTGAGGACCCCTGTATGCTCCAAGCACCCTGAGAACCCTTCGACACCGCCCTTCTGGATAGAGGTATTAATATATCCATTCTGGGTCATGTAAGCGCTCATTCTCCTGGCCAGCACTGAAAAGAACATCTTCCCTTCCACACTAAGTAGGGAGATAGTTCGGAACTGGCTGATCTGTGTGGATCCCCGTTCTTTGGGCACAAAGCACCCTTCTGCCCTTCTCCAGCTTGTTGGAATGGATCCCTTAGACCAAATTACCCGCATAAGCTTCCACAGCCTTCGGAGGAGCTTAGGGCATTTCTTGTATACTTTGTATGGTTTACCGCTAGGACCTGGAGCAGAAGATGATCTTGCATGCCTTACTACCTGTTGAACCTCTCCCCATGATGGACACGCTGTGCTGAGGGATGTAGTAGGTGGGTCGATGTTAGCAAGCCCGTGATTTCCTCCTAGGGCCTCGTCTCTTGACTGGTCTCCAAATGATTCCTCAACAGACTGCTCCACTTCCTCTTTGGAACTCATTAGAGTTCCCGACCTTGCCTCCCCAAGATGTAATTTGGTGAAGCGGTAGGGGTCCTTTATGAACTGAGCTCGTGCCGCTTCCTGCTTTTTCCGCCTCTGCCTGAACCTCTCAGCTCTTCTTATTCTGATGAGCTGCTCGCGGAGGCTGGCTGTCAGCTTTTTTATTCCTTCCTTTTCTCCTACACTTGCCAGTTTGAACTACTTCCTCAGGGTCTTGATTTCCTTCCTAAGTTGTTTGATCTTTCTTTCTCTTCTGTTGTCCTGCTTTTCTGCTCTGTCGCTGTTCTCTTTCCTTGGCATTGTTCCAAACCGCTCTTTTGCCACATTATAGGTGATGGCTGACAATGAATCCACCTTCTTTTCTATTGATCCTGCTTGGACTGCTCCTAGCACCTTGTCTAGGTCCTCATCTAACATGGACCACTCCTTTCCATCACTCATCTTGGGCCACTTGATTCTTTCCCTCGTCGGCTGGGGTGAGCTATCTGGAATGACCTTCGAGGATGTCCTTGTGTGGTCTTGGGGTATTGCCGGCACTGAGAGATCACTAGGACTATGGTGTGCTTCCTGCCTAGGGTTCTCCTGCGTCTCACCAGACGGTTCGCCTGAGCGATGTGCCTGCCTCCATCCTTGTCCGCACACTGACTTGCTCTGATGTATTTTTAGCCCTCTTATGCCTTTGCAGATCCTTCCACACCTGCATTTCACTTCTGCCGCCTCCCCAGTCAAGGTGGTTTGCCTGAGCCTTCTCTGTGTCTGTGTCACTGTCCAATTTGTTGCCGTTGAATCTGTCCTGGTGAGTCTCTCTTCCTCCCCCCCTCTCGGGAGACTCTGGGGGTATTGCTCTTTTGTTGATTCTGTAGCTTTCTTGGTGCCCTCTTGCGAGTGCTGCAACAGGGGTTGCTGGCCCCTGTTACCCCGCCAGTCTTTCCTGGAGGTCAGCTGTCTCTCCAGCGTCACCGACCTTCCTCGGTTGCCATCCAGACTTTCCTGGAAGTCACTGGTTGTCCAGGGAGTTCATTTGTATAACACATCTACTATGCAAACATACACCCATTCCCAATGGGTGAAGCCTTGGCCTAGAAGAGAGGTCTTCAGGTGGTCCCCAACCTTCACTGGGTGTTTCGACCCTTAACCACAACACCCTCCAGTTGGCGGGTCAGCAGTGACTGGCCAGGTCACTGCCCCTCTCCTCCAGGCTTCCAGCTTGTGTCCTCTCTTTTGTGCCAGAGCCAACAGGAGGCTCTCTCTGCTGCTTCCCCCAGTCTACGAACAGCTGCTTTCCTCAAGTGGCCTCTCAGCCCAATCTTTGTCATTAGATCCCATGCAGATTGAGCTGGGAATCCTCGACATCCAATTTCCACTGTCAACAGCCATGTTATCCACCCCTTATCCCGGCAGTCTTGGGCAAGTTGCTGGTATTTGGCTTTTTTCCTCTCTGCAGCTTCCTCACAGCCCTCCTCCCACGGCACTGTCAACTCCACCATGATGATCTTCTTCCCCTCTGGAGACCAAATGATAGTGTCAGGTCTTTGGGTGGTGGACAGGACTGAAATCATAGTGTGCCTCCAAAAAGACTGATCCACAGTGAAGTAGCTATCTGTCAGACATACCTGTAACAACAAATGACTTTTCTACGTACTTTGGAAGGGGTTGCTTTGATTTGACTCTGTCAAGCTTGTCTGGCAAAGGTGCTTTTTGGGGAAAAGCAATGCTCCCAGGCCCTACAACCCTTCAAGTATTAATTGAGCAGTGAATGTGTGAAGGCACTGCTGGGAGTTCAACCCAGGATCTCTTGTTTACAAGACAGGCGCTTTCACCAGCTAAGCCACAGCGCCCATTGGTAATGCTCAGTTTGGTGCAATAGCTGCTTGCATCAAATCTTCCAAAGTCCACGAGGTGGGTGGCTTTCCTTTATCTCCATTGCCTTTTACCTGAAGCTGCATATGAAGTTATGCTGCTGTCCATGCTGAGGACATTGCCACCAATTATAAGGAAATGCAAAAGAGGCACTGCTGGGATTCGAACCCAGGATCTCCTGTTTACTAGACAGGCACTTTGACCAACTAAGCCACAGCGCCATCAGCTGGCTTGTGCTGGCAAAGTTTAAAATTTAGTGTGTGATTGAATCGAAGCAGCTTCTTAACGTCTGGACTTCCCTTTCAAATCCCTGTGCTTTAACAGCCACACATTGCTGGCACTATACAAATTCTTTCACTGCTCTCCCACGGAGCTCTGTAGTGGTTCCATGGTGTAATGGTCAGCACTCTGGACTTTGACTCCAGCGATCCGAGTTCAAATCTCGGTGGGACCTGCTTTTGAAGCATTCCATGTTCATGGCCTGTCATTCGGGCTGTGGTCCTCCAGGCACCAGTAATCCCTTGAACAACTGAGGTGTCAGGGGCTCAAGTCAATCCATCTCTAAGATCCCACAATCTTCGTATCTTTCTGGTAGCACAACTCACACAGTTGTTGTTACACTTGCTTGGCTTCCCAACGAGTTCATTAAAAATGAGCTGTACTTGTAAGATATTTGTTGCACTGCAAAGTAAAAGATTCCAACGCCAACCACAAGTGTTTTGAAATCGCTGATTTCGCCAGGGAAAAAAAGAGAAGCTACATGGCAATCATCAGTAAAACCCTGCCATGGCCAATTGAAGGTCACACTGTTCTGCAGCTTGTGAGTAGGTCTCACCGAGATCTGAAGTGGGATCACTGGAATTCAATGTCCAGATTGCTGAACAATAAACAATGGAAGGGGACTCCAGTCGATGGTTGGATAACAGATCATAACTACAATGTCTCCCAAGTCTAATGAGCTGGCTTCTCTCGTCCCTGGGTGGGCTCGAACCACCATCCTCTCGGTTAACAGCCGAGCGCGCTAGCCGATTGCGCCACAGAGACGGGCTTGTCAGCTCTGCCTGTCGTTGGCCAATTGTGACACACAGTACTCTGAGTCCAACATCAGTTACATGATGGGTAAAACAATCAGAGCTTTGGTGATGAAATCATAGTGTGCCTCCAAAAAGACTGATCCACAGTGAAGTAGCTATCTGTCAGACATACCTGTAACAACAAATGACTTTTCTACGTACTTTGGAAGGGGTTGCTTTGATTTGACTCTGTCAAGCTTGTCTGGCAAAGGTGCTTTTTGGGGAAAAGCAATGCTCCCAGGCCCTACAACCCTTCAAGTATTAATTGAGCAGTGAATGTGTGAAGGCACTGCTGGGAGTTCAACCCAGGATCTCTTGTTTACAAGACAGGCGCTTTCACCAGCTAAGCCACAGCGCCCATTGGTAATGCTCAGTTTGGTGCAATAGCTGCTTGCATCAAATCTTCCAAAGTCCACGAGGTGGGTGGCTTTCCTTTATCTCCATTGCCTTTTACCTGAAGCTGCATATGAAGTTATGCTGCTGTCCATGCTGAGGACATTGCCACCAATTATAAGGAAATGCAAAAGAGGCACTGCTGGGATTCGAACCCAGGATCTCCTGTTTACTAGACAGGCACTTTGACCAACTAAGCCACAGCGCCATCAGCTGGCTTGTGCTGGCAAAGTTTAAAATTTAGTGTGTGATTGAATCGAAGCAGCTTCTTAACGTCTGGACTTCCCTTTCAAATCCCTGTGCTTTAACAGCCACACATTGCTGGCACTATACAAATTCTTTCACTGCTCTCCCACAGAGCTCTGTAGTGGTTCCATGGTGTAATGGTCAGCACTCTGGACTTTGACTCCAGCGATCTGAGTTCAAATCTCGGTGGGACCTGCTTTTGAAGCATTCCATGTTCATGGCCTGTCATTCGGGCTGTGGTCCTCCAGGCACCAGTAATCCCTTGAACAACTGAGGTGTCAGGGGCTCAAGTCAATCCATCTCTAAGATCCCACAATCTTCGTATCTTTCTGGTAGCACAACTCACACAGTTGTTGTTACACTTGCTTGGCTTCCCAACGAGTTCATTAAAAATGAGCTGTACTTGTAAGACATTTGTTGCACTGCAAAGTAAAAGATTCCAACGCCAACCACAAGTGTTTTGAAATCGCTGATTTCGCCAGGGAAAAAAAGAGAAGCTACATGGCAATCATCAGTAAAACCCTGCCATGGCCAATTGAAGGTCACACTGTTCTGCAGCTTGTGAGTAGGTCTCACCGAGATCTAAAGTGGGATCACTGGAATTCAATGTCCAGATTGCTGAACAATAAACAATGGAAGGGGACTCCAGTCGATGGTTGGATAACAGATCATAACTACAATGTCTCCCAAGTCTAATGAGCTGGCTTCTCTCGTCCCTGGGTGGGCTCGAACCACCATCCTCTCGGTTAACAGCCGAGCGCGCTAGCCGATTGTGCCACAGAGACGGGCTTGTCAGCTCTGCCTGTCGTTGGCCAATTGTGACACACTGTACTCTGAGTCCAACATCAGTTACATGATGGGTAAAACAATCAGAGCTTTGGAGATGAAATCATAGTGTGCCTCCAAAAAGACTGATCCACAGTGAAGTAGCTATCTGTCAGACATACCTGTAACAACAAATGACTTTTCTACGTACTTTGGAAGGGGTTGCTTTGATTTGACTCTGTCAAGCTTGTCTGGCAAAGGTGCTTTTTGGGGAAAAGCAATGCTCCCAGGCCCTACAACCCTTCAAGTATTAATTGAGCAGTGAATGTGTGAAGGCACTGCTGGGAGTTCAACCCAGGATCTCTTGTTTACAAGACAGGCGCTTTCACCAGCTAAGCCACAGCGCCCATTGGTAATGCTCAGTTTGGTGCAATAGCTGCTTGCATCAAATCTTCCAAAGTCCACGAGGTGGGTGGCTTTCCTTTATCTCCATTGCCTTTTACCTGAAGCTGCATATGAAGTTATGCTGCTGTCCATGCTGAGGACATTGCCACCAATTATAAGGAAATGCAAAAGAGGCACTGCTGGGATTCGAACCCAGGATCTCCTGTTTACTAGACAGGCACTTTGACCAACTAAGCCACAGCGCCATCAGCTGGCTTGTGCTGGCAAAGTTTAAAATTTAGTGTGTGATTGAATCGAAGCAGCTTCTTAACGTCTGGACTTCCCTTTCAAATCCCTGTGCTTTAACAGCCACACATTGCTGGCACTATACAAATTCTTTCACTGCTCTCCCACAGAGCTCTGTAGTGGTTCCATGGTGTAATGGTCAGCACTCTGGACTTTGACTCCAGCGATCCGAGTTCAAATCTCGGTGGGACCTGCTTTTGAAGCATTCCATGTTCATGGCCTGTCATTCGGGCTGTGGTCCTCCAGGCACCAGTAATCCCTTGAACAACTGAGGTGTCAGGGGCTCAAGTCAATCCATCTCTAAGATCCCACAATCTTCGTATCTTTCTGTTAGCACAACTCACACAGTTGTTGTTACACTTGCTTGGCTTCCCAACGAGTTCATTAAAAATGAGCTGTACTTGTAAGACATTTGTTGCACTGCAAAGTAAAAGATTCCAACGCCAACCACAAGTGTTTTGAAATCGCTGATTTCGCCAGGGAAAAAAAGAGAAGCTACATGGCAATCATCAGTAAAACCCTGCCATGGCCAATTGAAGGTCACACTGTTCTGCAGCTTGTGAGTAGGTCTCACCGAGATCTGAAGTGGGATCACTGGAATTCAATGTCCAGATTGCTGAACAATAAACAATGGAAGGGGACTCCAGTCGATGGTTGGATAACAGATCATAACTACAATGTCTCCCAAGTCTAATGAGCTGGCTTCTCTCGTCCCTGGGTGGGCTCGAACCACCATCCTCTCGGTTAACAGCCGAGCACGCTAGCCGATTGCGCCACAGAGACGGGCTTGTCAGCTCTGCCTGTCGTTGGCCAATTGTGACACACTGTACTCTGAGTCCAACATCAGTTACATGATGGGTAAAACAATCAGAGCTTTGGTGATGAAATCATAGTGTGCCTCCAAAAAGACTGATCCACAGTGAAGTAGCTATCTGTCAGACATACCTGTAACAACAAATGACTTTTCTACGTACTTTGGAAGGGGTTGCTTTGATTTGACTCTGTCAAGCTTGTCTGGCAAAGGTGCTTTTTGGGGAAAAGCAATGCTCCCAGGTCCTACAACCCTTCAAGTATTAATTGAGCAGTGAATGTGTGAAGGCACTGCCGGGGGTTCAACCCAGGATCTCTTGTTTACAAGACAGGCGCTTTCACCAGCTAAGCCACAGCGCCCATTGGTAATGCTCAGTTTGGTGCAATAGCTGCTTGCATCAAATCTTCCACAGTCCACGAGGTGGGTGGCTTTCTTGTATCTCCATTGCCTTTTACCTGAAGCTGCATATGAAGTTATGCTGCTGTCCATGCTGAGGACATTGCCACCAATTATAAGGAAATGCAAAAGAGGCACTGCTGGGATTCGAACCCAGGATCTCCTGTTTACTAGACAGGCACTTTGACCAACTAAGCCACAGCGCCATCAGCTGGCTTGTGCTGGCAAAGTTTAAAATTTAGTGTGTGATTGAATCGAAGCAGCTTCTTAACGTCTGGACTTCCCTTTCAAATCCCTGTGCTTTAACAGCCACACATTGCTGGCACTATACAAATTCTTTCACTGCTCTCCCACGGAGCTCTGTAGTGGTTCCATGGTGTAATGGTCAGCACTCTGGACTTTGACTCCAGCGATCTGAGTTCAAATCTCGGTGGGACCTGCTTTTGAAGCATTCCATGTTCATGGCCTGTCATTCGGGCTGTGGTCCTCCAGGCACCAGTAATCCCTTGAACAACTGAGGTGTCAGGGGCTCAAGTCAATCCATCTCTAAGATCCCACAATCTTCGTATCTTTCTGTTAGCACAACTCACACAGTTGTTGTTACACTTGCTTGGCTTCCCAACGAGTTCATTAAAAATGAGCTGTACTTGTAAGACATTTGTTGCACTGCAAAGTAAAAGATTCCAACGCCAACCACAAGTGTTTTGAAATCGCTGATTTCGCCAGGGAAAAAAAGAGAAGCTACATGGCAATCATCAGTAAAACCCTGCCATGGCCAATTGAAGGTCACACTGTTCTGCAGCTTGTGAGTAGGTCTCACCGAGATCTGAAGTGGGATCACTGGAATTCAATGTCCAGATTGCTGAACAATAAACAATGGAAGGGGACTCCAGTCGATGGTTGGATAACAGATCATAACTACAATGTCTCCCAAGTCTAATGAGCTGGCTTCTCTCGTCCCTGGGTGGGCTCGAACCACCATCCTCTCGGTTAACAGCCGAGCGCGCTAGCCGATTGCGCCACAGAGACGGGCTTGTCAGCTCTGCCTGTCGTTGGCCAATTGTGACACACTGTACTCTGATTCCAACATCAGTTACATGATGGGTAAAACAATCAGAGCTTTGGTGATGAAATCATAGTGTGCCTCCAAAAAGACTGATCCACAGTGAAGTAGCTATCTGTCAGACATACCTGTAACAACAAATGACTTTTCTACGTACTTTGGAAGGGGTTGCTTTGATTTGACTCTGTCAAGCTTGTCTGGCAAAGGTGCTTTTTGGGGAAAAGCAATGCTCCCAGGCCCTACAACCCTTCAAGTATTAATTGAGCAGTGAATGTGTGAAGGCACTGCTGGGAGTTCAACCCAGGATCTCTTGTTTACAAGACAGGCGCTTTCACCAGCTAAGCCACAGCGCCCATTGGTAATGCTCAGTTTGGTGCAATAGCTGCTTGCATCAAATCTTCCAAAGTCCACGAGGTGGGTGGCTTTCTTGTATCTCCATTGCCTTTTACCTGAAGCTGCATATGAAGTTATGCTGCTGTCCATGCTGAGGACATTGCCACCAATTATAAGGAAATGCAAAAGAGGCACTGCTGGGATTCGAACCCAGGATCTCCTGTTTACTAGACAGGCACTTTGACCAACTAAGCCACAGCGCCATCAGTTGGCTTGTGCTGGCAAAGTTTAAAATTTAGTGTGTGATTGAATCGAAGCAGCTTCTTAACGTCTGGACTTCCCTTTCAAATCCCTGTGCTTTAACAGCCACACATTGCTGGCACTATACAAATTCTTTCACTGCTCTCCCACGGAGCTCTGTAGTGGTTCCATGGTGTAATGGTCAGCACTCTGGACACAGGGGATACTCACCCACGGGATAGGGTATCGGCCACAACATTATCAGATCCCTTTTTGTGGCGGATCACCAGATTGTAGACTTGGGCCAGGAGGGCCCAACGCATCAGACGCTGGTTACTGTTGTACATCTGGTTTAGAAAAACAAGCGGGTTATGGTCGGTGTATACATTTACAGGGCAGGAGCTTGACTCAACATACACCTCAAAATGTTGTGGGGCCAGGAGCATTCCCAGTGTCTCTTTTTCTATTGTCGAGTAATTCAACTGGTGACGTTTAAATTTTGCAGAGAAGTAGCACACTGGGTGATTCACATCATCACCCCTAGCCTGTAGCAACACCGCACCAGCCCCTGTTACACTGGCATCCACCTCCAGGCTAAATGGGCAAGTGAAGTCTGGAGTTACAAGCACCGGAGCACTACAGAGGATAGATTTTGCCGCACTAAAGGCCTGCTCACACTCGTCACTCCACACAAACGGAACTGCTGGGCTACACAACCTCGTAAGAGGAGACACAACAGTAGAGAAGTTTTTGCAAAAACACCGGTAATAGCCCACCATGCCGAGGAAACGTCTCAGCTCACGCCGAGTGGTGGGAACTGGACCCACCTGCTTTCCGAGGTAAGTAACCATGGCCTTACCAAACTCGCACTTGGCCAGGTTAAGAGTAAGGGACGCATCAGCGAGTCGCTGAAACACCTCCCTCAACCTTGACATGTGATTTCCCCAATCATCAGAGTACACCACCACATCATCGAGATAAACATTACAGTTCGGCACATCTCCTAACACCTGCTGAATGAGGCGCTGAAAAGTGGCGGGTGCATTTTTCAGGCCAAACGGCATTACTGTGTACTGCATGAACGCATCGGGGGTCACAAATGCAGATATATCTGATGCACGGGGTGTTAACGGAACCTGCCAATATCCTTTCAATAAGTCTAACTTAGTAATGCATGTTGCGGGACCAACTCGGTCTATGCAGTCATCCATCCGGGGTAAAGGAAAAGAATCAGTTTTCGTAACTGCATTAATTTTACGAAAATCCAAACAGAACCTAGGGGTATCATCAGACTTGGGTACCATGACACAGGGTGAACTCCACGGACTACGGTTGGGTTTGGCAAAACTATTCTCCACCAAGTAGGCTACCTCTGCTCTCATGGCCTCTCTTTTAGCTGGTGAACAGCGATACGCATGCTGCTTTATCGGGCTAGCATTGCCAACGTCAATATCATGCTCCAATACTGTGGTACAAGTGGGTACATCACCTAATACTGAAGCATATGTACCAAGTAAATTAATTATATCTTGCCTCTGGGGGACTGACAAATACAGCAGCTGATCATTAATGCTAGACAGAAATTCTGAATTCCTCAGCCTACCACATCGATGACCATCACAAGGCATCACCAAGTCCGTCTCCTCTGTCTGCATGTCCACCAAGGAAGAAACCCCTACCACCTTGACTCCTGAGGACTGGAGGTCTCTCCCACTCGTCTCTCTGAAATGATAGGATTTCAACACATATGACACAACCGGGTTTTCCTCCTTCGTTCTGGAGTACGAATGATATAGTCTGTGCCAGAGACTCTCTGGACCACCACATATGGACCAGAAAAACGTGCAGTGAGCGCAGCACCAGGGGTGGGCAGCAACATCAACACCATTTCACCAGGCTGGAACTGGCGCTCAACCGCCTTTCTGTCAAACCTCCTCTTCATGTTACCCTGAGAGACAGACAATGCCTCCTTAGCTAACTTAACAGCACACTGCAGCCACTCTCTACACCGAGAAACAAACTCTGCCACACTAGTCTTTGATGGGGAGCTGCCCACGAGCTGCTCCTGTAACACTTTTAGTGGACCACGCACATTATGTCCGAACACCAACTCCGCCGGACTAAACCCAAGCGATTCCTGCTTCGCATCCCGAATGGCAAAAAGAACAAATGGTACTACCTCATCCCAGTCTTTTCCCGTCTCTTGGCAGAACTTCTTTAGCATAGACTTGAGTGTTTGATGCCAGGGCTCAAGAGCACCCTGTGACTCTGGATGATAAGCACTGGATACAGAATGGGAGACTCCCAATGAACTAAGCATCTGCTTGAAAACTCTTGACATGAAATTAGTGCCCTGATCAGTCTGCACAATCTTTGGGAGGCCAAAAGTGGTGAAAAACTTGGTTAAGGTCTTTGTGACTGATGCAGCAGTAATGCGACGGAGAGGAATAGCTTCAGGAAAACGGGTGTTAACACACATCACCGTAAGTAAAAACTGATTTCCTGACTTTGTTCGCGGGAGTGGCCCAACACAGTCAACCAGCACATGCTCAAACGGTTCCCCTACCGCTGGGATGGGCTGCAAAGGAGCGGGAGGAACGGGTTGATTTGGTTTACCCACAACTTGGCAGACTGGACAGGTTCTGCAGAAACGTGCCACCTCCGACCTCATTCCTGGCCAAAAAAAATGTTTCAGTATACGATAATAGGTTTTCGTAACACCCAAATGTCCTGACCAAACATGGTCATGACCTAACACTAACACCTGCTAACGACAGTTACTTGGGAGCACTACTTGATACACCACACCTGACTCGTCACCTGTCTCGCTGACTTTATATGTAGGTGCAACCCACCGGCGCATCAACACACCCTCCGCTATGATAAAGGACTGCTTCTCGCTACACTTAGCTTTGTCAACCACCGCAGCCCAGCATTTAGCCAGTGAACGATCCTTTTCCTGAGCCTCTTTAAGGGCCTCACGTGTCAATGGCACAAGCGAATTAGACACCGCCTCCTTTTCAGGCTCCGTGACCCTGCCACCTACATCAGAACCACTGGAGGGCGACTCTTCGGAGAGAAGTGAACCAATTATTGAGTCTGCAAGACCCACGTCCTGTGCCTTCTTGTGAGCCTGAGCTCTAGTTAGCACACTGGCAACAAACATATCAGGGTGATGAACGGCAACATCATCCGAAGACTCATCAGCAGGCACATCCACCATGTGAGGGACAGGGTAGACCTTACCTCCTGCAATGTCGTTTCCCATGATGAAGTCAATTCCACTCACTGGGAACTCGTTACGGACACCCACCTTATAGAACCCAGTGGCTATATCTGACCTCATATGAACATCGTGTAGAGGTGCAGCTACAAACCCCATCTCAATGCCCCTTACCACAGCACTTTCCTCAGAGCGGGTGTTCAGTGGTAGTGCTCTGGAGAGGATAAGTGACTGCGAGCTGTATCTCGCAAGATTTTAATTGGGCGTTGGTCTCCCACACTTCCTGACAATGACACAAAGCCATCACAAGTGAAAGGTTTAAAACAATCAGGGCTTTCAGGATCCAAAGTCACCATGGACACCCTGGGTGAATTGTTTATTAACCCAACTGTCATGTTTTGGTCTGTCTGTCTCTCCCCACGTGTGTCTGTTTGTTTCCCTGTCTGTCACTCCCTCTGTGTTTCATTAATTATTCACTAGTGTTTTCAGGTGTGGTCCACAGGTGTGGTCCATCTTGTCAGCGGGTTATTTAAGCTGGCTGCTGCCAGGAAGCCAGCGCCAGATTATTGTTCCTCCTTAGTGGTTTGTAGCTCTCCGTGTTCCTCGATCATTCAGTACTCTGTGATTAATCTAGTGTGATTCCCTGTCGTGTTATTAACCTCCGTGTTCTCTTTCCTCTTAGTTCCCAGTCCTGCGTTCCTGCCCCGTGTCCATCTTCGTCGTCTTGTTCGTCCCATCTGGCTTCTTCACGCGTGCCTTTGTACACCTTGTGTCACTTAGTTGTTGTTTCACATTTAGAGTCACGTAGATTTTCATGTACACATAATTGAGTGTCACGTTGTTTGCTTATACACATTATTGATTGTCACATTAATTACCTGTACACATTTTCTAGTCACTTAGATATATGTTACACATTAGAGTCACTTATATTACTTGTATTCATTATCACCGTGTCACCCGTATTATAATAAATTGTTCATTCGTTTTATTTTCTGTTTCTGTCTCGTGCGTTTGGTTCCAGAATAATCTGGCCAAAACATGGAACCAGCCGAGTCAGAGACTGAAAATAGTTTGCTGCGTCACGCGATAGCCTCGCAGGGAATTATGCTCGGCCATCATGACCAGACTCTCCGGGGTTTATCAGAATCACTCCACGTCATTTCCGCTAGCCTGAGTCGTGTGGAAAATCAGCTGCTCACTGCCCAGGCAGCTCCGGTTATGCCCACTAACTCTGTGATTTCTACGCCCAGCTCCACTCAGCCTCGTGAGCCCTTTGTCCCGGCACCCGAAAGATTTTGTGGTAAACTCGGAGACTGTAAGTCCTTTTTATTTCAGTGCACTCTCGTGTTTGAAACGCAACCTCTCACATATGCCGCTGACAGAGCCAAGATCGCATATGTTTTGGGTTTGCTCTCGGGTAGAGCACGGACGTGGGGAACAGCCTTTTGGAACAACCCTGTTAATGATAGTGTTCCGTTTAAAGTATTTTCGGACATTATGACTTCCGTGTTCGATCACCCGCTAGCTAACAAGGATTCCGGCAACCGGTTACTCAGTTTACGGCAGGGGGAACTCAGTGTGGCTGAGTACTCCATTGAGTTGCAAACGTTAGCTATGGAGTTGGGTTGGGACGATCAGGCACTACAGGGAATTTTTCTTAAAGGGTTGAGTGAGGCAGTTAAGGACGGGTTAGTGGGGCGTCATGAAGTTAACACCCTCCAAGAGTTAATAACCATGGCTATCCGCCTCGACAATCGCTTCCGGGAGAGGCAACGGGAGCGAAGCAGGGGTGTGTCTCAGGGAGCAGACCAGAGAGAGTTTTTGGGTCCACCCGTTGCGGTCGGGCAGCAATCACCGTCATGTTCTCTCAGTGTTAGGTCTCACACCGCAGTTCATAGTGAGGAGCCCATGCAGTTGGGGCGAAATCGTTTATCTCCGGCTGAGAGAAACAGACGTTTTTCCCTTAGACTTTGCATTTACTGCGGGGAGGCGGGGCATCAGCTAATTCATTGTCCGGTTCGGTTAAACTGTCACGCTCACCAGTAACGGCAGGGGTGCTGGTGAGCAGGGCCGAAGTGATTAATTCCCCTCAGAAACGCCTCAACGTAGAGGCTAGTTTCCTTGTTAAAGGAAAACCCTTTACTATCCTTGCTTTGGTGGATTCGGGAGCGGACTCTAATTTCATTGATGTGGAATTGGTTAACCAAGCTGAGATCACGAGCCAGCCCATTTCGACACCTCTCAAGGTGGACGCTTTAAGTGGTCAGCTCATAGCCCGCATCGAGTCCGAGACTTCGCCGTTATTGCTGACCGTTGCAGGGAACCACAGGGAGGAGATAACCTTCAATATCATGCCATCGTCTAACGCTCCCTTAGTTCTCGGTCTACCGTGGCTTCAACGCCATAACCCGGTGATCGACCGGTCCATGGGTCGGATCACCGGGTGGAGTAATTTTTGTCATGCTCATTGCCTTTCTGCAGCTAATTCATCATGTAATTTAGCCCCTCGTGTCCACTCCGTATCGTCCGCGGAACTAGCTGCAGTACCTCCAGTTTACCACAACCTTAGCGAAGTCTTTAGTAAGGAGAAAGCCTTATCCTTACCTCCGCATAGACCCTACGACTGCGCCATCGATCTGCTTCCGGGGGCCCCCCTACCGTCTAGTCGTTTGTTTAACTTGTCTGGTCCCGAGAAGATTTCTATGGAAAAATATCTCACAGAGTCACTGAATTCAGGCATTATTCGGCCATCGTCCTCGCCACTCGGTGCCGGATTCTTTTTTGTGGAGAAAAAAGACAAGTCTCTACCATGCATTGATTTTAGGGGGTTGAACAATATCACAGTTAAGAACAAGTACCCACTACCTCTTATCAGTTCAGCATTCGAACCTCTACACGGAGCTATGGTGTTTACTAAGTTGGATCTAAGGAACGCCTACCATCTCGTACGCATTCGGGAGGGGGACGAGTGGAAGACGGCGTTTAACACACATCTGGGTCATTTCGAATATTTAGTTATGCCGTTTGGACTAACCAATGCCCTAGCCATTTTCCAGGCTTTGATCAATGACATTCTCCGGGATTTTCTCAACCACTCGGTGTTTGTATATCTGGATGATATTTTGATTTTTTCTAAGGACTTGGACGAGCACGTCATCGTGGTGCAGAAAGTGCTCCAAAGACTATTAGAAAATAGACTCTTCATTAAGGCAGAGAAGTGTGTGTTTCATGCCGAGTCAGTCTCCTTCCTAGGCTACATCTTGGAGGGCGGACAAGTTAGGACGGACCCAGCGAAAGTGGAAGCTGTGCTGCAATGGGAAACACCGACTACCAGAAAACAGCTGCTGAGATTCCTGGGTTTCGCCAACTTCTACCGCCGGTTCATTCGTAACTACAGTCAGGTGGTTGCACCACTCACCAAATTGACTTCCCTCACTGTACCTTTTTCTTGGTCACCAGTGGCGGAGAAGGCGTTCGTGGACCTCAAGGAGAGATTCTCGTCGGCACCTATCCTGGTGCAGCCGGATCCCACCAAACAATTCATTGTGGAGGTGGATGCATCGGACCTTGGGGTAGGAGCAGTTCTTTCTCAGAGAGACTCTAGTGACAATAACATTCATCCCTGTGCCTTCTATTCCCGTAAGCTCTCTCCAGCCGAGAGAAACTATGACGTCAGCAACAAGGAATTGCTGGCCGTGAAATTGGCATTGGAGGAGTGGCGTCATTGGTTGGAGGGAGCGGAGATGCCGTTTGTGGTCTGGTCGGACCATAAGAACCTGTCGTATATCCAGACGGCCAAATGACTGAATTCTAGGCAGGCCCGGTGGGCATTGTTCTTCACCAGGTTCAGTATTACGGTGACTTATCAACCAGGTAATAAAAACATAAAACCAGATGCACTCTCGAGGAAATTTTACAAAGAGAGTGAAACTCCTAGTGCACCAGACACTATTTTACCTCCCTCATGCTTGGTAGCTTCAGTTACGTGGGAGGTGGAGTCTCTTGTGAGAGAAGCCCAAAGGGATCATCCGGACCCGGGTGGAGGTCCGGCTAACTGTTTATTTGTGCCTGACCATGTTCGTTCTCAGGTTCTTCAGTGGGGACATTCCTCGAAATTGGTGTGCCACCCCGGAGTGGTCCGCACGACGGAGTTCATCAAGAGACACTTCTGGTGGCCTACGATGGGCGCGGACATTAAAGACTTCGTGTTAGCGTGCTCAGTCTGTGCGAGGGGCAAGGCTTCTCACCGGCCGCCAGCGGGGTTGCTGCATCCTCTTCCTGTGCCAGGACGTCCCTGGTCGCACATAGCACTGGATTTTGTCACGGGTCTTCCAGACTCGGGAGGTAACACTGTTGTCATGACTATTGTAGATCGCTTTTCTAAGTCTGCTCATTTCGTGGCGTTGCCTAAATTGCCCTCTGCTGCTGAGACCGCGGATTTAATGACGGTCCATGTGTTTCGGCTGCATGGTATTCCTTTGGATATTGTCTCTGATAGAGGGCCACAGTTCACCTCACAGGTGTGGAGAGCGTTTGTTTGTGCCTTGGGAGCCACCGTCAGTTTATCGTCCGGATACCACCCGCAGTCTAATGGACAGACTGAGCGGGCCAACCAGGACCTGGAGGCCATGCTTCGCTGTGTTTGTGCACAAAGACCACGCAGCTAGAGTCAACATCTGGCATGGGTGGAATACGCACACAATTCGCTGACATCTTCAGCGACAGGTATGGCACCTTTCATGTGCTCATTGGGATATTTACCTCCCCTGTTCCCCAGTCAGGAGGAGGAGATCGCTGTCCCCTCCGTCCAGATCCACCTGCGACGGGTTCGCAGGACCTGGAGGGAGGCCCGGTCAGCGTTGCTAAGGACCAAGGAGCGGAACCGGAGTTTGGCCGACCGTCACAGGGTTCAAGCGCCAGGTTATGTGCCTGGACAAAGGGTTTGGCTAAACGCGAAGGACATACCGCTCAGTGTTGAGTCCAGAAAACTGGCCCCCCAGTTCATTGGGCCCTACGAGATTGAGAAGATCATTAACCCTTCCTCAGTTCGTCTCAGACTCCCCCCGGCTCTGAAGATTCACCCTACCTTTCATGTTTCCCAGATTAAACCAGTGGTCACTAGTGTCCTGAGCCCTCCGGCCGTCGCCCCTCCACCCCCCCGGCTTATCGATGGCCATCCGGCCTTTACTGTTAATAAGATCCTGGACGTTCGCCGCAGAGGACCAGGTGGCGGTCGTTGAGGGGGGGTACTGTCATGTTTTGGTCTGTCTGTCTCTCCCCACGTGTGTGTCTGTTTGTTTCCCTGTCTGTCACTCCCTCTGTGTTTCATTAATTATTTATTGGTGTTTTCAGGTGTGGTCCACAGGTGTGGTCCATCTCGTCAGCGGGTTATTTAAGCCTTAGTGGTTTGTAGCTCTCCGTGTTCCTCGATCATTCAGTACTCTGTGATTATTCTAGTGTGATTCCCTGTCGTGTTATTAACCTCCGTGTTCTCTTTCCTCTTAGTTCCCAGTCCTGTGTTCCTGCCCCGTGTCCGTCTTCGTCGTCTTGTTCGTCCCATCTGGCTTCTTCACGCGTGCCTTTGTACACCTCGTGTCACTTAGTCGTTGTTGCACATTTAGAGTCACGTAGATTTTCATGTACACATAATTGAGTGTCACGTTGTTTGCTTATACACATTATTGATTGTCACATTAATTACCTGTACACATTTTCTAGTCACTTAGATATATGTTACACATTAGAGTCACTTATATTACTTGTATTCATTATCACCGTGTCACCCGTATTATAATAAATTGTTCTTTCGTTTTATTTTCTGTTTCTGTCTCGTGCGTTTGGTTCCGAATTATTCTAACACAACACCAACCGCCTTTGGCTGTTTAAAAGCCAACTTCTGTTTTTGCTTCCAGGCGTCGCAGTCAGCAATAAGGTGGCCAGATTTAAGGCAGTAATAGCATGGTCTATCGGGCCTAGAACCTGCAGAGTTCACTCTACGCACCTGGAGGTTAGGCCTGGAGTTAACTCTAGTTTGAACGGAGTCTCTTTTCACAAACACTGCTTTGTGAGTCAGTGTAAACTCATCAGCGAGTTTTGCTGCCTGCTGCAGAGTTGAAACCTTCTGCTCAATTAAATAAACAGCTGCACGCTCAGGCAGGCAGTTCTTAAACTCCTCCAACAACATCAACTCACGCACAGACCCCAAAGTATCAGCTTTAGTAGCTGCACACCAACGATCAAAAAGAATCTCCTTTTCTCTCGCGAAGTCACTGTATGACTGGTCAGGGGTTTTGCAAAGCGTGCGAAAACGCTGTCTATATGCCTCAGGCACTAACTCATATGCGCGAAGAATAGCACCTTTCACCATCTCATAGTCGAGGCCGTCCTCCACGGACAGAGCTGAACATGCTTCTTGAGCTTTCCCGACCAATTTACATTGCAACAAGATTGCCCACACATTCACAGGCCAATTCAACGCACCAGCAATCCTTTCAAATGCTCCAAAATAAGACTCCACCTCCGACTCACGGAACACGGGAACCAGAGAAATATGCCTACTTGCATCGAACGCTGCTGGAACAATGTGTGAACCAGACGAAAGATTCATTTGGGCCTTCTGGAGTTCTAACTGATGCTCTTTAATAACCTCCTTCTCTAACTCCAGAATCATCAGCTTCCAAATTAGATTCACGGTTAAAGTTGCGGTTGGCACGGCTGCGGATGGAGCAGGAAGATAGAAGGGAAGAGAGGGAGTTTCAGCTCAGAAGGGAGCTGGAGCTCAGGAAACTGGAGAAAGGGAATCAAACCGCGGCAATGTGCGAGGCCATTTTTCCTCAAGCCCAATCATCTCTCTCGGAGGCGTCACCTCACCTCCAGCGGTCACCTCCGCCTCATCAACGACGGGAGAACCAGCTCTGGAGAGCGCGAGAGAGCGGTCATCACCATCGGGTGTCACTGCTGCAGACTTCACCTCCACAGCCGAGGTACAATCCACGGACACCAATATCCCCAAATCGACCAAACCACTAATCACAGCTGCTTCAACTCGTCTTTACGAAGAGCACGAGCCACCTGAACACCATAGTGGTTAGCGACTTCAAACAAATCAGCCTTCTTACACTTCTCGAGTCAGCTTAGCTCGGGATTAGCCACAAATTCCCCCAACACGAACGCCATGCCCACCACAATCAAACGCTAACACCGCGCTCAATCCGAATTTATTTTCAATTAATGTCCGCTGACAAAAAACAAAGTAAAATGCACGACACAAGAACAAACTTTCCCAGCTCCTGCCTACTTTCACTCACCTGTGTATCTTCTGGAGCCGTGCCGGGCTCGAGGTGACTTACAGGCACACATCAACAGCCGAAGCTTTGAAACGCCAGCCCCCTTTGGAGAACACAGCCTCCGCCCAGGATTGATCCCAAAAATAAAAAAGACTAAACAAAAAATGAATGCCCGAAGGAAAAACCGATTAGGCTCAGCTGGGTATTCCCTATCTATGCTGAGAAAGCAGTTCCTACGTCACACAATACGTAATCAATCGCGGACCACACGTAAACAATACCATACAAGGAAATGGGAATTCCCGGACGAGCCCCCAATTGTTACGTTCCGAGTTGTCTAGGGCGCTCAGAAGCAACACAATCTATAAACTAAATAATACAAACCGGGAGGGAAAAGATACAGCGTCAGGTAAGATTATAAACAAACTTATTTATTAACAAACAACTCTTAACACAAAACAATCCGCTCAACATGAGGGACGACAAGCTAAACCTAAAGAAAACTAAACGGAAGATCCCAGCACACAGGACAACCGACTGCACGACACGGGCAGCCACCACCGCAGCACACCAGCAACGTGGAAGGCGGGAAAACAGGGCGCATCAGCAACGTGGATGGCGAGAAAACAGGGCACATCAGCAACGTGGATAGCGAGAAAACAGGCGACACAGCAGCACACCAGCTCCTCCTTTATATCTCCCAGTCTGATTGCCTGATTGGAACACGCTGCGCGGCACCTCCAATGTGAACCTGCAACACACAGACAGACAGACACACAGACACACACTACGGCACGTAACAATTATTATACAGTTTTGACTTAACCTTGCCTTTATTTCAACAATGTTCAGGTTCAGGTACCACTCTCCCCAAGAGGGATGAACTCACACAGTCAGGATGGCCAAGCGGCCTACCGTTACATACCTACTCAATAGTCATAGCCAATATTATGTTACAGTCAACAGTTGCAAGGAAAAGCACAACTGTGTGAAAACTGGGTTTCAAACCCACACCTCCAGGGGAGACTATAACCTGAATACAGCCCCTTAGACATCTCTGCCATCCCGACTGTAAGGTAGGACCTTACCTCGTCAAATATAGCATATGAAATTATGTTCAGAAAAAAAAGTGTTTGGCACTTTATATCTGTTCCAGATTTGGATCAACATATATGAATGCTGAGGAGCTGTGAACTCTGGATGATCAAATGACTTGTGAGAGATTGTCATATTGGTCTGCGAGCCAACCGTCAACTGGCATCTTTACAGCACAGGGAAGTAACGATAACAAGCTGATTTGATTCAATTACACACTTGAGAAGTTTTGAAAAGAAAACAACTGATGGCGCTGTGGTTTAGATGGTGAAAGTGCCCATCTTGTAAACAGGAGATCCTGGGTTTGAATCCCAGAGGGGTATTGCTCAAAACCAAGATAAGGGATGAAGGCTGAAAATGTTGGTTATCCTGGCTGAATTTAGCCTCAAGTCGGTTGCATGAAAGCTACTTGCATATAGTTACTAGTTAGTTTTAGGGTACTATGGTGATTTTGCCTCGCCAGCAGGCCAGGCTAAAAGCCAGGCTAAAAGCCAGGCTAAGAGCCAGGCTAAGAGCCAGGCTAAGAGCCAGGCTAAGAGCCAGGCTAAGATTAATCCTAATGATTCACCTGTACTGAACTCCCATTCACCTGTTCCCTCTTCATAATGGCTTGCCCTTTTATGGAGGATGTACAGGATGAGGAAGCCCTAATCGTCAGACGAGCATTCAGGCATGAAAGAGTCTTCCGGGACAGGTCAGACCCATTGGCCTTTGGAGATGACTATCTCATTGAGAGATACAGATTCTCAGGTGATGGACTAAGGTATTTATGTAGGCTGCTGGGTCCAAGCATAAAGCGCCAGATGGCACGAAGCCATGCTCTCACTGTACCACAGATGGTCTGTGTTACATTGAGATTTTTTGCAAGTGGGGGCTTCCTTTATTCTGTTGGGGATGCAGAGAACCTCAATAAAGGAACCATTTGCCACACAAAAAGATACGTTTGTCTGGTGCTTAAATCATTCATAAACCTATTCATCACCTTCCCTGGTCACAGAAAACCCCTGTACATCAAGGAGGAGTTTTACAACAGGCCACCATTAGTTTCTAATTTGATCAGTCACAAATGGATACTCACGATTTTTTTTACAGCTTTCCCTAACATCATTGGTGCAGTGGATTGCACTCAAATCAGGATTAAATGCCCCTCAGGAGAACATGAGGGAGATTACATTGACAGAAAATCCTTCCACAGCATCAATGTTCAGGTAAGAGTGATTTGTGGTTACTGTGACCTACATAAATTAATTCTGTGCATTAAATGACCATAATAGGTTATAACTTAACATTTCAGATGATTTGTGATGGTGACTGCCTTGTCAGCAATTTAGAGGCAAAGTGGCCTGGCTCAGGCCCCTTTACAACTAGAACGCAGCTTAGAAACGCACAAAAACGACCCCACTCCGGATTCAAAGTACAAATCGTCTACTCTGCAGGTCTTGCCTCCATCTGCGTGAGTGAAATCAATGTAGTTCTCACGCCCGGCCAGTAGTGAACTTTACAACGCGACACGCGCGACACCCACCAGTATAACCACTTCCTCCACAACATCCTCCTCAGGCCACCGGAAAAGGACGCATGTACATTCATTCTTCATTTCACAGTAGCGCTTGGGTAAAGGTTGAACTATTTGCCTCAAGTGTTCGATGCTCTTTCGGTGGCGACATACACGATGTATCAAATCAAGGTTCTGTTTTAAGAGACTATACAACATGAATAGCTGTTGAAGCACATATCGCACAAGTGGATCCGCCACCATTGTTGTTTAAGTTTGTTCTCAGCTACTGCGCAAGTCCAAATATATGAGAGGGATGTGGTGATGGTCATCGCAGACACAGAGTTTGTGCCTTTTTGTTCATATGGCTGTGATACGCCCCCCACATTAGTGTCGCCCCACCCTGGAGCTCGCAATCCAAAACTTGCGTCTTCACACCTGTGAAACACCAACACTTTGTAAACGAAAGGCCAATTCATTACTCAACTATTTTGTCTTACTGTCAAAGCGTACCCAAGGGAGCCCAGGTACACTTTTTCATTGAAAAAATTTCAAGGCATACAACCAGCTGATAATGTAAAAAAAAAAAATCAACTCTGTAGCCCATATTCACAATATAAAGTCATTATCGTCAAAGTGTCTTGAATTGAAATCAAATAAACACAAAGAAAAACATTTCTACTCACTTAGTGTGAAACCTGGGCTTGTTTGGATGAACACAAAGCTGATATCCTGGCAGGAATCAAAGAAAGATACACACAAAGCGCTTCCTCAGCAGCACTCAGTCTCTCTCTGCTTTAAGTTTTAATAGCAGTCAGGCTTGAAAACTCACCTCACACAGATATGTCGTGGAAAATGGTAGCAATGTCAAAATAGCTTTGTTTGCCAGAATAGGGAACTCCTTGGCAGTAGCCAACCAAAAATTGTCCAAAGGTAGATCAACAAAGCTTAGCTTTAAACCACGATTTTGTCTCAGTTCAAATAGGTCCTCCTGATCCTGTAAAGTCATGTCCTTTCCAACAACTGATGCCGAGCTATAAGGGTCCCTAACCCAATCAAGGCATTCAGTGAAGGCTGAAGAGAAATAAAATGACATCTTCTCCTCAAAAGTTTTCAAATGTTTAACTATTATCTCACACAATGCAGCAGTGTTAACATCTTGCCATTTCTTGGTGAGTGGAAACATTTCAAGGTTGCTACGTTCCACATGTTGTTGCCAGAGGTGCACCTTTGAATGGAATCCATTTATTTTATCTGTATTTGTCAGCAGGTTTTCATTTCGGCCTTGCATTTGTGTGTTCAGTTCATTCAGGTAATGAAAATTATCTGCCAGGTATGCCAGCCTTGCACACCACTCATCACTTGCAAGCAGCTTTGCGTCATCGGACCTCTCATTTGTCAGAAACACTTTAAGTTCCTCCCGCAGCTGATACACATGGGCCCGCACCTTGCCGTACGGCAACTATCGGACCTCCGTATGAAACAGCAAGACTTTATGCTCCGCTCCCATTTCCTCACACAAAGATGCAATTATGCGACTTTTCACAGGTCGTAACTTTACAAAGTTTACCATCACATCGCACAACATCTTCCAACACAGGAACTATGTCTGCTGGTAAAGTCTTGGCTACGAGGGCCTCCCGGTGTAAAAAACAGTGCATAACAATCACATCTGGGTTTCTTTCCTTCACTCTGCTTTGGTGTGCCCAACCATGGCTGCCGCTCCATCAGTGCAGACACTCGTGCAGTTTTCCCCCTTAAGTCCTCCTTTTTCAAGATATTTTGATGTGACCCGAAAAATTTCCTCTCCTGTTGTTCTTTCTGGCAATGCCTTGCAATATAGGAAGTTTTCTCTGATTACGTCTCCATCCACAAAATGCACACTGGCAAAGAGTTGAGTATGTCCAAATTGCAACGCACATTTCTTACTGATACGGATCTGTTCCAAAACCACACTTTTGATGTCTGCAGACATGTCATCAATACGTCTGGAAATTGTATTATCTGAGAGAGTAACTTTGGCTATTTCTTTAGCCGCTTCAGGTCCGAGCATCTCATTTACAATGGCTTTGCAGGCGGGAAGTATTAATGTCTCTGCCACAGTGTGGGACTTTTTTGATTTAGCTGCAAGTTCTGCAACGTGGTGGCTAGCTTTAAGGGCTCTCTCATTTACCTTTGTGGTTTTTCTCATGAAAGTTGCCTGTTTCTCTGTGTGTTCACGCAGGCGAACAAAATAGTCAGCATTCTTGTTTTGAAGCGAAGGGTGTTTTGTTTGGAGATAGTGTTGAAGTTGAAACCATAGCACTGTTGGATTGCTTTTCACCACACACCAAGCACAGTGGAGTTTATGTGCCGTTGCATCCCCGGTGTGAGTAAATCCAAATGAAAGATAGCTTTTGCTGTATTAACTTTGCTCGAGCTCACAGTCTTTGCTTTCTTTTGACCTCCACTCATACTAGGGCCTTCACTTGGTTCCGAATTTTGTCCAGGGTCCAGTTCGGAGTTAGCATTTTTCCTTTTCAAAAACTTCTCCATCACTGTCACCGCATATTCTCGCTAGTCATAATGCCACTGTCACCGCCACCTGTCGCATCAATGCATCACTAATACTCTTGTCTCAAAGTACAAGGCAATTAGCTACCTGCCGCCACCTACTGAAATGGAAGAATATAACATGATAACTCTGCCAGTCATTCGACAGCACAGACACTGGACTTGTTTTTTGACCACTTAAGTGAAATTTGATCATTTCCCATGGCACACCTGACAATACCACACACTAGTGTGCCGTGGCACACTGGTTGAAAAACACTGCTCTGAAATATTCACTCCTCTTTGTAGTTCCTAGATTTCCAAGTCCAGTTTCCCAAGTGTCCGCAATTGATCTTAGGATCCAGCTCCATTTCTTGGAGCTTTCTCTTCTTGAGTGTGATTTTAACATCTGCCAGCTGTATCTGTCTCTCCAGGTGCTTTGCATATAGTCATATGACAGTTTGTGACTCTCTCTAAAAGACATGTCAATTAGCACAGCAGGAGTTGTGCATAATGTGGATTTGGTTTAGCCAATACTCACAATGTTAACAGGCTTGTATGAGCCATAAATGAGGTAATGGGGCCTGTCACTCACGACTGGGTGGTGACGTGCAGGGTTCGAGATCACGTGTTCACGGGCGGAGTTTATATAAGGCTCACCTCCTTTTTTGTGAATGGAAAAAGTTGTAGGAGAGAGAGGGGGCCGGGGGTTGCCGTAGTTTTTGTTGACCGTTTCGTTCGCTTCATTCATTCAGCACTGGAATACAGCCATAAACGTGTACACTGATCTGAAATGTACTGTATGTGAACCAACGACACTCTTTTAATTAAATGCCACAAAAACGCATTTGGTTGAAGTTTGTGCTTCTGTGATAGCCGAGCAGCGCGTCATACAAATAAACCGAACCCAGGGTTTTCCTCTCCAGCGACAATAGGGCTTGGAGTCGCTACATTTAGTCAACAAAAAAGGGCATCTGCCGAAAGCCATCGCTCGCAATATCAACCCACTGGGAACACGACAAGTAAGTGCAGCAGTGAGTTACGCTCGGGCAAAGCACCACATCAAACGCGTGGAGGCCAGGTAAGCTTACCTGTGGCAGTTTGTATGTGGATATGGAATACTTGTTGCAATAATCATGTGGATGAAAGCATTTATGTTGGATGCCCGTGCGTAAAGGAGGATGTTCGCTGCTGTCAACGCTTATGCAATGCAATGTGGATTAAATAATGTGATGTTCAGATGGAATTTCATGGGAATTGATTGCGCTGCCTTGTTGAAATGAAATGATGTATTCGTTGCACACTGGATGTATAAACGAAATGGTTCACTGAAAGAAACAAAGAAAAAATTAGTGAAACAAATAGTGCAACCTCGTGTCCTGATGCAGAGCCTAAAAGGCAAATTAAACTCACGGAAAAAGCGTTTCTCCTAAAGGTGGAAAAATTGCAACATGAACGCAAAGGTTTTGTGAATAAAATGAAAGCCTTAATACCGGAAATGAAAAGGCTCATGCATGGAAAGGAAAATGTGTCTAAAGTAAAGGAATCTCTTGGAACATTGAATGAATTGAGTGAAAAGGCCATCACTGCTCACGAGGAAGTGTTGCCCTCATTTCCAAAGGATCAAACTGCGCAACAAACGGAATGGTTCTCGAGCATAATGACATACAGTGAAACATTTAAAAATGATGTTCAAAAGTGGCTCGATGAATGTGAACCTGATGCAAATGAACAAGGTTTATTTGAAACAAACGGAAACCCACCCTTGGAGCAAACAAATGAAACAAATGAACATTGTTTGAACACAAAGGAAACCACTGATGAACTGAAACCTTCAGACAGTGCTTCAAATATTGAAACACGTGTCTCACAGTCCAGATATTCTACCACTTCTTCTGCACGTTTAAAGGCTGAAGCAGAGCTTGCTGCTTTGGGTGCACGGCAAAAGTTATTGGAAGAAAGACACTCACTGGAAGAAGAAGAAGAAAGATTAAGAAAAAGGAAAGAGAAACTGCAATTACAAACGGAAATTGCTGAAAAAATGGCAACACTGACTATTCTCAAAACAAGAAGTTCTATGAGTGGAAAGTCATCAAAGGTTTCAAATACAAAAGCAACGTCAAAAGTGGTATCGCAAGGTTTAAAAGCAGCATCACATGTCTCAAATGGAAAGGATTCTTATTTTGAAAGGAATATGCCAAAGCAAACTTTAAATGTTCATGCAGGAGAATTTACACCAGCAATGCACGTTAAACAAAATGCAACCAATTATGGCGAAAATTACTCCCTCAAATACACAACAGCTCCTCCTGCTGGACAAAGTTCAGTGCGCCCTCTGGACCTGGCCAACATACAGCTTGTGCATGGACCCATTTCAAACACACAAGTAAATGAAGATGACGTGGAAAGTAACAATGAAGTTTTGGGAATCATGAAGAAGCAGAATGAAATAACAACTCTCTTAATTCAGCAACAATGCCTCGCTGCTCTGCCAAAGCGAGAGATCCCTGCATTTGATGGTGACCCATTAATGTACCACACCTTCATAAAGGCATTTGAAAATGGAGTCGAGAGAAATACGGAGAATAATTCAGATCGTCTATATTTCATGGAACAGCACACTAAAGGCCATGCCAGGGAACTGATAAGGAGCTGTCAACACATCAATCCTGACAATGGATACAGGAGAGCAAAAGCTTTATTGAAGGAGCACTTTGGAGATGAACAAAAAGTGGCTGCAGCCTATATGGATAAAGCCCTCTCATGGACCAACATTAAGAGCGAAGATGTGAGAGCATTACAGGATTACAGCCTGTTTCTTCAGGGCTGTTGCAATGCTATGGAGGACGTGCAATATCTACATGATTTGGACATGCCCTGCAATATGCTGAATGTTATAAGAAAACTTCCTTATAAACTCAGAGACAAATGGAGGAGCCGAGCTTGTGACCTGCAAGAACATCAGAGAGGGAGAGCAAAGTTCAGTGACATTGTGGATTTCATTGAAAAACAAATAAGAATATTAACAGATCCAGTTTTTGGCAGTATTCAAGATCCCCCCACAATAACCAGTAAAGTCGCTTTCAAACCAAAGTCACAGCCTCGCCCTAAGGGAGCCAGCTTTGCCACTACAGTGGGTCCCACAGGGCAGAACGCACAGTATGCAAAGAAGGACGTGAAGGCACCAGAACGAAACACGTGTCTCTATTGTGGAGCTGGACATGCACTGGACATGTGTATGCGGTTGGGAATGATGGCACACGAGAAGAAAATTGGTTTTCTAAAGGAAAAGGGCATTTGCTTTGGTTGTTTGTGTATAGGACACATGAGCAAGCACTGCCGCAAAAGGATTTCCTGTAACAAGTGTAGCTTTAAACACCCTACTGTCCTCCACAAAGAACCTACGTTTAGTGCCATGCAGACTGAAAGGAGTGATGAGGTCTCTGTCGACAATACTCTGGTATCGAGTGGCCTTACAGGGGCTGGGGACCAGGATTGCAAGCTGCCAATCGTGCCTGTTCAAGTGAAATCAAAGAAAGGAAGCCAAACAGTCACAACATATGCATTTCTGGATCAAGGGAGCACTGCAGTGTTTTGTACAGAGTCTTTGATGAACAAGCTCAACTTGACAGGAAGAAAAGGAAATATACTTCTCCGGACGATGGGGCAGGAGTAGGTGGTGAAAAGCAATATGGTAAGCGGGCTCGAAGTTGCTGCGCTGGATGGTGAGGAGTTTCTGGAGCTGCCAAAGGCTTACACACAGGAATCCATGCCAGTGTACAAAGGAAATATTCCTACAAAAAAGGATATTAAAAAATGGCCTCACCTGAAGCACGTGCACTTACCACAAATCAATGCTAGTATAGAGCTCCTGATTGGGACAAACGTGCCAAGGGCCCTGGAGCCACTAGAAGTTGTGTGCAGTGTAAATGCAGGACCATTTGCAACTAGGACTCTGCTGGGATGGACTGTCAATGGACCACTTGGTGCCAGCAGCAGAGAAACGGTTGCCTGCAGTCAGCCAGAATTAACTGTTAACAGAGTTTCAGTGGTTAATCTGGACGAGCTGTGGCAGCAGCAATTCAAAAATGATTTCCCAGAAAGCACCATGGATGAAATGCCTGCTCTGTCACGAGATGATCAAAAGTTCCTGGAAAGGGTGACGAACACAGTGAAACAAGTGGATGGGCATTATCAGATCAGCTTGCCATTGAAGCAAATAAACATCAAGATGCCTAATAATCGAAAAATGGTTGTGCAGCGCTTATTACAATTAAAGAGGAGGCTGCAGAAGGATCCAACCTTTTTCACAGAGTATACCACCTTTATTAATGAGCTTGTGGCTAAAGACTATGCAGAGAAGGTACCCGAGGAGGAGCTGGACTGTGGCAGTGGCAAGGTATGGTATATCCCACACCACGGAGTTTATCATCCGACAAAAAAGAAGCTCAGAGTGGTGTTTGATTGCGGAGCGAGCTGTCAAGGTACATCGTTAAATGCTCACCTCCAGCTCCTTGATTGGCGTGGTCACCCGTTTCAGGAAGGAACCAGTGGTGATAATGGGTGATGTAGAGTCAATGTTCCACCAGGTGTTGGTCACCCCCAATGACAGAGATCTGCTCAGGTTCCTCTGGTGGCAAGATGGCGATATGGAGAAAGCACCTGCTGAGTACCGGATGAGAGTGCATTTGTTTGGCGCCACATCATCGCCCAGCTGCGCAAACTATGCCCTCAGAAGGTGTGCAGAGGACTACGGGCATCTCTACAGAGAAGAATCTGCACAAAGGCTCCATCACTGTTTTTATGTAGACGATTGCCTCGTGTCTGTGGACACAGAGCAGGAAGCTGTGTTACTATACCAGGAGTTGGTCTCACTGTGTTCTAGAGGAGGATTTACGCTCACAAAGTGGATGAGTAATAGAGCAGCAGTCTTGGATGTCATCCCTGAAAATCACAGAGCAAAAGGTATGGAGATGTTGAATATGGAATTCGATTCTGTGCAAGTGGAGAGAGTGCTGGGAGTTGAATGGTCAATTAAAGCAGATAAGTTTAAGTTCAGAGTCCAGATCAAGGAAAGACCACTCACCAGAAGAGGAATGCTCTCGACCATTGCCTCCATATACGATCCCCTCGGCATGCTCAGGCCTGTGATTCTAACTGCCAAGAGGATAATGAGAGATCTGTGCAGGAGAGAAATAGGATGGGATGATCATGTTCCTGAATCCCTCGCAAAGCAATGGTTAAAGCTAGTACAACAGCTTCCTCTGCTGGAGAAATTTGAAGTGGACCGGTGCCTGAAACCACCACACTTTGGAGACGTCTGTACAGCACAGTTGCACCATTTTTGTGATGCAAGCGAAAACGGATATGGAACAGTCACTTACCTGGTATCAAGAAATCCAGATTCAGAACTGCACTCCGCTTTTGTGATGGGTAAATCTCGTGTGGCTCCTCTTAAAACCGTGACTATTCCCAGTATGGAACTCATAGCAGCAACCATGGCAAGCCGAATGGATGTACTCTGGAGGAAGGAGCTACAGATGGAACTTGTCGAATCAGTATTTTGGACAGACAGTGAATCCGTCCTTAAATACATTCGAAATGAGACTTCACGGCACAAAGTGTTCGTGGCTAACCGGGTCTCCCAGATATTGAAAGCTTCCAGAGCTGTTCAATGGAGGTATGTGGATACGGCTAGCAACCCAGCAGACATAGCGTCCAGAGGGGTAAAGGTCGAGGCGTTTGTCAAACACGCTACGTGGCTGTCAGGACCTCACTTTCTTTTACGTCCAGAGAGTGAGTGGCCTGTCAGTCCTCAGGACCTTGGACAGCTCCCACCTGAAGATCCTGAGCTGAAGACAATTGCTGTAGTGAATGCTGTGCAGACAGAAGAAGATCCTGTTTCATATCTGATCCAGTATTTCTCCTCCTGGACACGCCTAAAAGCATCAGTGGCGTGGATACTGAGAATTAAAACATGGCTTCTGTCCTGCGTGAGGAAGAGGAGACAATTACATCAGACACTGTCACAATCTGTCCTCACGAAAGAGCAGCAGAAATCATCTGAAGATAAGGAAATGGAGAAATTCAAGAGGACCACCGGCAGGTACACACTGTCGGTAGAGGATTTGGAGAAGGCTGAACTGGCTATTATAAGGTACTGCCAGCAAAGAACGTTTCCAGAGGAACTGGCAAGTCTGGAGAAGAGGCAGCCAGTGAAAGCAACTAGTCACCTTCGTAAGCTCTGCCCGCAGTTCCTCGATGGAGTCCTGAGAGTTGGTGGTCGTCTCAGCAAACTTTCTATGCCTGCAGAGGTGAAGCATCCAATTATACTGGCCAAAGGTCTCCATATAACAGAGCTTCTGCTACAGCATGTACATCGTCAAGTGGGACATGCAGGCCGTAACCACATGCTGTCTAAGCTGAGAGAGCGATACTGGGTAACGGGTGCCAGTACTGCAATCAGAAAGGTGCTGTCAAAATGTATCACCTGTCGCCGCCTGAATGCCCGGCCAGTTCACCAGCCGATGGCAGACTTACCTCATGAACGAGTTGTTCCTGATGAGCCACCCTTCACTCGTGTTGGTGTAGATTACTTTGGGCCTTTCGAAGTAAAGAGCAGAAGGAGCATGGTGAAGAGGTATGGTGTTATTTTTACCTGCATGGCCATCAGAGCCATCCACATTGAAGTCGCTCCATCGCTAGACACTGACTCTTTTATAAACGCACTCAGGCGCTTTCTGGCAAGAAGAGGCCAAGTTCGGGAGCTCCGTTCAGACAACGGCACCAATTTTATAGGAGCAGAGTGTGAGCTGAGAAGTGCTATGGAACAATGGAATAAGGAGCAGATCAATCATGTCTTGCTGCAGAGAAGAATAAAATGGAATTTCAATCCACCCACCGGCTCCCATCATGGAGGTGCATGGGAGCGGCTCATAAGATCGGTGCGCAAAGTTCTGAATTCCACATTGAAAACTCAAAACCTGGATGAGGAAAGACTACAAACTTTACTGTGTGAGGCTGAAGCAATCATAAATAGTCGGCCGATCACTAAAGCCTCGATGGATGTTAATGTACTGGAAGCATTAACTCCTAATCACCTGCTGCTTCTGAAGAACTCTCCATCGCTGCCGCCAGGAGTGTTCCAGCCCACAGACATGTATGTGAAAAGGAGGTGGAAACAGGTACAAAACATGTCCGATTTGTTTTGGAAGAGATGGGTTAAGGAGTATTTACCTCAGCTTCAGGAGCGTCAAAGATGGACAGGAACAAAGAGGAATCTCACAGAGGGAGATCTTGTCCTCATTATGGATAATACAGCTCCACGGAACTCATGGCTGGTTGGACGAGTTATACAAACCTTCCCAGACCGAAGAGGATTTGTTCGCCAGGTGAAGATCAAAACACGGACGAGCTGCCTGGATCGACCAATAACCAAAGTCTGTCTGCTGCAGGAGGCTGTTGGGGTCCAGCCAGAATGACAAAGTTCAGGCTGTGTCGTTTGGAGAACTACAACAAAAGACTCTTTATCCCAGCATGCCTTGCAGGTACTCCCAGAATGCCTTGCCACACCTAACACATAGGTGTGAAGTCTGGGAGGTATAAAGCCGGCCATGCTTCATTGTTCTGCCTCTTTCAAACGTCGTCTGGCGACGTCCGAGGATACCCAACTCTGTTCCTGTTTCCAGCACGCTTCTCTTTGTTTAAAAGTTTTGGCGCGCAGCTGATCCAAGGCCTTGAAGCACACCGACGTCCTAATTTCCGAGCCTAGATCATCCACTTGAACGCATCTCAGAAGTATAGCGTTCTATTTCTCCCGTATTGAAACGGTATTGAGAGAGACTGGAAGGATTACGTCTCGTTCCGTCCTTTAAAGAAAGGACACCCACGGAGATCACCTCGCTCGACGGAGGACACGACGGCCCTGCTCAACCCCATTGGACACGCCGCCATCACCTCACAACTGCAGAAAGGCCGCTCCAGAACCTCTTTTCTTCCTTTCATCAACCGTGGACGAAACGGTTTCAAGTGAGGCTTAGCTAGGTCTGGGCAGTTAGATATAGAGAGTGTGTTTAATAACTGAGTTATTATGGTGAAACGGTGATAATATTTGCTTGGTGTTTGACCACTGTGTCTTAGATTTTACCAGAGTAAAATCTCTTTTGTTCTCCTTATTTGTGTCGCTGTGTCCCGTGTGTTTATCTGTGAGCTCCCGCGTCATAACCGGGTAATAGACTCACTATCAGAAAGACTAGTGTGAACGCCGTCTGATACAAATCCGGCCACTAGCTTCTGGTACGTGACGTAAACTGTGCTCTGAGTTGTGGTGAGCTCCAGTCCGAGATTGAGCTGTCGAGGTGCGTTGTTTTCTCTCGCTCTCTCGCCTTTACACACACACCTTCCGGTAGACACACACACATAGAGACCTGTGGCTTTCCAGACGCTGCTGAAACGTAGATCACGTTCTGTGTCCGCCATCACGTGACCACGCGTGGTCGCCGCCATTTTTGATCGCTGTCTGTCTGTCTCTGTCTGTCCCTCCCCCTCTCACTCTCACACACACACACACACACACACACACATACACACATGTGCCACGCTTGTTTGTTCTGTTTGTTACTTGTAGATTTGGTTTATAATGGTTGTTTGTTTGATTGAGTTTCATTGATTAACTTGATGTTGCTTTGTTAAATAAATTCTATTATATTTTACAAAGTCGTTGTTTGTGATCACTGTGAATTTGCTTTGTGACTTAGGCTGGGTGAAAGGGCTTTGTGTTCGGATTTCACACCTTCAATTAAATACAGATTATTAATTATTAATGATATTGGTATTTAATTAAATAATTTGAGACTGATATTGGTAATATTTTGGTTGTTCCCTGTTTACAGGGTGGTGCCCCGAGGTTTATTAAACACAGTTTAATAACAATTATTGATTTAGATTAATAATTAAATAAACTTAATTATTAATTTATTTTGACAATCAAATTTTACGTCATAAAACCCAACATAACCGTTGGTCAGGTATTCGCTCCTGAAAATTCCCAACAAGGCAGAGGCAGATTAGGTGCAGAAAGAGCTAGGTCTCAGTGTGGACTCTGGCACTTTCTCTGGCACTTTTTTGGGCACTTTGTGGATTACTTTTTTTTGGTGTTTTTTTTTTGTTCTACTCGATTTTTCTTGTGGATTACTTTTTTGTGTGTGTGACTCTGACAGTCTGCATTTTCAAACCATTTTTTGGTCATTTGGATGTGACTCTCAATATCTTTTGAATCTATCACTCAAGAAGATTTCAGATTGGACTATTATGGAAATTTAAGGATTGATTATTTGTGGAAATGATTCATGTCTCCTACTAGTCGAAGTGTTATTGGTAATTATTTTGTAATAATTAAGGGGCTGGTTGTGTAGGAGCCATAAATGAGGTAATGGGGCCTGTCACTCACGACTGGGTGGTGACGTGCAGGGTTCGAGATCACGTGTTCACGGGCGGAGTTTATATAAGGCTCACCTCCTTTTTTGTGAATGGAAAAAGTTGTAGGAGAGAGAGGGGGCCGGGGGTTGCCGTAGTTTTTGTTGACCGTTTCGTTCGCTTCATTCATTCAGCACTGGAATACAGCCATAAACATGTACACTGATCTGAAATGTACTGTATGTGAACCAACGACACTCTTTTAATTAAATGCCACAAAAACGCATTTGGTTGAAGTCTGTGCTTCTGTGATAGCCGAGCAGCGCGTCATACAAATAAACCGAACCCAGGGTTTTCCTCTCCAGCGACAATAGGGCTTGGAGTCGCTACAAGGCTGCTTGGGAGACTCTGCAGCATCTGGGTCCTGTTACACATATATGTTCTATTTGCAACACATCACTGACTTCATATCCTTTATGGACTAAATAAGCAGGATATTTCCATAAAATTGACATACCTCAAGTCTCCTCATCTGCAGAAGTGCGTTCTGTTTAGCGGTTTAGCTCGCTTGTCAAAACCGCTGATGAAGTCGGTGAAGCATAAAGGTTGTGACGTCATAATAAACCGCGGTGTAGTTCGCCATAGCATAATGTTAGCATTGTACTTCTCTCGGCTGCATTAACTCTTCAAACTTCATATAAATGGTGTTCATTTGTAAAGATTATCCAGCTGAACAAAACAGCTATGAATCAATCAATCAGGCCATCCTCGTAGGGGGGGGGGGGGTTGTTTGGGCGGGGGGGGGGTTGTTTGGGCAGGCCATCCTCATCAACAGTCCCAAGGAACCTAAGAGAGCTCAGGAGCTCCCAGAAAAAGGAGAGGATAGAATATAAAGATAGTAGTGAATCAGAAACGTGTTTGCCACAAAGCTTATTTTCTGCTATGATCGAAAATTCTATGCAAAAATCCCATAGGCGAATTTTCATTGGAACCATAAGCGGCATCTCTTTTGGGGGTGGCCTACAAAAATACGTCATCACTATACCAGTCTATACTGGAATGGAGTTAATTTGGGTTTGACATCATTTCCCGCTCCAAGAGCTGAGTTCCGAGGTAAATGGAACTCTCTGGGTCTTTTTCAAACCGTCCACTACACCCTAGCCCTACCCACTACCCCTCCATTTGCGCGTCCACGCGGAAGGCCCGCCATATTAAGTCTGTCTCAAACCACTTAGCGGGGAGTGGTAGTGGGCCATAAAACCCTCCGCCAGCGATTCGATGTCAACTTGATGATCACGTGTAACGCCTAATGCGTCCAGTAGTCACGGAAGGAGTGACCTGTACAAAAGTAAGTTCTGTGTGTAAGTGTTTGTACAAACCAAAACACTGCTCCAACTAAGATGGACATTTAATATCATCATACAGACGTTAACTTCACGTGTTTATTGTTTTAAAGGATCAAATAAAAGCCTCCTCTTCTTTTCTTCCTTCTGTTGATGTTTTTATTTGATTGTGTTTCATATTTAAAGGGACTGTTGCAAAAACTAAAGAATATTAAATTATGTTGCAGACAACTTCTCACTGTTATTTAGTTATCATTGTTCTCCTGTTGATGTTTTTGTAAAAACTTAAGTTCGGCTACAACAAAAAATAAACGTTTATCTGCTGTGATGTTCATTTATAGCTTTCATTTAAGACATCCTGTTCTTTGATATTACAATAAATTAACTAAACATTAAATTATAAATTACAATAAAGAATGTGGGCTCCATCTGAGTTTTGCTATAAGTCTGCACTAATATAATTTACTAGAGAAAAATAATCTACATAAAGACTTACTGAATGTATTGCATACATTAATAATAAGACATTCCCCCAGGATGCCGTGGGGGAACCATCGTAACACACACTTCCTGTTTCCACCTGAGAGAGTGAAGTTTGTACCAAAGCCTGCTGCTGTATTTCTACCCTACACCTGGATGGAGGGGACTTAATTCAACTGCGAGTGGGAATTCTGACGGAGTCACACTCGCCATCCATCACGGAGGGGGGGTGTGTAGGGGTTGGTAGGGGTTTGGTTTGCAACTCCACGCCAGTCGAATAAGTCTAGATCCGCCACTGCCACTGAACCAGAGTGAATGTAAAATAGTCTTATAACTAAGGTTGGATTTGGTGAGTGTCAAACATGTGATTTGCTATTCAATAAGTGTTCACAATTACTTTTCATACCCCCTTTCCTGCCTTTTTAAGTGAGGGGTCTCTTCGGTACTTAGAAACTTTTCTTTATGAACGCTTTATTGTTGATAATTCAAACTCCCACGGGAACTTGACACTGCGACCTAACCAACCACGTAAAGCAGCCCCGCCTTCAGCCGTGCGTAAACAGCCGCAACATAAACCGCCCCACAAGCCGCAGAGAAAGGCTGGCATGATGAAGCGGAAGTGAGCTGATGTTGGTGTACAAGTATTGAAAATAAGCGCTTATATACAACAAGAAGGTGGAGATAAGAATGCTGCAGGTAGAGAAAAGATAGTTTCCGTCACACAACTTCAAGCCATGCGTTATGATAACGGTGACCTCCGCTTGTGAAGAGGATGCTTGAGCATGAAGCAGCGGCAGACATACGGCTGGTTCGTCGGATCAACACAGGTATGAAGATCCAGACGGGGGGCGAGCACATGGGATGCAGCAGGGTCGGAGAAGGTCAGGAGAGCCAGGTCATCTGCCTCCAATGTCAGGACGAGGGTATGAGAGTCTGTCCGGGAAGTCCGCGAAGTCCTCCCCGTGCCATCGCGACGCGTCTTTCCTCCGGATCCGCAGGTAAAGGCATCCTGCAGCGTATGATACACATATAAGTAAACAAAAAAACTCTGCAAGAGAGGATCATTTAAGAGTGATATTCCATTGTGTTGCTAATTTCTCCAATTATTCTAATTTCATTGTTGACTGTGGGCTAAAATTTGGGTTTGGCGATTCAATATTATATCAACTTGGAACAACTTTTATTCATACAGAACAGATAAAGCACACATGCAGGCGATAAAAAAAGATTGATAACCTTGGCTGTGAGTTTATTTCCCAGCCTTCGAAAGTGCTGTTAGTTGACCACATTAAGAAATATTAATACTGTTATGATTACATTTTTTACCAGGTGTACTCTCAGACATCATTGTTTCCATTAAAATGGATGCACTATTAAAAAATGAATCATATTTTTTGCTGTGAGCGTTTTCTGAGGTTGCAACAGACACTGTCCCTGGATTTTTCATAGCAAAATCTAACTCTAAGCCTATCTAAGCCTAACTATTTAAAGAGCAATAGAAGCAGTTGTCACAGCTACATAATATGTTTAACTCCTGGATGCCGCTTTTACAAAAAAAAAAAAGATAATGGGTAGAACGCCCACACACCTTACAGTGAATTCCTTTGCAACAAAGCAACATTTCATTAACTGTTTATAAGACTCAATCTGGTGATAAATTATGGCTGTGCACTTAAAGCAGGCTAATATGGTTTCCCCCACTTTTCACAACTTTGGTAATAAATGATACCTGCAGCTTTATCTCTAAAGAGAGAAGCATATGTGAGTACTTATGCTTAGCGCACTCTCAGTGAAAAATGCAGCTGCTTTGCTGTACTGTGGCTGTAGGTTTTAGATTAGAGAATTAGGACATGAGCATTTTTCCACAGAAGTCCTCTAAATAGATGCATGAGCAGAAGTGTTTGCGTTCAGTTCTCTGTCTTTTGCAAAACTGCTAGTGGTGTATTTCAAGTAGCAACTGCATTGCCACAGAGTCTTCTCCCTCTGCTGCAGAGTAATGATTTAACCTCTATCTCCCTTGATAACATGGAGTTCCAAATTAAGCCTCTAGTTTCCAGTGTCAAAGGTTATTTTTTTAATTGAACGCAGAACCTTCGTGATTGCTTGCTGTGTTTCTCACCAAGTTACTCAGATAATTACGTGTATATTTAATGCCATGTATACCAATGAAACACTTGTTTAATTTGTCCCATTTGCACCTATGTATGTAATTTTGTCGCTACACTGAAAAGTTGTATGCAACTTTAACTCCTATTTAATTATTTTGTTGTGTGGGTCGAACAAAATGTAGTGGCTTTGAAATCTGATTTGCCACCACTGGTGCATCTTTACAATTATGTAATCTTTACTTTGTCAAAGGCTAAACTTATTCTAAACTAAACTATTCAGGCTATCATTGAAGGTTGGTTGTAGGTCATTTACCATTTCAGTGTAGCGCGTTTCATTTTGTTGTTACATTAATATGTGAATTTGGACATATAGTTATTTTTTTGAGTCTTTAAAGAATTAAGCTTAGAAGACTTATGTGTTGCTACTCTTCCACAGCAAATAAATATACACATGCATATGACACATTTCTTTAACGTTATTAGTAAAAGCAATATATACCAGAAATGCTAGATTAAAAAACAGCTACAACTACATACTCTGTTAATTTTACCACACAAGATCGGTTACCTGTTTGACCCATCCAAGTGGGTCATATATTCACCCTAAACCCATGTTAGCTGTATTTCTACCCCATAAATTAGTTTGATATTCTAACCAAATGTTGGTTCATTTCATTTTGGCTGGTAGGTTGTTTTTACCTCATCAATATGTTTCTACTTTCTCATTTCTTCTTTCAGTAAACCATTTGATAAGTGGAAACAGCAAGGGTAAATAAAAGCAATTCCTTTGGTCACCCCAGTCAAAAAGTCTAGACACGCCCCTGCTGCACACTGACATCAAAGAATGTAGTTACCCTGACACAAAGTTTTTACTCCAGAGCTTGAGGTTGAAGTACTTCAAGTTTATAAAGGCTGTGCTTCAGATCTGCAGACTAGAATCAATGCAGATCAATAAGCACCAAACATTCCTTTGTCAGGCTTGAGATATCATTCACTTCACAATGTTGTGAATAATTTTGTCATGTAACGTCTTCTAGAGTTATAGACTCATTGTAAATGTTATGAGTTTTATTCACTATGTTCTGCTACATTTCTTTCTCTATATACATTGGTAGACTAAAGCACTAAAGCGGCCAGACTCATGGATTTTATCCCCTTAACTCTGACCAAGGTCAAGGGTTTTTCCCCATGTGGCTTGATGTGTGGAGCAGGACACTAACATCGCAGGATTGGGGGTTTATTCCTGTAATGCTGCAGGGTCATGACTTTTCTCAAATTGCCAGGAACAGTACTGTAAGTGTCTTAGTGCACACTTTAATGACACTCTTGGAAGTAGGAAAAGTTTTTTGCTATATACATCCAATATGGAAGAAAAGTACTTGAAAGCGTGATGACTTTATTGATCATTAGTAGTTTGGATATAAAGACTTTACTCTGCATCTAGATCGTGAGCCCAGCAGCGGCAGCTACAATGTCTCTTCAGGAACCTTCTACAGCTGCGTCAGTCAGATCACCATCGGTAAGTGCACTTTGGTAAGGAAAAAAGTGTGTATGACAGGAACATTGTTGTATATTTTGCTTATATTTTAACTTTAATCTGTATTAAGTTAAAGCATGTTTACAGTGATATTATTTATGGTCTGAATCTATTTATGCTGTTGAGTTAGTTTTATAATCGTCATAGAAAATACCTCAGCTTCTATATCGTCCATCAATATGTGTAACACATTTTCTTTTTTCCCATTTTATCTAGTTAGGTCAGTAAAGTCAGTGATCTCTTTTTAAGTTCCCTTTTTAAAGCAACTCTAAGGGGGAATTAAGTTTGGTGCGCTTTGGCACCCACCCAAGGTCTCTGAGTACAACTGCACTGAAGCAAAACACTGGTATATCGACAGTGAGTACAAGCCTGTCCAATATTTCAGGATTTGGTCTCTATCTCTTTTTCTGTTCTTAGCTTTACCCGTCATCATCCTCTCAGCCTCAGCTATTATACTTAACAGTACAGAGATGGGCTAATTTGCTTCTTTATAGCTGAAAGCTGCTCGGTGAACTAGTGCTGTAATGCCTTAAGCACTCTTCATGAGAGAACCCTGGAATGCTGCAGGAGTTATTGCTATTTTACTCAACATAAACACAACTAATTCAGTTACTTCTTATAACTTTGCGGCTCTTTTTATGTTGCTGGACGTGTTTTGTTAGCATGTTAGGCTTTTATTATATTCCTATGTTAGCCAGTGCTTAGAGGTTGTTGTTGGCTTTTCCATTAGCGATTAGCAGGGGTAGTGATGACAACACCTGTTATGTTAGGTTACCCAGTTCGCATGATCACCCTCTGCTCATCCTGTTTTCTTGTCTTTTTTTAAGTAGTTGTGATGTTTAGGTACCTTGTCAGCCTTTACTGTTTAACAGGCAGTCCTGCTTGAGCATGCTTGTTAACCGTGCAGAACTGTGCACATTGTTTTATGCATAGTCCCAAACAGAGGGCTCCTGCACTCAGGCGAGACTCATGCTTACATAATGTGGTTATGAAAACGCATCCTAACAGCAGGCCCTTGAGGCAAACTTTGGGAAAGTGAGTACTTGTCAGTCACTTCACAAATATATTTGGCTTATCATTGCACTGATTGGGCGGTGTTATGCAAAGCTCTAGTGAGAAAAAGAAGATAAGACTTCACCACCGGAGGTTGATAAGTGTTGTTGCTAATGGAGGGATGGAATTGCCAGTTTGGAGTAAAACATTATCTGTACAGCATCAGTGTTCAACCTTTATAACTGCAACACATCTGAGAACTTACTGAATGCATATGGTGCTGTTTCAGCTGCAAATTAAAGATTTCCCTTTGTTTGTATGTTGAGGTTTATAGACAGGAAATAGTGTGCTGTTGACAAAGTCAAAATAATTTGCTTGTCTGTCAGAAAACTGCAAGCTGCTGCTGTTTGCAATTTTCAGACCTGAAGTTTAGACATGTCTTCAGTGAATATTAAAGCCTGCTTAGAAGATTGCTGTAAGCTACAGTATATGCTGTGACAGGAGATTTTAGGTTCAGCTCACGATGTACTGCATGCAGGTGTTCCTCTCTTCTCTCTGGGCTAAATAAAAAAACAAAAACAAATGAAGTGCTGGGGGGGAGCTTTGCACCGTTGAGACTCACCCTCTTGGTTTTACAAAGGGAAAGATCTATAGTGCTGCCCCGCACTCTGACATTAAAAAGAGCAAGTGTGCTGCTGAGATTTAAAAGCCCTGGCCTTTGTTTGAAAAGAAAAACCTAGTCAGCATCATCGTCGGTTCTTTTAAGTTCTAATCGATTATAATCTCCAATTTATTCCAGCCTCCTCCTTTGTAAAAGTAATTTACTGTGGTTGTACATCTGATAGACAGAGCTGGTCTTCAGCCTGAGGCAGAGATTCAATGAGGATGACATGGAGAAAATCAGGAGCACCCTGATGAAACTTAAGTGCATTAACTAATTGCTGCTCTGAAGAGGGGGTGTCCAAATATCAGGTTTTTATGGTCAACGTGGAGGCCTGTCTGCAGATTCCATAAAAACTTCAATATCTACTTCCCGCTTATATCATGGTCACTTACTATAAAAAGGAAACACCATGACTTTATTCCTTCATGTATTTTGCCAAAATCAAAATTCCAAAATGGTTAATTGTTTTATTGACCGGTTTAATGTTTGTTGAGCAGAAGAACAAAACATGAATATCCTTGCTCCACCAGCCAATCTCTACTGACTCCAAATGATGTCACCAGCACAATATGTCACAGCCATCACGGGTGATATTTTAGCTTTATTTTTTCACAACTGTGGGAGTTGGGGACGTTCTGTCCATATTTTTGGACAGAGTATTCAACTATAAAACCCTAATGAGTTATTAAATGTTATCACCGACCTATATAGATTTAACACAAGGTGATTATGCAACTGCACCGAAATGAAGTTTCCTGTCATTACACCTTCTGTACTAGTAGCAGCATCATGCATAAACATTGTACCAGTAGACTTGGACATTTTGCAATGAACGTTGCTAACCTCCCAAAGGGGGCACTGAATGAAAGTCAACAAAGACAAATGAAGATGAATTATCTGACACTGGCAGACGTGATGGGGATGAACACTGGGTGGAGGGCCCCACAATTGATTTTTGCCAAGGGCCCTAACAAACTGGAATCGCCACTGTCAATAGGAATGGTTATTTACTTTTTTAGAAAGAAAAGAAGAAGCATATAAGGGAATTGGAAATATTTACTGATTAAATTAATTAATTAATTAATTAATTAATTATAAATAGAAAATAGTTCAGGATGGTTTGCAGAACAGAAAACAGAACTTTTGAAGACAAAACTTGTCTTGGGTCTGTGAAACATTTGCTTCCTTCCCCCCAAGAGTAACAAGGTTTATAGCATGTAAGTGCAGGCAAAATATGACCATGTAGCATAAGCATAAGCCATTAGCCATAACATGTTTCCAAAAATGTAAACTTAGATTTTGAGTGTAAAAAATATTATTTCAAAGCCTTATACACCATCATATCGATAGAGGGTTTCAGTCTGCTGTACAGTTCTTACCGAATAATTCTGATATTCAATTAATATTTAACAGCCATATGCTCTTTTCTTTTTTACAACGCCTCAGCTATTAACATGTGACATGCCAATTACAGGAGCTGCTTTTCGTCTGTGTCACTTTTAACAATGCACTTGTACACATCAGTAGCAGCATCCAAGTGTGTGGTTTCACATTATTTTACGTCATTTTGGAAACAAACGAGGCACAATGTGTAAAGAAAACAGTGTCACAGACACAAGTTCTTTTCCATTCTTTGTTCGTACCCAGCAAGTTCTGAATGTGCACTTCGCCACCTTCTAGCCCCTGTTATGTCTCTGTTACTACCTCTGATGGCAGATGACATTCTGCCTCTGTGTGTTACACGTTGACAAGCTGAAAAAGGGGGAGTAAATATTACACCTTGAACTGGCAATATGTAATAAGGGATAGAGACTCTGCCATGTTTTTGAATACGTTCAGACCACAAATGCCAACACATTGCATAAACAATTATAAAGCAAACTTAATATGAAAAACACAGGAACAAATTTAGTGCTAGAACACACTCAGACGTATTAATATTATTAAAATGTGCTTTACACTGCATCAGCGGCCCATCTATACCGCAGTACCTCCACTGCAACTCTGTCTATAATCATCGCAGATACTGGGCTGAGGGCTCCAACTTGTCATTGCATTATATACAGCGTGTGGCCCAGATACCTGCACCTGCATCTGTTTTCTCACCTCTGCCGGTGTCAGGAAGTGTAGGTGCTACATATCTGGGCCTTCCTCTCCTCAGAGAGCCTCGTGGGCACTTTTTTCTGATGACTGCGACACACATCTTGCTTAGAACACAATATGTCCGCAAAGGCTGCGCACACCTCAAGTTTTGGAGGTCATTCGGATGCATGCCAGGTTTGGATTACCTCCTCCGCCCCTCTTGCCTTTCCAGGTGACTTTCACGGGATGTTAATGATTGTTGATTCAATCAACATCTCAAAAACCTTTATATGATTACCATCTTTAATTGTTTTTCTTTTGAATACATTGACCAACTTCCTTCACAAACCATTTCTTTTCTTACCATTACAATTACTACGTATAATTGGAAATATTCACAGCATGAACAGAAGAACAATCTATTGAGCAGAAAAGATAATATAGCAGCCACATTGCGTGCACAGAAATAGCACCAGTCCCAGGATGCAGGATATAACCGTAATCAACTCCTAACACAATAATAGCCTGCCATGTTCATACACCAGCTCACTCTAAACAACATGTCAGAAAAAGTCAGGGGGTGCGTTCGGATTGTCCCTCCTATCCACTTTCACTAGCATTTTTTCCTTAAGGAAGCAGTTAAATGGCGGCCATGATAAGACTTGTTCGAATTCTCTAAAAGTTAAGGAAAGGTGGCTCAATGCTTCCTTTTATAACCTCCTTTAGCATAGGACACACTGGACCATCCTTTATGAAAGGAGATAAGAAAGTGCCACCCTACAATTCATTGCAGCCACCATGTTTAAAGTGACTCGCGCAATCCGACCCATATCCGAGCGTTCACGAAAAACTAACGATCTGTTAGAGGAAAAATGTGGAGACAATCTGCATATTGATTTGTATATTGATTTGACTTATTAGTTACAGCCTTTGTATTTATTTATTTTCTTTTTATTGTGTGTGTGAAGAAGATGAACATTGCTTTTATACATTCTTGCATTATGTTTGTGGAGATGTTTTGCTGTTATTTGATGATGATTTAATACGAGAAATTGTAATATGCCTATAAAACGTTGTTTATAAAAAAAGAAAAGGGACGCAGATCATAGAAGTTAGCACTGCAATAATTTACCTTAAACAACTTTAAACTATCTTAAATCCAGAGGTAAACTCTAAACTTGATGTTGATGTTATAAAACCATCAAAGTGAAGTTTCCTGGTATCTAATGATGCCTACCTTTTATTTTTATTCACATCCCGTGGATTATTTCACCAGTAAGAAGGCAAAGGGGACATCTTTTTAGATTAGCACTTTGTAGTCCATTTTCTGTAAACTGTAGTTCACACCACGGCAGACTCGCGTCACTAACCTCTGCTGGCGTCACATTATTATTACATCACCGAGTGAATGTCGGATTGTCAAAACATCTCCTTTTCCTAAGTCCTTTATGAATTCTGCCAACACCTTTCCTTAACCTTGTGATGTTTTCACGGGATTAGATAAGAGGGACAATCCGAACGCACCCAGGGTGAAAAATTCAGCTGTTTGCATTCACGCTCTGTAACAGTTGTAGTACCACAAAGGGCCACAAGGTGGTGCCTCTGTTATGTTTTGAGTTTGTAAGAGAGAAAGTTGATCTCTGACAGCCAGGGAATGAGCTGTTTACCAATGCTTTCATATTCAAGTATCAACAGTGAATCTACCGCTGTGGAATCCTGGCTTTGCGTGGTCAATTTTAAGTATTGTACAATAAAAGTGCCATGGAGAAATCCCCACTCTGTTGTCTGTCTGTCAACTAGCTAAAGTTAACCAGTTAACCCAGGACTTCTGCTAATTGCTACCTGCCGCTAATTTCTCCACCTGCACCAGCCATGTTGCAGCACGCTGCTCATTCCAAACCGTTTCAGAAAATTTCCCAGAGTGCAGTGCATGTGTGGAAAAGACAGCTGCTGAATGGCACGATACAAATGTGGACAAAAGAACAACTGTCAGACTTACTTAAATACTATCATAGCCATGTTGGTTTCTTTTCCATGAACCAAAGTTTGGCTAAACTAATGATCCCTCAGCCTGCACAGTAAGAAGCACAGTATCTACAGTGAAAATTAGTTCATTGCTACTGTAACGTATATCTGCTGTACTCCTTGGTTGTTCCAGTTCGCAGGTGTTAACACACCTTGGAATATTTCCTTTCTTATATTGTTCAAGAAGTCAAATGTACCTGACAGAATCCCCACAGGGACAAAAGAAACTTCTGTGTTCAAGTTGTTGCAACTGCTGACCGAAGCACAATCCTTATTCCAGGGTACCTTCACACTAATTCAGTCCAACTCTGTCATGTGAAAACCCCTTTATCTTTTCAGAGTGCTTCAGGCTGTATATTAGCTGAGTTAAGAAGTGTAGTTCGAATTTACTGTACCTCCTCAGAATGTATTCTCCAGCTGAATGTGCTGTGTGAGGAGCGAGCTGCTCAGACTGCCAGGCTCTTCTCTATTCGGCTATTGATCGGGTTTTCGTTCACTGCTGATGAACATTAGAATTTAGCTGGGCTGTTTGATTCAAAGGAAACAAGGAAGCTAAAGGATGGCTGTGTTCTCTTTTGTGATACAGTGTTTTGTTTGAGGTTTACTTCGATAAGGATTTATAATGTGTACCCTCTATGAAAAAAGTTTTGGTAAACGGTAAATGGACTTGATGTCTAAGAAGGCAAAAAAATGTAATCTTTGTTGCTTTGTCGACTTTTTCGAGCTTTTGGTTGTTGTTTTGTCTTGCCTCCTGCAATATTTTCTTTCTGACATTCTTTCTCATATGTGAGCAACCTATTCTGATTAGACTCACAGCTTTTGCTGGATGTGAGAAAAAAAATGTTAAGTGCACAATAGACCTTTCGCCCTGTCTGTCTGTCTGCCTGCCTGTCTGTCTGTCTGTCTGCCTGCCTGCCTGCCTGTCTGTCTGTCTGTCTGTCTGTCTGTCTGTCTGTCTGTCTGTCTGTCTGTCTGTCTGTCTGTCTGTCTGTCTGTCTGTCTGTCTGTCTGTCTGTCTGTCTGTCTGTCTGTCCGTCCGTCCTTTATTCTTTCTTTCTTTTTTTTTTGACGGTTGAAGTTGAATGTTTGAATGATTTTCCACCACTGGAGGGCAACCTTACTGAGGATAATAGTGTGTTACTGAAGACTCACTGAGAGGAGAATAACATATTTCAAGGTGGAAAGGAGAGTGGTAGGCAGTGGGTATGTGTGATGTGTTGCTCAAGAGATCAGGTGTCTGTCACTTTTGAGGACGAATCGTTTTAACCACTTTCATGGCTTTCAGTGGGTGGGAGTAACATGTTTGTCCTGATTACCTTCTTACCCTCTGTTTGCTCTGAGTAGTGCTCAGAGATGCCATAAAAACTTCATCATGTCTAATAAAGTGCATACTTTACTGCAACTCTTGAAAATGTCTTTTTGTTTAAAATGATTTGGATTAAGAGTCTAATGCATGAAGATACACGACATGACAAAAAAAAAAGTTTAACACGTACGACTGATCATCTGTATTTGTAATGATTGTGTTTTTAATCATTCCACAGGGTTTGACCTGGGGGGTCAAGTTGCCATTGGTTTCTCCCACTGGAAGAGTCCTTTCCCTGGGAGCAGCCAGAACCTTCCGAGTCCGGACTGCGTTCACTCGGAGGCCTCTGCAGTCCCGCCTAGCAGCGAGCACCCGGAGCCGGTGTCCTGCCCGGCGTCGCTGTCAATCAGCCCGCTGCCCACCTTCAGTGCAAGCCAGGAAACGCTCTGTGACAGCAGCACAAGTACGTACGCAGAAGAAATCAAATGTTGAAATATTGTCAGAGGAGGCCTTAAACCCTTACTATATGGGTATGTTTTATATGGCTGTTTAATAGTCTGGATGTTTCAATAATCAATAGGAAGAAAAAAACATTTCCTTGATAGTTGCGGAGGAGGGACAAAATGCCTGACTTACCTGGAATTATTACATCGCTTGTGCCAAAATCTGCCAAACTATATTTGAATTCAAAAGAAATGGCACTCTTGATATCTTTCGTAAGATTTTTGCTCGTTGCATAGCATTCCCTTCTCCTGTGATTTATATTTATAATTTCATCTGCGACCAGTCGACATCTACTCGACTATTATCACATGACTGTGGACTGTAAATAAATCTCCAAGTTGTATAACCCCTAATATGTCCAGGTTACTGTAGAAGTTTCTCCTGTTCTTACATAATCCTTTATTGATGTTTACCTATAGTGACCTCAGTAGAAAAAAGGAGGCTTCCCTGTTCTTTGTTTGGCAAAACAAATACATGTAGAAACACAGCTCCAGAAAGATATCACACAACTTCAGCATTTCTACTGACGCTGTGATTTAAAATCGAAGTCATTCCAACAGATATTTGATCTCTGAACTCTTGTTTTAAATCATGTGCATTTTGTCATCAAACAAAGAACATTAACTTGTTATCATATATAAACATCGAAGCAAAGATGTGTTTAAGGGGGGCGTTTTCACATATGCACTCCTGAAAAATCTAGATAATTCCGTTGGACTTTTTCCGGAGATTCTACTGACTTGGACGTTCATATACAGTATGCTCCTCACAGCTGGATACTATGCCATTTGGACACGAGGTGGGGCAATACTTGCTTTATATGATAATAATAATAATAATAATACATTTTATTTATAAGAACTTTTGATAAACTCAAAGACACTGTACACATTAAAAAAGACAAAAAGAACAGAACAGTATAAACTAACAGACATTACAACATTACCCATAAATCACAAAGACAGTAAAGCAACAGATAAGCAGAACACACATCCCAAACATTCATTTTTGATCAAGGTGAGTCTTGATCAATGGTTTGAATGCAGAAGGGTCAGTGCAGTGTTGAATGTGTGTGGAGAGTGTTTTCCAGAGAGAGAGGGGGCAGATGGAGAGAAAGCTCTGTCTCCCCAGGTTTGGTGTTTGGTTCTAAGTGGGGGAGACAGGAGGATGGCATTTGATGAACAGAGGTTGCATGCAGGAGTGTGAGGGTGAAGGAGAGCCGTGAGGTAGGAGGAGGCTTGGTGGTTGAGGGCTTTTTGTGTAAGGAGCAGGATTTTGGTTTGGATACATTATGGGACCGGGAGCCAGTGGAGATTTTGCAGGCCAGGGATGATGTGTTCATCGGATCGGGTGTGGGTGAGAAGGTGTGCAGCAGAGTTCTAAATGTATTGGAATTTTATATAGATTATTAATTTTGCATAGTTGAAAAAGAGGAAATTTGTGTGCATCCATGTTTTTATTTCATTGATGCAGTTAGTCAGGGTGGAGCTGGTTTCCGTGGTGACTGTATTGGTAGAAAAGTAAACTTCATGTCGTCAGCTTAACAGTGGAAATGGAGACCATACTGGCAGATAATGTCACAAAGGGGGAATGTGTATGCTACGTATAGTCCAATGGAATGACAACATCACCGTGCAGCAGTCACAGTACAGAAACGTCACTCCAAAATGAATTCTCCTGAGAATATCTTACAGCGTTTTCACATCAGCTCGGACCTGCTGTGGAAAAAATACGTGGGGTCTGAAACTCTGTGTGAAAATCTCAGCGAAAAATGTAACTATTTGAGTTCACTTATACAGCTAATCTCAGTTTTCTGCAAGTGTAAAAGCCCTATTTAGCCCCTTTTCGACCGGAGGAACAAGACCCCAGAACTACAGTCTTTTTCAGGAACTACATGTGTTTCCACCAGATCTACCAGGGTAAATATGTAGTTCTGGGGTAGAAGTTTACCCCTAAAAAAGACCCTTGCTAGGGGTTATGTACTTTCTGAAGGTCCAGGAACTTTTAACAAAAGAGCATGGAGCCCCTGCAGAGCTGACTGGCTCTGATTGGTCGGTCACAGCAGGGTGTTAGATCAGCCACTGTGTTTGAAAGACTGCAGCTGAAAGCCCATTGTTTTTTTTTCTACCTTTATTTGAATCAAAGTTTGACAGTTATAAAAAGGTTCAAACACATTATTCTAGACTAAATAAGAATTTAAAAACAAATAAACTTGAAAACAAAGGTAAGCAAAAGAGTCAGAGGTTTGATGTGGATTTAGGGTAATCTCTTAAACTTGTTTATTTTTACTTTGAGTGTATTTTACATTATTCACCAATTCACTGAAATGAAACTACATGGTTTGACTTCTGCAAAAATATTTTGTGTAAAATAATGAGTAACTTGTATACTTTTTCTTTTTTTATTCTCCTTTAAAAAAATATCATAACATACTAACTTTAGTGACGAAAAGCTGTTTCAGAAATACAATTTCAAAGATCTTCTGTATTCACAATTAAAGCAAATCAGATGTTCTAAAGTTTAAATGTCATAATCACAAAAAAATACTTTACCGCAATAACTTTAAGACATTCATTGCAGAGGTTTATATCATTTATCTTCCTGGTGTGTCTTGGTGAAATGAGGGGAGTGAGGTATCCAGTGTTCATTGTTTTTGAGTCTTCTTTTCTTTAATCACACTAAACACTCGTCTCCCTTCACTTTCAATCAATAAAGTCATTTGCAAAGCCATGCAGCCTGATTTGCTTAAACTTCCCAGAACTTCAGGCAGCGGTGGAAACGCAGACAGCCGTGGTCCGCAGGAACCTTTAGTTCCTTCAAGAGAAGTCCCTGAACCTTTTAGTTCTGTGGGCCTTTGGTCGAAAAGAGGCTTTTGTGATTTTGTGGACTGCTCTGTGGCATTTCAAAAAAACCTTAAAATGCAATTAAATTCATGATTACAACATAATTAAGAAACAATTCAGAGTTTATGTTTATAATCTATCAATATTTTCTTTGTGTGATTGCTGATGTTTCAAGCGATATTATTTTTACAGGACAGGCAGAAATAGAGAAATGGATGGGTGTTAGCTTGTAAAGTCGTTGTTTTTTGCATCTGTGAGTGAACTATTTACACAAAGGTTTAAAATCTTGTTGATTTTTAATGAATGATCAAACTGAATATATTCATTAATTTGTTTTCTTTACATTATTTGACCTCTGAAAAATGCTCCAACTTCTTTATATCTCAGCTATTTATAATCTCCTGGATATAAAGAAATCCAAATGAGAATATTTTATTTTGAAGTTGGGAGAAATGTTGTTTACAGCAAAACAAAACAAAATATTGTTTCATATAACCCGTGTGTATGTTGGGTTCTGCATTGTGGTCTGTGTTTTGGTAATGACTTTACAGTCGGAGGGTTCTGGTTCTGGTACTCAAACTTACAACTATAAATAGTGGAGCTAGAGAAAATATGTTCTTGCAATGGTCATTTTCTTCTAGAGCTATCTTGCAGGTTGTTTTCTGATCTGCAGAGGAGAAACAAAATCTGATAGACAAAATTGAATTCTCAAAAGTGGAAAAGACATGTTTAATTTTGATGACCTCAGCTGCTAATGTCTTATTTAAGTTTTATCTAAACTGAGGGTTGTATTGTAAAATGGTAGCTGGTGCATTTTGTGCTTCATTACTCTGAAAACGGATTTATGAATGGGTCTCTTGAGGGTCCCTGCAAACTGTATTAAAATGTACTCTATATCTACATCTAAGGTCTTATTTTATGCTTACAAAAATGTGGACGACTCCTTTGATACCTACTTGTCATTTAATGTGTGTGTGTGTGTGTGTGTGTGCGTGCGTGTGTGTGTGCGTGTGTGTGTGTGCCCTTGAGTCACCATCAGAGGATCATACTGACACTGTCATCAGTGCCAACTGTCATTGTTTTGTGCTACAGCAACACTGACAAAGCCAGCCCTCCTTTCTGATTGGCTGCTGTTGAATCAGCTAGACCACTGATTGGCTGCCAGGGTAAGGCTGATTAAGACTATGATGAGCAGCATGCGCCTCCTCTCTCCCTCTCTCCCTCTCTCCCTCTCTCCCTCTCTCCCTCTCTCCCTCTCTCTGCCTCGCTCGTCCTCTCACTGTAAACATCCTGCTCATGCTTGTGTATGGTTTTTTTTTGCGGCAGAGAAGATCTTTGACAGCTTGTGTGCGTTTTTTTTTTTCCTGCTGCCTGGTCTTAGCCTCTCTGATATGACTGATCCGTTTGTGTGAATGTGTTTGTGTGTGTGGCTTTGGATGTAAAGCTATGTTTGGATGGCAAATGCAGTGATGAGGGGTAAAAAGTGGGGATGCTGGTTTCCCTCATGGGATGTCATGCTTGTTTGATTTCCTCAGTGAGGTTTTTGCTTCTTGGGGTGACCGCTGAGTGTGTGGTTTGCATGTGTGTGCGTATGGGGGGAATTATTCCGGCTGTTTTGGCGTCTGCTGCGGCTGCTTGGAAGCCTCCCCCCCTCCCCACAGCTTCCTCTTCCACTCTGAGGGGTGAAGCAGTCTCTCTACCTTGCTCCTCCTCCGCACGGTGAGTGTTTTGCAAGTTGTCTTGAAGCGAGGGCTTCTGGTTCTCAAAAGAGTGGATGGTTGTTTTTTACGCAGCTCTCTCTCATGTTCTGTTCGTGTCCTACTCATATTCCTCTTTACGCTTCATCTGTCTCAACCAGTGACCATGCAAGCATTTGACCTTCACATATACACAGTGACATATTTTTCCCAACCTGCTCCCAGTCTTCTGTAGTAATTCTCCAATTTCCTTAAAATCTTTTCAACTTCATCTTCCATTGTGTGTCAGTTGTAAAAACACAGAAATGGGTCACGTCACTGAGACGAGTTTGTGTCGAAGTGTTTGTATAAGCGTGTGTGCCTTTCATGTATCAGTAGCAGATGCAGAAAGACTTTTCACCTGCATGTTTTCCATGGACAAACATGCGACCCCCATCAATGTAAGCCATAAAGGTTGTAAGAACGATTCGTTCTCAAAAGTAACTGACACCTGATCCCCTTAGCAACACATCACACACACCCACTGCCTACCATTCCCCTTTTCTTTCCGCCCTAAAATCTCCTCTCAGTATGAGCTGTCGTCTGCAGACTAGGTTTTGTGTTATGCAATGATCCAAGCTCTTGGGGAGTGTTTGTTAGCTAAGAATGACTTTAAATGACTAAAAAGTCCTAATTGATAAAATAAAACAAACTAAATGTTCTTTGTTAAACAAGTGTGTTGATTTTATTGAGCTGATATTGTTTTGTCAATCTCTATGGGCTCGATCTTTGCATGAAAGGTGGAATAAAAATACAAATATTAAGATTTGTATCTTCAAATTTTAAATTGAGGAGAAAAAGGTTCATGATCTCACTTTTGTGTTGCAGTAGTCCTGTTGTACGGTAAATTACATGTAAATAATAATACATTTACATGTGGTCCGAACGAAAGCACAGCAAATTTTTGCTTATTACGAGACAGATCCCGCTTTGTGCACTGCAAACCCAAGGAAACTAATTATTTGATCAATGATCAGAATTCACAAATTTAAATAAAGCTTTGGTGAGGATTTTTTAGATGTTATTACACACTTAAAAATGTGACCTATTCCATGTTATCATTAATTCCCACCCTAGGGTTTGTGCCCCCTAGGGGGAGCACCAAGGCTTTGTTTTTTTCTGTGTTTGTCAAATTAGATTAACTTAAATCATGATGACACACGATAACATGATTCTAAGTAAGTAATTGGTTGAAACTGCAAAGCAATTTTGTGTCAGAAAACTCTGCATAGACAGAGGACAGGTTAGGCAAAAAGATAACAGCCATGGCTTTTTCCACAGGGGTCAGCAAGTTAAAATTAAGTTCTTATTAGCTGAGGGTGTTTTCAAACCGTGCTGCAATATTGTAGTGTAAAGTAATTATGGTTAAGGTAAACCAATTTTTAATTAAGGTGTTACTTTTTAACACAGTTAAATAGCCACTCACAGGAGACAGATGGACAGACCATTGGTTGTTGATCGACAAATAATGAGCTTAGCTCACATACCTCCTACTTCAATGAACTTAACACTGGTCATAGTCTTTGACTGGTCATCAGTCAAAGTTATGCAAGGATGTTGGAAGTTTGCTTTACTTCCACTTTGAATCCAGCAGCAACTTCTCGATGAAAAAAAGGCAAATAAATTGCAATTCCTCGAGTTTCCACTTGGTGTTTGCTGCAAAAGCCAAGGAATCCCCATGAAGTCGAATAATAAAATCTGAAGCTCATTTAAATGTCAAAAACTGGGGGCTGAGCTTCTTTTATTACTCAAGACTTCTCTATATTTGTCTAAAATCAGGAGAGTGGCTCTCAAAACTGACAGGTGGAAGTATTACAGCTCTACCGCTTTGCTGGATATGATTAATCAAAAGTTATGTTTAGGATAGCATTTCGAATATGGTGACAACCAACGCTGGGCTTCATAACAACTCCTCAGAAACCAATGGGTAACTTCACTGACACTACGTCCATGTTTTATGCAGTCTTTTGTCGGATACAGATTTGGATCATCATTTTTGGTTGCATTTATTACTACTGAATCCATCATAGGATTTTCCAGTTGTTTGGTGATGCATAAAAGCCAGATTTTTGCAAGATTTGCTTTTTTTTCTGATGTTTAAAGTCTGTAAAGCAGAGATAAAGATATGTTGATTGAAAACACTGGATCCTATAAGTCCTGCAATGCTATCCTGTATATATTTTAACATTTGTTAGAACCTAAAGTCTACACCCTGTCAATGAGAGGAGCTGATAAGTAGTGCTTATTAAATATGCATCTGACACACGGAAATAACAAGCATAGCCTACTTACTACTGCATGTATTAATTTACATGAGCTACTTGCTCCAAATACCCGAGGACCTGATTCACAACTAATCGGTTGATGACTTTTTGAATTTTTGAAAGAGAACTCATCTGGGGACATTGATACAATGGAATCAGCTGGAAGACTCACCGTTCTATTGGTCCTCCTAAACAACACATTCAATGGATAAATTGCAAAGACAGACACATGTTAAACTGAATAGACTGAAATGATTTTAAAGCCCCAGGTTTACTTCTCAGTTAAACTCATCAATAGTTCAGGTTCACAGTGGCAGGTAAACTATCAATAAGATGTAAAGCAGCCATCCACCACTAGCTGGAGCTGGAGCTCAGGATGATTAATGCTGCCAGAATGCAATACTCTACTACCCAGATGTAAACATGAACAATACAGAGTAGTTTGGAATTATTTTGATCTAGAAAATGGAGATGTGTTGTATAAGGCTATGTCAGGTTAAACTTAGATAACCACTCAACTAAAGCAATGGGTAACGTGAAGTAAACCTTGAATAAATTGCTCAATTATGACTTTTTCCTTTAAGACGAATAGTCGGACAGTATTTGAGTTGAATCAACTTTAAAATAATTACATAGTTGCTCCATGCCTGATTTGTGTAAATAGCATAACACAGTCGTTGAAAAAAAAAAAAAAAAAAAAGAGTCATTTGAGAAACTGTTAACTAGCTCAAAGTTTGTGGATGTTTCCTTGGCCTGCGGTGACTTCGTTTTCCTCTTAATATTATCTAGGTGTTATAAGATGTGGGAATAACAATTTCATGTCAGAATAGAAACACTGTGAATTACAAGTTCTGAAGGGAGCTGTCTGTGACACCGGACGTGTTAGCCTCAGTTGAGGCTTGGATTACTGATAAGGGCCGTTAAAGTTTGATCGATATTGTTTGACTGGCCTTTGACTGACTCGACCAAGCAGCTTCATGGAAGCTAATATGAAGTGTGTCAGTCCACTGAGAGGCAATATTTATAGTAAGCACTTTTTCTCTGCCTCTAATGAGAACAAAAATGTGTGGAATGGGTGCTGAGGAGAGCAAATTAATGAGCACAATCCCACCAGCGGACGGACAGCGCGCAGACGTTTCTGACTTTCTGAGAAGCCCAATAAGATTCACTGCAGTGACAAAAGCTGCACACTTTGTGGATAATTGTCATAAAAACGAAAGGGTCCAATGTTTAGTTCAATGTACAGTTTAAATAATTGCTCATTGTTATGTTGACTGCTCTTATTAAAAGAAACACGTGAACACCATGAGTGTTTGTGTCGGTGTCTTCCCCAAAGCTGTGAACCGAGGGGAAACACTGAGCTGCACAAATGTTTACTTACTCAAACCTCTTAATAAAGCCCCAACACAATCCTCTGTTCTGTCTCTCCCATAAAGGCATAAAAAGCCCAAAAGCTAAATCTGAAACGAAAAGGTAGTTCACAACATCACTTTGATTGCTGCCCTTACTTTTTCTGTTTAGATCAATAGCTGGCAATTTTTTAATTCAAGATAACAGTAGGTCCCTAATGGAAGCAGATAAACCTGCCTCTTTCATGTTGAAAAATGTGACTGATGTAGGGGATGGACTTGTTTATGGGCAACTTAACTGAAATTGAGCTGACTATAATCAGCCTTTTGATATGAGTTTGCTACAGCAGTTACAAACACTGTAGACTCTATTCTCTTCAGTAAAAAAAGACAATCCATGTTTTATCAGGTGTATCTCTTTCTAAGCCCAGCTGTCCGGCAACTAAATCTGATAGAATAGCTGAACCCTTGTGTAAAGAAATATTTACTGTGACTCCATCAAAGGAAGAGAGCACTGTTATTTTATTCACTCTGAAATCCATCACATTTCTATTTGCTGCATACAACAGCTCCAATATTCTGAAGCATCAACGGCTGATTAAGAGCCAAGGCGCTTCCCCAATCTCTATCTCCGTCCCCTGCACTACGGCTCAGCAGAAAAATTAAGCTGAGTCACCTCTTATGTCACAAACGAGAACTCAGCACGTAAAACCTTTGAGACAGCCGCCCACCTCTCCTGAATTCCCCAGAGAACTGAAGTAAAACATACAGACATGTCGAATTGATTTAAGCTCTTTTGGTAATCTTTGAATAATTGGTTTAATCTGAAGACCCAAATTTGGTTGACAAATGAACACAATCAGCTTGATTTTCAAGGTACTCCAAGAGTAGTTCCTTATTTAGGAGATAAAAGTTACTGAGCTGTCACTCTTTCATTTATACTTCTTTCGCTCTCTTTTCTGCTTTTTCTGTCATTCCACCTTTCTATTTTGCTTGACACTAAAGCAACAATGCAGGTAAAAGGTTTACAAGTGGCTGTGTGACCCAGTTCTTTTCCTTAATTGTTGCATTTACTGGCCAAACTCTGAACAAAATTCTGGCATGAATTTTCCAATAGCCTTGAGTTTAGTGGTGATGGTCGACAGAAGCCCTAGGTAATTGCAGAATGGTGTTTGATCCATAGTGGTGTTTTTACACATACCCAAAACTCCTGAACATATCTGAATATGTATAGGGGGAAGCTGCATGTGTGAACGCAAACAGCTGCATTTTTCAATCTAAATTGAATTTAATGTTGCAGTCTCTTTATGATCTCGAAAGGTAAACATGACAATTTGTTTAAAGATCCATTATTTCAATCATTTCACACATTGTCACTGTTAACAGCACACTGCAGACTATTATTTTATTTTTTTTAAATGTTAATGGTCAAAGACAGAAATATTGTATTTCTTAGTAAAGGACACTATACTTATACAGGATGAAATCAGCAGAACAATCAAAGGTACTGCTTTGTCAGCAGTTTTAGCCAAACACGAAAGAAACCCAAAGCTTTAACATCTTAACTCTGTGGTGTGAACTCTGTTGTGACTGACAGTGATAGCATTAAATAGCCACAACCAATAAGAGCACAATAAGACAAAGCTGTATATTATTCAATGTTAAAGACAAATTGATTGAAAGTTGAAGAAACCAGGTTAATTTTGGTTAAATCATTCCTTTTACTGACAAAGTACAGTACAGTAAAGGCACATTTCACAATCATAAGCTCAGTGCAAGTTGCTGGAAAACCCTGACATGAGGGTTTGTTGCCGTGGAGTAACACTTAGTGGCCTGGTGTTCGTTGAGGGTCCACCAACGCTTGTTTGGCAGTGCCATGTATTGCCTTTGGTGGGTTGTGGGTGACATTGTTTCAATTGGTTGTTGCTTTTTTTTTTTTTTTAACTGTTTATAGCCTAAATATCCATAAACTCATGAAGTGGCTTTTCTTCTTGCTTTGAGCAGTTAGGCTGAGTGTTTTCATCAGTATCGCCATAGCTAATTGGAGCTGCTACATTCCAAACATCTGTAAGCCTCCCTACCCTTTTCCCTGTGACATGATTGGCTGTATCTTCTTCTCTTTAATGTTGGGTGGCAACTCGTATGAGGCTCAATAATGCCCCCTTTTACAGCATGGGTGGTGTAGTTAAAGTTTTAAAGATATTACAATGTTATGGAACCATTGTTATATTTTAAATCATATCATTATTGTTGTATATCTTTCTTTCACATCTGTCTGGAATTTGAAGATTTGAGTTTTTATGTGTAACAAAGTATTTTTATTCTGAAGCCAAATGCTCTTGAACTGTACAAGAAAATTACCATTATATATAGTATTAATAATTGTTTAAAGCAATGCTGACTCAATATTCGTCTAGTCGCTGACAGAGGTGGTGCTCACCTCAAGTCATTTCAAGTATTTATAATGTTTGTGTCCCACAGGTGTGAGTTTATCTCTTCATGGGTTTGAGCCCCAACAGCAGAGCCCCCACCAACGCAGAGTTCCGCTGCAGCCGTCGGCCTCAGGCTTCAAGGCAGCGGAGAGACTCCTCGCCTTCTCCTCCTGCGGGAAGGAGGCAGACATCATCATGGAGGAATCCTCGGCTGAAGCCCCTGACTCCAGCACTCAAGACGACGTGCCTCCCCTCGGTGAGAACCGACAATATTTATTTACATTATCTATATCTTAAATTTTCTATTCAACAACAACATTAAGGTGACAGAACCCACTTTTACAGGAAGTTAGCATAATTCATACCAAAAGAAGCCACTATAAGATTGGTTAAAGACTTAACTTGACATTTTCCTATCTCATGTCACCATTCTAGATGATAAAGTTACAGCTGCATTAAGGAAGATACTATAATCAACAATAGAAACGTTTTGCTTAGATCAACCCTCCTTTGTTTTACATTTAAATAATAATTATTTAACAAATGCAACAACTGCAAGTGAAATAACCAAAGAGTTTAATGACCAAATTCCAGCCAAATCCTATAATTTTAGGACTGTTTTAGCCTCTTTTCAGCTAATTTTTGTGGTTTCAGGTTTGGTCCATTTGGTTGAAATTCAGTTTGAAATGTATTTGATTTGTCATTAACTTATCGGTTTGCTTTAAGTGAAAGAAGAAAATGGCATATAAGTAAATTTGTTTTTTTACAGTATTGTTTGCTCCCAACTTCAGTCGTTTTTTTTTTATTATTATTATTTTTTTTAATTTTATTTTACTGTATTGATCCCCAAGGTCAAATTAGGCGTTTACACTCATGTGAACATGCAACACACACATAGGCACATACATAGACAGGATCCTATGCGCATGCACTGAGCTACTGCCACCCCTCATTTAGGAACTAGAACGCCGACCAGTTCCGAGGACACAGATGTGTTTCTCAAAAGTTGTTTGAGTCCCGGTAACACATATTCATCACATTATTATACTGTTCTCTCCTTCCCTCCAGCTGTGAAGGATGTTAATGTGCTGCTTGAGAGGGTGAGGTCAGGGGACATCAGCAGCCCGTCTCGAGATGACGACTCCACCTTACTTAATCCGGGGACCCACAGCAGCATCCTCGACGAAAACTCCAAGTCTGATCCTGGGCTCCCGGAGGTCAGTGATAAAACTAAAAAACAAACTAATTCCTTCATCCAATCTAAAGATGAGATAAAAAGAGTAGTTTATACCAGTATAATAGTACAGTAACAGTCAGGTTAACATCCATTTAGTCATTCATTCATTACGCAATACATGATAAAAATTGAACCATTTTAAATCAAGATGATGAAGTCATCCTCTCCATGGAAAGACATTTTCTTTTCTGACTCTGTCTGTTCTCAGTTGAGGAGTAAATCCAGCGGCCTTTGTTTCAGCGATGGAAAGAGCAGCATCGACTACATCCTGGTCTACAGGAAGTCCAGCTCCCTGTCAGAGAAGAGGGAGGTGTTTGAACGGAACATCCGTGCAGAAGGCTTGCAAATGGAAAAGGAGGTAAACAATGTTTCGGTAGAAGTAGAAAGTATATAATTAATGTCTGATCAAAATGAGTGTGCACCTCATCACTCCTGCTGCGTCCAGGTCTGTTGCAACTTAGCTAACCCGGCGCTCAAAAGAGGCCTAGTTTTGCTTCCATGCAAATTGAAAATAGTTTTTAATTTCTAAGCTGCTGCTGTTCAGCCACAAGAGAAACTTCTAGATGGCTATCGTTATCTCTTGATGCCATGTCTGTGCTGACAGACATATTTCTGCTTCCAGTTCTCGGTGATGCAGCAGTGGAAGCAACCCTGGTCAAGTTGTCATCCAAAAATAGCTTGGCAACTTGGAATTACTGAGCAAGGAGCGTTGTTTGCATCCTGCTCAGACAGAGAATGAGCTTCTCAGAGCATAATTTGGCCAACGTGCAGCTGCATTCACAATGTGCAACGTGACATCTGTTGAAACTAATTCGTGTGAAGAAGCAATTTACTGCCTGGTCCTACTACGCATGTAATCTCAATGGCCAGATTGCAGATTTTTAAAACTCTCTGAGCCTGTGTGCTTGGTTGTTTAAGGTCTGAAAGCTTAGTGCTATGATGATGTCTGTTGGTGAACTGACTAAGGAGCCAAAACAAATGTGCTGATGGCAATTTTCCCCCCTGTTGCTTCTCATTTAGCCGAAGTGTCACTCGAAAGAATGGAAAATGTGATTATTTAGTTCAGGGTTTTTTGTGTTTCCTTCTCCACTATATGCTGATGCTGAGGCATCAAGGTCATCATTATGTAGAACATACAGCCCACTTATCTTTGTTTGTTGTATGGAGTCATTCGGTTATTTTTAGATCTCTGTCCTGTGAGCTCCTGATTCATGCACCTCTAGACTCACTCCTACTCTGTCAGGACATACAGGTGAGGAAGAAAGTAGAAACTAGCAAACAAACACATCTATACTGTTGAATGTAAGTCGATGTACAGCTGGAAGGACAAAGGCACAATGCTCTGAAAGAAACATTTACCATTTTTTTTACAACATAATTTTGTTGAGTTGTTGCTGATATGCTATGTCACAAATCATTTTGCAGTCTTTTAATTAACACAAATTAACAAAATGTGTGTGTGTTTCCTTGCAGGCCTCAATAACAAACAGTGATGTGATTTTTCTGAAGCTTCATGCTCCATGGGATGTTCTTTGTCGCTATGCAGAGCTCATGAACATTCGCATGCCTTTTAGGTGAGACAACAGAATAATAAGTAAATTAGTTTCACATATTATCTTCCTTTTCAACCCATTTAAATAAGTCTCATTCGTCCCCAAAACATGTCAGTGGAGTTTCTTATTCTAAATCCACTCTGATCCTGTATTTGATCATGCCTATAAACCCTTCTATTACAGCCCTCAGGCCAGGCTGTTTCTGTGTCAGTAGCTTTAAATGTAAATGAGTTGTGTCTGACTGCGCCCCCTCTGTGTAAGGGGATGGGTGGCTCGGACCTTCTCGCTCCATGCTCGATAGTTTACAGTAAAAAGACAGACTCAGAGGACTTAATTATAGCACTATAATTTTGTTTGTTATCAGCAGCAATACTTTTCAGAGTAGCATCATCTGGGAACAGTCATAGAAAAACAAATGTTCAGTGACAATAAAAACACTTACAGTCATAGTAGGAGTAGTTGTTTTACCATGCTTATAATTTATGTTGCTTCATGAGTAAATTCCAAAATAACTTTCAGAATTTATTTCAGGAGGAAATTTTTTTACATGAACCGACGGCACAAGTTCATGAGCAGGTGAGTGTCCGGTCAAAGATGCAGCATAATATTATTTGATGAACTCTCCTCTTGTAGATCTAATTTAACATTTTACTCACAGGATGGAAAAACGTATCAACAAATTTCGTGGCTGGCTTCCCCGCAAACCCATGAAGTTTGACAGCGACACTTTGCCTGACCTGGAGGAAAACGAGAGCTTTACCGCCCCCTTCAGTCGGTCACGGATTCATCAGTAACTTTTACTTTTTTACTTAAACTTTATCTTTCTCTGCACATTCTCTATTTCCTCTCTCACACTTTTTCTACTTGAAATGCTCTCTGTTGCTCCTCTCTCTTTCACACAGACACACACACACACACATACGCCCTTTACACATACAATCAGTCACAGCAGACATATTTGTAATAACTGGTTCATTTCACCCCAGTTTCATCATCCACAACAAAGACACATTCTTCAACAACGCCACCAGGAGCCGCATCGTCCACCACATCCTCCAGCGTGTCAAATATGAGGAGGGTAAAAATAAGATGGGTGAGTTATTTCCCGAGGCATTATAAAACTTTATTGACATATTTGAAATGAAAGGAAACGGTAACATTTTTAATGTGACATTCAATATTTGCACAAATTAACAGGATTTAAAGCCTTTTGGTCTCAGTACAGATCTTGTATCTGCTGTTGATACCCCGGATGGCATGAATCAAGGGAATGCTCTTGGTCTGTACGTGAGGCCAAATACAGATGTACAATGCAAACGTGCATTTTTTTTCTAGTTTGTATAGCTACAATGCCTTTGACAAAAACATTTTTGAAAGAAAGTAAGAAAACCAAGAAGAATTAAGAGGAATTATCCGTCTATTGGAGAGGAAACAAAAACAGGAAAAAGGAAGAGGAGTAAGCATTAGGACAGTGGCAGACATAATAGTGATAAATGTGGGTTGTAGGGCCCCAGTTATTTCTTTCCTGCGGCCCCAACAGACTCTAGAATAAACACTGGCTAACTTAACAGGGAGGCAGTGGCAGACTTGAGGTGGAAACCAAAGGGTACCTTGTTTAAGACCTGCAGTGGACCAAAATATTGAAGTTGTTCTTGTTGCTGGAGAGGTGCCTGGTCACTTCCCAAGTCCTGTCGAACCCCCAACATCTCTTGCTGCACTCCCGGAAGCAGTGTGTCGCAGACCCACTCTGACATCTCTCCATTAATGCATGTCCACAGGTCCGTTTTTGTGCATGTGTGTAATTTGAGTGTATGTGTGTGTGAAGCATATCTCTCAAAAACAGAGTGTAGAACTGGTATGAATAATAATTAGAAACCACATAAAAGCTTACAGTACCATGATGCAAAGGTCATTGGTGTTTAACTGTGAATGTTTTCTCACACAATGTCCCATACGTTTGGGATCTTTTCTGTTCCACTCAGCAAGACTAATGAGGTTTCTTCAGTTTATGATCGCACAGAGAGGATCAGTACCTTAGAAAACGGATTAAGCAGCATGACGTAGAATAGGTCAGACTTAGCGCGTATTATTACAAATTCCCTTTGCTCTGACTGCAGTGCATGCTGTTTGAATTGAACTAAATGAAACATATTTTAACAGTATTTGAATTTTAATGAGCAGTAAAATACCTTGTATCTTTCATCTTTCACCGACAGCATCAGGCATCTGCTGATCTTGACTCTCACTTCTCTGTTTTTCATTCAAGGGCTTAATCGTCTTTTGAGCAATAATTCATATGAAGCAGCTTTTCCTCTTCATGAGGTAATTATGCTCATCTCCATTAGGAGATGTTGACGAGTCATCTGGGTTCTGTTTTTTCAATTGATTCCATGTGAGGAATAGTACACGGTTAACATTTCTCCGTATCTGTTTTTTTGTGTGTTTGTGCTTGTCTGTCTGTTACAGGGGAGGTACCACAGCAAAAACTCCATCAGAACACACGGAGCAGAAAACCAGCGACATCTGCTGTATGAGTGCTGGGCCTGGTGGGGGGTTTGGTACAAATATCAACCTCTGGACCTCATCAGGTACCTTCAGTGATTGTAAATAACACATTCTAAATCAAAGCACAACAGGTTGTGGAAACAATACTGATTTTTGAATTCACGGTTAATTCACCCTCTCAGAACCTGAACAAGCTGTCTTCTTTTTTTAAGGTTTATTTTTGGGCTTTTTATGCCCTTATTTTAGAGATTGGACAGTGGAGAGAGAGAGTGGGGAATGGCATGCAGGAAGGAAGCTACAGGTCGGATTAGAACCATATACAGAGGACTATAGCCTCTGTGTGCACACTTACTAACCACATTAGGCTGCTGGTGCCACAACGTACTGTTTTAACACATAAGGCTATTTCATATGAAATCAAAGGAGCTCACACCTGTTCCTCTACCCTGCTGTGGTTCCAGGAGGTATTTTGGGGAGAAGATTGGTCTGTACTTCGCCTGGCTCGGCTGGTACACGGGAATGCTATTTCCTGCGGCTCTGGTCGGCCTATTGGTATTCTTGTATGGTTTCTTCACTCTGGAGCACTGCCAGGTCAGGTAAACACACCTCCTCTCTTCTCTGATAAAAATATTTGTCCCTTGAGCTGCCGCTTGTATTCATAGATTTTTCTTTCTGTAGAGTAAAAAGTCATATCTGCTTTAAAATGCTTCAATAAGTGCAGATTAGACATTCGGTTTATTGAATGAAAAGTCAGCTTTCTTAAAGCATATCTTATTTAATATTACAGATAAGGCAGCAGAGTGTGACATGTCGTCTTTTAAAATGGAATTAGGTGTTTGTGTAAAGAAGTAATGAAAAAAATCTTGTTTGCAATAAAAACATTTGTTTGAAATAAATGTCAATGCAAATATAATATTTAAAAAAAAAAATAGTATACTATATTATTTTGAAATCTGAGTCAGGCTTAATGTGAAAAGCTGCCTAATTTCTATAACAGTTATTGTTTATCCCCAACAACGAACTTTAACTTTACTTACAAATAATATACTATATATATATCTGATTCTGAAGCACTCCGTTTAGCTATGTTTACACCTGCAGACCACAGGATACTGCAGAATATTGTTAATTACATTACACTAGCAGTAAGATTATTGTCACGTGTAACCACCAGCTGATATCTGCATGATAAATAAAGGCACATTTAGAATGAGAGGATAAAAGGCAAAGCAAGGTGTCACATGGTCAGAATAGTAGGGGGATGGGCAGAATGGATCCTGGATCATCCTCATCTGTCGCTGCTTATTAAGTACAGTATGAGGTTTTGTTATGTTGAAATGTAAACTATTCAACACTCTGATTGGCTGAATGTTTTTCTCCAGTAAAGAAATCTGCCAGGCCACTGACATCATCATGTGCCCGATCTGTGACCAGTACTGCCCTTACCTGAAGCTGTCAGACAGCTGCATCTACGCCAAGGTACTGTCACCACAACAAGGTCACAAAATGTTCACCACTCCAGACTTTGCTAGTTTTACCCTTGTATGTGCAGCTAAAATGTTGTTGTTATGGTCAGGATAATACATTGATTTTGTCTTATTTTTAAATGATGTAAAGAATGTTCCATATTCTTCTCAGGTTACACATCTCTTTGACAATGGGGCGACGGTTTTCTTTGCTGTATTCATGGCTGTTTGGGGTGAGTAACATGTTACATTTATCGACCTAATCTCTATCCCAGGTGTTTCTGGTGTTAGAGCAATCATGTTGCTGTTCTTATTATTTTATTTTTCTCTCATATTATTAAAAACGTTCTTTTTAGACCGCCAATAAACATGAAGTTTGCATTTATTTTAATTTATTAAACTTACTGAGTGTCTGTGAATCCAATATGTACTCTCCTTATAGCTCTGTTTTGGTCTTCACCTGCAGGGTCAAACATATCTGACACTACACCCGACATATCCACTTTGTTAACCAGGAAGTCATTTAAGTTTTTCTTGATGTGCCGTGGTTTGCAGATAGCTATATTTTTCTAAACAGTTGCCTTCTGCTGCAGAAAGTAAGACTATGGATGCGTCCAAAACTGCATTCTTTCGTACTATTCAACTATTACTGTTCATACTTAATGATGACATGATGATGATCCAAAATCAAAGTATGCAATTTTGTGTATCCAAGTAATACCTGGATGTTGACTATATCGGACAAAATCTTAAAGTATGAAACAGAAACATACTAGTCATGACTAAACCGTCTTACAATGCATTGCGGCTCTCAGACTGTCGAAACGCAGAGCTTGTCAGCCGGTCAAATATCAGCTTAAAATAAAAGTTCCATGCTGAAATACGAACATTTTCTATCTTGCCAAATTATATTAAAATGACTACGTATTTGTGTTAGTAACAGTTGCATGTTGTTGTTTAGTATATTTACAGACTGATGGTCGTGCTAGTTCACGCTAACTCATCAAACAAAGCTTGAACCGGTCATGTGATCCGTTTTTTAGTATGTTGCTGACAGCATCAAGTTGGTATACTGTATATAACCTGCAATATATTTTAGCAGGTAGTAGACAGTACATATTATGTAGTTTTACACACAGCCTGTGACTGAACCAATCCATGACCGATGCAGATGACTGAGAGACTAAAAGAATTTGCTGTTAGACTCTTAAAGTCTAACAGCAAATTTCCCTCGGGATCAATAAAGTATCTATCTATCTATCTATCTATCTATCTATCTATCTATCTATCTATCTATCTATCTATCTATCTATCTATCTATCTATCTATCTATCTATCTATCTATCTATCTATCTATCTATCTATCTATCTATCTATCTATCTATCTATCTATCTATCTATCTATCTATCTATCTATCTATCTATCTATCTATCTATCTAAAGGCATCAATGATTGGTTTGAATACTTTTGATTGAGTGATCATTTTCAGCTGGTACGTCACAATGATAAGCACATCTCACATCACATAATGAGCTTTGACCCAGCATCCATATCAAATGACTAAAAAGTTCAGAATTACTTTTATTTGTATACAACTTCTCATTATTGTAAAACATTGTCCGTACAAAAAATAACGGTCATAACTACATTTTAAAACACAATTCAATGCATATTAGTTTTTCAAGTTTACATTTATCATAATCATCATAAAGTGAACCTTAACAGACCACATTTTAATTTATTTTTGTAAAAATGATGAGGCAGATGAGCAGCCTGTCAATGCTGGACGAGGTCCCAGGGTATAGAAGGTCCAAACAGAGAGCTTCTGATTGGCTCATATTGTTCACCTGATGCAGACATGGCAGGCGATGCAGCAGCAGAAGCATTGTCATGTAGCTGATAGGTGGCTGGTTTAGCTTAGAGAAAACCAAAAGAAACAGAACATTTACCAATTATCATGCTTCAAAAGAAAAAGTATGCAGTCAAAAATAGTTACTGAATGGTTTGTATCCTTCCTGCACGGATTTTTTTTAATTATCTTCTCAAACTTCAGAAGAGAAGTGAGAAGGCAGTAATGTTGACAGACAGAGCTCATTCTGCTTCTCTCACTTATCTAAACATATTTAGTATAAACTGTTGTAGTCTCATTCAGCACAGGCATGTGGATGTTTTCGTGCAAGAAGGACCAAAGACTAGCTTTAATAGCAATGCTAAGTACACCACACTCTTCAAGCCAATCTGGCATCGTACCCTCGAAATGCTTTCTCTTCAACTTTTTAATGATTTTTCTCAACTTTAAACTAGCCAGTTTGTTGACCGACTCTTGAATTAGTCGCTCAGTAACATCACTAATTCATAACTGTGGATGATCTTTGTCCTATCAATCAGTTCATCTTAGTGGTGATGAATGTTGATGAATGTTGTTGCCTTAAATAAATAACTCTTCCTTAAATAAATAACTCTTCATGAGTTATTTATTTATAGAATAATTCAACTTGCTCGACACTATGGGGAAAAAAATCTGATTTTTCACTATTGCTAAAACAATATTAATCATGATTAATACACCAAAATGAAAGATTGCATTCAGGCTATAACTCACTTTCTATCTTTTTTTTTGCTATACTTCAAGTTTCACACAACTCCCATATTTTCATTTCAATATAAGATACATCCAAATATCATTTTTTTCACCACTAAATTGATTAATTGATTAACTTTGATAAATCTGAGCGGGGCCAACATTTGGGAAGACTTGAGCAGCATGGGACTCCAGCAACATGATGTGAAAGACAATTCAGGCCTCCACCAGAAGGGGTTAGATGTATACAATCTGAGTGAGAAAACATTGCTGGTTTCTTTAAAAGTAAATCGTATGCATTGCAATAAATTCAGACTTTTGCAATGCACTGTTTTGCATACATTAGTATCACAGCATGTTAACATAGACGCATTTTAACTTTCTTATTTCTGATTACATGTTTAATGTTAGTAGAACGTTTGAATGACAACATTAGAAAAGGACAAACTCTATTGTGAATGCTCACCCATTAGCTTTTTAAGAGTCTCTGGTTGTTTGAGAGATTCTTGAACTCTGTTGTCCAATCGCCAACATCTCAGCATGAAGAACAGAGCTAAACACAGCTGCAGGGCAAAGGTCAACACGCCCAGCACGATGATGGTGTTGTTAACTGTTGAGGGTGAAGAAGACAGACAGAGAGAGGGTTTGTATAGTAGCCACAAACGTTAATATAAAGTACATAACTTAAAAGTAAAGACCATAATAAATGTTTTAATCGTGGTCAGTGAATGCTGTTTCTCTGACAACACAGTAAATCTACTAATGGAAGCAGTGCCGGCCCTGTTGTAGGAGTGTGTGTTAATAATTCAGACTCTCAGGCATATTCAGACAATGCGTCTATTGTGGTAGAAACCCTATCCCTTTCACACATATAAATGTTTTATATTGAACTGCCGGTACATTGAAGTGAGAGCAGCTTCAGCATAAAGAAAAATGTTTTATGAAATGTTAATCTAATGTCAGCATGCATAATATATCTTAAACCTTAAATCTGCAATCATCTTTATCACAAGTCTGACCACTGACAGGCTAAACATTTTTAAAGCTACAGAATTATGACTGCTAACTTGTAAGATTGTCATTGGAAAGGTCACATTACCAGCTGTAGATACTTCTGGTTCTGACTCCCATTGGGTGATCTCTGGCTGAAAGGAACCCAGAGTCAGGTTTTGCTCCTGGAGGAGTCCCATTGGTCACGTCCTGTACTGCTGCATCAAAAGAGAAATGAGCTTGTTTTAATGACATCATGGTAAAATGTACAGAAAAGGATGACATCTATGTTATACAAGAACAAACGTCCAGGTTGAAAATGAAGCCAAAGTGGGAGCGGAAAAAAACTGCAGTTCTTTAGGTGGCCACTTGAGGCGGGCTGCAAAAGTCAGTGAATCCAAGTTAGATCCCACATTTAAAAATAAAAAAAATGTTTCTTTTTTTTTTGTTTGTTTGTTTTTTTTTTTTACCAGTAATTAACATTTTTTCCTTCAGAAAAAATTGTTGTGGTGGAATTGCTCTTTTCTAAATAAAGTTACATGTGGTTTTAAAATCAGTTTTGGTTTTCTAAAGGCTAAAAGTTACAGCTACATTTGCATACAGTATATTTGGGCTTAATAGGCAGGTTATTTTGTTGTAACTGTTTTCCATGAGACATAAGGCCTGCACTTTTTTACCTTTTTTACTTTTTTACTTTGGCTTCGAAAAGCCTCTTCAGAAACCAACGGGTGATGTCCATGTTTTATCAAAACTATAGTTATTACAGTTAGTGATTAATTATCATAAACTGTGAAAATGATGGCCTCCTACTGTGAATGGAAAAAGACATATTTACATGTTATGTAACTGCTAAATAAATGTTTAATCTATGGTTAAAGAAAAGCTGATTGTTTACTTGAATTGCTCAAGTCTGTTTCTTATCTTGACTTCAATCTAACTTTAACAACCTTTAATAAGATACAGCACTATAAGCACCGCTCAAACATGCTGAACTTTAAGCTCACGCAGGCTCCTGTATACAATGCTGATTACAGCTGAGTGTCTTCAAGACAAGGATTTAATCTATTCTAAAACACCCACCAAAGCACACGTTAAAATGAGGAAATATTTTCTCACAGCTGCACAGAGCTCAGTCTGATACCTACAAATACTTACAAACACACATTTTAGGTTGTGTTTTTTATGTAGTTAAAAGAAAGGTTGAGAGCAATGTTCTGACCTTATAGTATTAACTTCTCCGTGTTGCTGCCGCTGTCCAAGTGGACGTATTTTTGCAGCTCGACTGCAGCAGGGAATCCGCTGAAATCACTTCATTAAGGTTCCTCAGAAGTGTGCTCCCCCACTGGCCCCCACATGGGAAGCAGTGCTCTCGGCCTCAGACAGCCAGAGCTCCACATTCAAAACATGTTACCCGTTCAAAATGTGAGATGGACACAAAAGAGTAATAAAACTAAAGGAATTAGCTCAAAGCTTGTGATCAGTGTGAAGCCTCTTCACAAATGCTGGACCTCTTTGCAGTATTGAGCCAGGTGAACCCTTTAGCAATAAGTAAGCTATCCACAGGACTTTGTTCAGGACTACCTGCTCTCTATGCCGATATTGTGTCCATGTCGTAATGAGAAGGACTGTCATTATTTGCTGTAAACACCCAAGCTAAATACACTCCACTGACACTTTTCCCTGTTATAATGTCACCACAGTCTGAAGTCATATTTTTGACTGAGTCAATGGTGAGTCCAGACTCACCTCTAAATCATTGTGTGTTTCATGAGCTGTACTGTCCTTTTATAGGAAAAATGGTGGGGTACAATGAAAGATATCTAACACTGATACTGACTGTTTTTGTCCCTTGGGGTTTGTGTGGTGTGCAATAAGAAATTGAGGGTCTTCCTCACAAAAGGCTTGAATGGTTTCTACCCCTGTACAAACCTGTGCAAATAAATCAAAGGTTTAAATGCACACAGAACTGAGCAAACTGTGTCTCTGTCTACTTGTGCTCTTTGTGTGTATTTTGATGAACTAGTCGTCATTCTTGGGGAAATTGGCCCATTTATATGTAAATCAGCCTTGTTGCGAAAAAACATCTGATTCACAAACACTGGTGCTAATAGCCACGCAAAATGACAGTGAAAAAATTACCATTTGCTGAGAGCTGGTGGCGACTGAGCTGCAGTATTAATGAAAGTGGCCATGCATACACTTTAATGATCAGGAAAACAATTTCGCCTCTGTATTTCTTTAACATATATTGTCTGTGAATAGTACTCTAATTAGTTTAATAAATTTTTTCTGCTAGCTGCTCGACACCTAATCCACATCTATGGAGTCATTATGCGCAAAGAGTATGCAGGTTTTGTTGTTTTTTTCTTTAAGAGTTGTTTCTGCCAGCTCCATGCAGGGAGTAAGCTTTGTTCTGAAATTCGTATCACATTTTGTGATTCTGGCCTCACAATAAAATTTGAAGTTTTCCCCTCCCCCCCAGGTCATCATCTTTATGTGGGTAAAGTAGTGCTCTGTCAGCATGACAGCGCAACTCTTGGCAGAGAACAGAGGTGCAGAGAGCTTTCTCTCCACATTAGGTAGTAAAACAGGAACAAGCAGCACGGAGAAGGGCACGTTGGCACCTGAATTTCGTTAGTGCTGTAAGATTTTCAAATTAGATATTGACGTACAGCAAACAAACTCATATGATGCTAAGTGGCCAAAATCCTCTGGTTCTTTATGTGACTAAATCATAATAATATTTTAAAAGTACGTACAATTTAAAGTAGAGCCTGTTATCAATAAAATTTGGCCGCCCATTACAGTTAAATTGTTGTTTTTTCCTGACGTGCTGATATTAAACCTATTTTCGGAACAAAACACAGAAAACAAATGTTTCGGGCAATTTCTGGTGTCATTTGTCCAGTAGGGTGCGCTCCTAAACCACAATCCTCTCAGCATTCTCTGCAGCACATGAAGGAGAGCATCATACTGTATTTGATGGATCGTAATGTGTGCTTGAGTTGGTTGTGAAAGTTTTGATAAACATCATCCCTTTTTAAAGAATTTCCTCGAGACAGCAGCCTTGTTCTTACAACCAGTTAAGTCTCCCCCTGCAGTCCATTAGAAAGAATGTAGCAGTACTGTACCATCACATCGGCTCCAATTGTAAAATCGAGAGGCTAATATTTAAAGGAATATTAGAAAAATATCTCTAAACTTTAAAGCTCCTGTTTGCTTTGACTTTGGCGCCCCCTGTGGCCAGTCTCTTTGCTTATTTTGTCCTGTACAAAAATCTCCTCCTTCTATACTGAATAATCAAATATTTCACTTCATTGGAAAATTTAAAGTAACAAAGCGTCTCTGTTTGTCTGAAAACTACCCGAGGACATCGAGCATTAAAAATGACTTTATAGAAATGGAAAAGAAATTAATTTCCATCTGTTCAGTCCAAGTTTCCCATAGCTTTACACAGAATTTTAGTGTCTTTCAGCTCATTGTTTTCAGTTTTGCTTTACTGTTTCATTTCATCTTTCCTTACTCTTCAAACCCATTTCAAGCAGCATTCAACACAGTCTAATAATCCTACTGTACAGTACCTCCCCCATTATGGCAAAAAACGTAATATGGGGCTACAAAACAGAGCTATTGGAGTAGAGAGCAGCTAAAAAGTAAGACAAATTTCAATTTAATCCAACTAACTATTTTTGATGCATATATTTTTTTGAACTTCTTTTCAATATTTTTATATCATTTTATTTTGTGAGACTATTGTACGGCTATCCTGCTTTGGTACTGTAACATTAAATTTCTCAGTTTGTAAGATGAATAAAGGATTTTCTCATCTTATCTTATTTAGAATACTAATTCTAAGCACTCAAATCAGGGTTTGGTACCCTCAAAGAGACACCTGACATTCAAAGGGTTTAACAGTGAACCTTATGAGGAGGTAAATACCTCAAATTGTGATCATTAGTTACACAAACATCTAATACTGTTTTATTCATATCATTCAGCAACCGTCTTCCTGGAGTTCTGGAAGAGACGCAGAGCCGTACTCGCATACGACTGGGACCTCATCGACTGGGAGGAAGAGGAGGTGAAGTATATCCTCGTTTTGGTCTTTTCAGTTATTGCAATTTAGTCTGCAGCTACAAAAGCTCTGTGAAGATGAAGACTCTTCTGTTCAAAACATTTCAAAAAGTAATGAAGCAAAGCCATTTACTTTATGCCATTTATGTTTTATTTCTATTTGTAGCTTGATTTTTAGACTTGTCGCTTGCTGGCTTCATTTAAAAAGGTTTCAAAGACTGAAAACTTGCTTTTAAAAGGAGTCGGTTTCTGATTTATTAATGATGTATTGAAATTCTGTTTCAACTTTTCACAGAGAGATAGCTATCACAAACTCAAGTGTTGCACTGTAATTTGGTTAAAGACATTTTTGTCGGTTGATAATGTTCTTGCCTCTCTGGTGACTCAACCTACAACCTTCATCTGTCAGTCAATATCAAACATGTTCTCTGAGAGCACACTCGCACTCTGCAATCCGTACCGTGCCCTAGGACGCTTCACCTCTAAAGTCCAGTTCGTCTGACCATTGTGAGGGCTCTGATCCATGATCAAGCACGATACACTTCTTTGGCCCTGGCACGCTTTGAAGAGGTGTGCTTCGGCACGGCACAGTTCATGGCATGCATGAATTCAAGTAATAGTACAAAACGCATTGAAAAGATGAAAAGCAAATATTTATATTTTTTGCGTTACTCTTTTATCCTTAAGCCTTTTTTTTTTCAATCTTAATTATCGACAAATCAGCTCTGGCTCTCTCTGACTAAATGACTCAAAATAAGCCACAACGTCAGTGAATTAGCTGTCATGTTCTCTGCATTGTTCTCCGATGAGCAGACAGGGACTCGACTCCCCTTCATCGTTTCCTTCTAGTCCGCCAGTCTTGTAAACTAAGCACTGTTCATAATTACATAAAGCTATTCATGTGTTGTATTACAACGTTATGTTGGCTGCAAGAACCGTAGTCAGGCCCGGTTCATCCTGGAGCAGCGTGAGTGACGGCTAGCAGGGGATTGGGGATTGGGGACAATAGTGCTGAAACACAATATGGGACAACTTTGCACCGCTTAACACTTCTTTTTCTGGGCGTTCATCTGGTTCTCACAACACAGTGATAATACACCCAGTGTGGTCAGTAAGAAAACTGCAGCTTGGTTATACTACTACTCAAGTGTTGTCTATAACACATGATATGAATTGGATTGATTGACTGACTGATTAAAAAGGCTTCATGATTGTCCACTCAAACTTGTTTATGTAAAATCTAAATCATTATTTTTTTATGATCACAATTTAAAAGGGTTTTACAAACCAAACATCTCAAGACAGATCACTTGATTTAAGTTTTCAAACATTTTCTAAATATTATATCATTTATATTTTGTTGTAACCTCAAAATGTTAAAAAGTGCATCGAGTCCAAACTCTATGTAAGACAAAAACTTAAAGCTCCTGTGAGGAACATTTAGTTTGTTGTGTTTTGGCGCCCCCCTGTGGACAAAACAGTATGTCTCTTATGTCTGTGCTGACTTAGTTTGTGAGTAGTGTTGTCTGATGACAATGTTTCATCCTGTCGTCTTTATTTCACTCGACTTAAATCTTTGACTCGGAAAATGTAAAGAGGCTGTTTCTAAAGCATATCGTTGATTTCCTCCTGCGACACCCCCCCCCCCCCCCCCCCACCACCACCACCGCCAACAGCATTAAATCTTCTGTCTATAGAAATAACACATCTCAGCTCTTGTAGCTCACATACAGGCATTACTATTTATATCAGTCTGTTTGAAGACCAGCTAAAAACTCCTGGCAGGACCTACAATAAATAATTCAGTCTGAAAACTATTATTCCATTCTTGAAATGTCACAATGGCTCTTTCCAGAAGTTAGCATTTTATTTTGTGCCACCTCTTTTTTTACATTATGTCACTCCTTATTTCATTGTGTTACAGCTGAAATTTTCTTAACTCTCCACAGAATCACTAAAACACATGAAATTACCAAAAACTCTTAAAACAGCAATTTTAGACAATTGATGTACTTCAGTCATGAATATGTGAGATTTGCACTGATACTGGGTTTTTTTTAATGATTTGTTTTTGACACTAAGATAAAGGAATGATTATCCTCAGTATTGTTCAAGCATGCATTGATGCCTGATAACTTAGTTTCACTGCTTGAGTTGCTTATATTTCTTACCCTTTTCTTTCAGGAGGAAATTCGACCCCAATTTGAGGCAAAATACTCCAAGAAGGAGAGGATGAATCCCATTTCTGGAAAGCCGGAGCCTCACCAAGACTTCACCGACAAATACAGCCGCCTCATCGTCTCAGCGTCTGGGATCTTCTTCATGGTGAGTTTCTTCACTGAACAAATATCAAGTAGCAGCTGTGCCAATTTCAGTACCCCGACTCAGACTGAAGAGTCTTTTTACTGGATATCCTGATTGTAGGTGCAGAAAATGACTATCATTAGTAATCCACCATGTGTGGGTGTATTTGTTTGCATAGGAGTCAGTTTTGACAAAAGTTTATGCCTTTTTTCAGTCAGTGTTTGATCGTTTTTGAGGCCTTTACACACTGTATCTGTTCCAGATGCATTCTTTGGATCCATAATCCGATAAAAAACGTTTTCCACAGACACCTTGCACGCTCATTTGTGCACATTTGACAAAACGTCTCGTACTCATCAGGCAGTAAATATGATTTAATGGTTCTTTCACAGCTTAAAAAATAAACTTTGTGTCCATCCACTCCTGAAAAATAAGGACAGCTCAAGGAGAGTTTCGCCTGTTAATAAAGGAGCTGCAATCACTGTCAGGTGTATTTCAGGATGTCAGTACAGTAGTGTCATACTTCAGATCTCGAGGACAGGCAGCCCCGGTTCGTCAGGTGAAAGGTCAGCTGTGGCTCCTTTCCCATATATCGGTACCCACTCTCTCTCTACCTGGTTTCTGTTCTAGCTCTTTAAAAAAAAGGCAGAAAAAGACAAAAAAAATCAATTTAAAAAAAGAGGAGCCCACCAATTTGTGCAAAGCAGTTGAGCCTGAACAACGGCTGGCAGTATGTTTGAGGTAATGACACAGACCAACGCAGGGATGGATGCGACAAAACGCAAAAAAATGTAACCACGAAAAGGAGTTTGGAGTGTGCAAATATGATTGGCACAAAATTAGATTGTATCTCTTTTTATACATGTGACTATTCCTGATAATTAAAAAAATGGACTCTGAGTATTTTTTTTATTAATTATTTTTTTACATCTCCTCAGATCCTGGTGGTGATTGCTGCTGTGTTTGGCATCGTCATTTATCGTGTGATTACCGTCAGCACCTTTGCTGCCTTTGGCTGGGCTCTGATCAGGAATAACTCTCAGGTGGCGACCACAGGAACAGCAGTCTGCATCAACTTCTGCATCATCATGCTCCTCAACGTGGTGAGCTTTTGGTGTTCATCAGTGGCATTGAACCAGAGATAAAGTGTTAAGTAATGACAAACAAGGCAGTGATGATCATAAGACAAATCATAGGACACATGACAGTCAATGTATAAACATGCAAAACAAACTAGAAGCTCAAGACATATATTAGAAACTTTGTCTTGATTTGTTTTTGTTACAGTTGATAAATGCACAATAGAGCCAGACAGATATGGGATGTTAAAGTGATACCAATAGCTGTAAATATTGAAGCAAATCCAGAGATTTTTAGGTCTTGAATCAAAGTGGACTAGTTCCTTTCCTTGTCATAAAGAGAGGCCCAAAACGTAGTAACTTTTTGGTTTGTCACTTTTTTAATTATTACATTGTGGGGCAGGCAAATTATTTTTCCCCTGATAATTTAACAAATTGTTTCATTCTGGGCAAAATTTAATATGAGTTGGTTTCAGCATTTTGTTACATTATCGACCAGTTATTACTTTTGGGGTTTTGTTAAAAAAAAAAAGTATTACATTTTGGCTCGTTGTTACATTCCAGGCTCTAACGAGGCACTTTCTTTCCCTTATTAAATATGTCCGATTTTTTGTTTTCCAGCTCTACGAGAAGGTTGCTCTTCTTCTCACTAATTTAGGTAAGTTGAACAAATCACAGCGTCTTACATTCCTGTATGCAGAGGGATAACATTTCACAGTACACCAGCTCAGAACATTCATCTCTTTTTTTAATCAAATAAATTGTGTTTGTCATGCAAACTAAAATCCCTTTTAATTACCCACAATAGGATGTGAGGGATGCATCCTTTAATGAAAGAATTGTCCTATCAACGTTTCTCTTTTCTCTCCATACTGCGACAGAACAACCCAGAACAGAGTCGGAGTGGGACAACAGCTTTACACTCAAGATGTTCCTGTTTCAGTTTGTCAACCTCAACAGCTCAACTTTCTACATTGCCTTCTTTTTGGGAAGGTGAGGACCTTGTGCTGATCTCACTGAGTTTGTTTTTCTATATTTACTATAATAGTTTACCAAAAAAAAGCTATCCGCTGGGCAAAAAGTACAAAACAGTCATAATAATAGGCTGATTATCAACGCACAAGCAAAAGAGAACTGAAGTGAAGTACCATTAACAAAGCATTTTAAAGATCTTTAAAAGTTTCAGCTCCAACTAAATTATCTGAAAAAAGAAACCGCCATATAAAGGTGTGTGTCAGCTCCATAACAACAGAGACAGAGGCATTTTTCATATATGCACTCCCAAAAGGTGAACAACATGTGAGGTTCCTAATACAGGACACTTTCTCTGTGAGACGGGAAAGGGGGACGGGGTCTCGGGAGAGAGGACAAATTTAGACTTTTTATCAATGCTACATGTATTTTGACATATTTACAGATTCAACAATTGACAGGTTAAGAACATACATGCAAGCAGAAAAGAGTATGAAGCAGATTCACTATGTACATGTTGGTCGTACTAGTCGCTCATTGGTTGCTTGACGTCACCATCCCGATGGATTGTCTTGAATATTTCCTGCAACATTTGCACCTTAGGCTCATCCTGCTTCACATCAACACTTCACAGGGGGGCTTGCAGTCAAAATTTCTTTTTTATTTTTTCGTTTCATATACTTTATTAATCCCTAAGTCGGAAATTGTGGTTCGCACTCTGTTATTGTAGAGACATGCTTCTTACACACACAGGCCTGAATCACATACATGCACAAGCAGGACTTTCTCTCTCCTGCGCAAGGTCATTTTATGAGTAATTAAAAAGTAGATATACTTGGATGGCCCGTCCAGGTTGTGTAGGAAACACGGGTTGTGAAAACATGCACAAAAATTATTTAAATCTTATATTAAAACCTCTCAGTGGACACATTGTAGTTTGGAAGCTTTTCTTTTACATCAGATGAATTAAAGTTAAATGTAGATAAGAGCTATTTTAAAATCTAAAGTTCAAAAGTTAATGTTTCACTCTGAGCAGAGTTAGGGTAGGACTCGCGCTAAGCCGAATTGTCCTCAGCGCTTTTAAAAGAGAGACTCCAAAAAGAAAAAGGGCACGCAGTCAGGTCACATCGTGGGCCAAGGCGGCAAATTTACTGACTTTGTGCCTTATTTAGAGTCATTTTAATCAGATACCGCCATAACACTCAGGGATTTCTCGATAATGGAAGATTGTCCACTTTTCGTGCCGTGCTTATGCTCATGCATGCAACAACTGTATCCTGCCAAAGCACACCTCTTCCATCCGTGCCAAGGCCAAGGAAGTGAGCACGAAACAGAGCACTCACACTAATCAAATTATCTTGACTTTGAGGATGAAGCGTGCCTGGCCACCGTCCGGATTGTCTAGTGTTGAGCGTTCCCTAAAAATGAGCTTGGCTAACTGCAGATTCCTGGAGTTCACCTGCTATTAGACCCCAGTAGAATTACTGGGCTCTTTGGTTTTCAGTGCAACACAGCGAAACCAGGAAGATTTCTAAAGCAAGATCAATTGCACAACAAATAACTATGATGACTCATTGACCATTGCAGCGTGTAATATGAATAGATGAAAGTACGAACATACAACAAGCAAAGTTTATTTTCAAAATAATGTATTTTTTTTTGGCAGATTTACAGGCCGGCCGGGTGCGTATCTACGCCTCATCAATCGCTGGAAACTGGAAGAAGTGAGTAATTACTTTGCGATCTCAAGGGGGAACAGCAAAGCACTTTGCCTCTAAGTATTTCTAAATTGAACATTAAGCTATTACTATATGAACCACCAGGCGTTTATCCCCCATCAGCAGTACACAGGGCTGCCAGCAGTACTTATGGGAACATATGGGGATAAAAGACATACTGAGGTGGTCTGAGGGGACAGAAGACCTGAGCTGGCACTTTAAGGCGCTGAGCTCATGCTCTCCTGCTTGTTCCCGCTTCTGTTGAAATGGAAACAGAAACAGCGACATGTACAGAACAAGTACAGCATGAGTCAGCTCTTAGTGACCATGTCATTTTTAAATGTTATGTAATAAGTTTACAGCTGGAGATAATGCTGACACATAAGTTATAAAAACATCAACATCTTGATGTTAAGGATTTTCTTCATAATGATCTTAAATTTAAAAAAAAAAAAGCATAAACATGCAACGATAAAAACTATCAGTTGATTTTTGAGATTTGAGTTTTAATTGAGATCTTTAGATGCGACCACACCCACAATGTTCCTTTTCATAAGACAGAACACAAATACACTTGAAACTTTAGGAAATAATCTTTGTCTTCCGACGACTCAAAGTGCTTTTACACCACAGGTCAAACGGACACATTCACACACTGATGGTAAAGGTTGCTATGTGAAGAGTCAGTCCATCAGTATTTACTAATTCTATTCACACCCATTCATTCGCCACCAACAAAGCAGAAGGAGCAACTTGTGGTTAAGCGTCTTGCCAAAGGACACATCTGACATCATGTGGCTGCAGGAGCTGGGGATCTGACCCCTGACATACTGGTTGAGATACGATATTCAAAATATGTGTCCTATCTGCATTAAAGGCAGGGTTGTTAATCTTCTCCAGACACACGTTTTAAGACTTTGGTTGAAACTGTCCTGACAGACATTTATCATTCATGTGCAAAAGGGGCAAAGAGAAATTTATCATCTGTAGCAGCCTATAAAGACAGTTTAGACAGAGCACTGAGGGAATGCTACTTTCAAAAATTATCAACTCCTGCCTTTGATAGGATGCATAAAACTCCTCGTAGCAGCCCTAATATTAGCGTAGTGTTATGGGAGTAAAGGGGATTGTTAAATCTGGTTTCTTACTTTGTCAGGTGCTTACATAAGGGTCTCTCTCTCTCTCTCTCTCTCTCTCTCTCTCTCTCTCTCTCTCTCTCTCTCTCTCTCTCTCTCTCTCTCTCTCTCTCTCTCTCTCTCTCTCTCTCTCTCTCTCTCTCTCTCTCTCTCTCTCTCTCTCTCTCTCTCTCTCTCTCTCTCTCTCGTTCATGTTTCTGCAGTGTCACCCCAGCGGTTGTCTCATTGACCTCTGTATGCAGATGGGGATCATTATGGTGCTTAAACAAACCTGGAACAACTTCATGGAGCTCGGCTACCCGTGAGTTCAAAGTGTTTATAAATCGTCAAATGTCCGTGACAAAAGTACAGTAAATCAATTAAAGATAGATAAGAAATACCAGCAGGATAAAGTGTTCAGTATTCATCCTCAGTCAGACATTGCACCACTGTCTTCTGTTTCTTGGTTGTGTCTTTGTGTTTTCCCAGTCTGATTCAGAACTGGTGGACCCGGCGGAGACTGAGGAGGGAGCACGGAGAGACTGCCAAGGCCAGCTTCCCTCAGTGGGAGAGAGACTACAACCTACAGCCAATGAATGCCTACGGACTCTTTGATGAATACTTAGAAATGAGTATGTTGTGACTCCATCATTACGTTAACATGTTCTTTACATTTGTTGCATAGAAGTCTGCAATCATAGTAAAAAAACTTCCCCCAGCGTTGTTGCTGCTTAAACTTCCGAATGCTCTCCATAATTGAATCTTCTATTTTAATTTGGCTTTACTTTTTATAGGTAGTATTTGTAAAATATAGATTGACTTAAATGAGAAAATGATCTCACTATATCCTGAGACATTAAAGAATGTTTTAGTGCTGGCTCCTCTGACTATAACGCAGCAGTCAGTATATCCTCCTTCTAAGTTTAGATTCCTGTCCGGAAGGCCCTGTTCGTTTGATTAGTGTGAGTGCTCTGTTACGTGCTCTCTTCCTTGGCCTTGGCACGGATGGAAGAGGTATGCTTCTGCAAGTTACAGTTGCTCAAGCACAAGCACAAACGGGGGCACGAAAAGCAGACAGCCTTTCATTACACAGCCGTTCTCTCCCCTCGGTTTGCCAGACATATGTCAAACCAACAGGTGTTTCAGCGATTTAAGCTTGTTAGCCAACGAGTTCAGCTATAACTGATTTAACCCAACTTAAGAAGCCTCTGCATTTTTTACAATAAGCTCCAAAACCAGACACGTAATACTGGGATAAATATTGGAGATGCTTTTGAAAAATGGAGAGAGGTTAGAACGCTGAAAGGTTTCAAGACAGATGCAGAGCTGGCTAAACACTGAAGCTTCAGTGTCTTAGACATGGCAACCTGTTTGTTTGTCGACTCTAGGGAGGAGGGGACAAAAGACAGCCCTCTTCAATGTTTTGAATTGGAATGCAGTTCACCTTTTAAACGCCAGGTGTCAGGGCACTTAGTGCTTTAAAGATCACATAATATGCAACATTTCCTAAGGCTAATATCCCTCGTCTGTCTACAAACTAACCAATTATGAGAAAAGTCTTTTCAGAAGATGTGTACTCTAACTGGCTGTTTGGAGATTTCCCTTCATGACACCACAAAGGGCACTAATCCCTCCCCAGATGGGTTACATTCCCACATCTGACCATTTTCACTGTAGCCCATTTTCATTTAAAGATAAAGTTACAGAAATAGTCTGATCTCAGCAAGGATCAAATAGACGTTTCTATAGGCACACATACTGCACAGAAGAAGTGGCGGCAGTGCCTTGTTAGCCAACAAAGAGCTGTTGCAGAAAGGGTCCCATTTTTGAGAACATGACCAAGCTGCAAGGAGGGATAGATTGTCGCTGCTCAATATCTGTTTGTTGTCACCTTAGCAATAACTTAAACTTGGTATCTCAGCCAGGTGTAAGGCTTTGAGAACAAAAAATCGGATGCACTGACACTGACAGCTTTGGCTCCAAAAAACCAACATGACAAATAGAGGAAATACCTTTCTCAAAATTGATTTGGTTCGAAGCATTTAATGCTTTGGGACTTTGGTTGACAAGTCACAACGGGACCTAAAAACTTGTGTTTTGTGTGTTTGCTTCAGTCTTACAGTTTGGCTTCACCACCATTTTTGTGGCAGCTTTCCCTCTGGCTCCTCTCTTAGCATTGCTCAACAACATCATCGAGATCCGTTTGGATGCCTACAAGTTTGTCACACAGTGGAGACGACCTCTGCCTTCACAAGCCAAAGACATCGGTAACTAGCAGATCCTCTTTTGTTGATCGTTTTGTAGCTCGACTTCCTGATAACATGGTGTGTGACTGCAGGTATTTCTACTTGTGTTTAGGGATCTGGTACGGTATCCTGGAGGGAATCGGCATCTTATCCGTCATCACCAATGCCTTCGTCATCGCCGTTACCTCAGACTTCATTCCTCGTCTTGTTTACGCCTACAAGTACGGACCCTGTGCAGGCCAGGGCCGAGCAGGAGAGGGGTGAGTGAGGATTAGTTTAGTTCAAGGTAAAATGAATTAGCTTTGAACAGGACTCCTCATCTTTTTAGTTCACTTCTTCCTTTATGTTGATACATTTTGTAGCAGTGGATCATTTTGTTTTGTTCTGTTCCTCAGCTGTATGATGGGATACGTTAATGCAAGTCTCTCGGTGTTCCGAGTATCTGACTTTGAGAAGAGGTCTGAGCCACGGACGTCTGGCTCTGAGCTCAGTGGAGAAGCTGTCAAGTATTGCAGGTGTGTGACTGCAGCTTAAAATATACAGTTAACTCATCTTTTTTATGTGACCATGCCACCAGAAGTGTTCCCAAGTTTCATTGCATGAAAAACTTGGCTGCTCATTGTAAGCTTGTTCATTTGCAGCAGGATTTGTCTGGAAGCCTTTGTGCAAGGATGGATTGTATAACCTATTTTGCATGTGTGTTTATCCATCACTCTAATGATGATCCCGTTCAGCCAACATGCAGCCTCTTACTGAGCTCCACATAGAATAGATTTCACACTAAAATTAGGTCAACACTGTTTCAACAATGTATGGATCCCGAAGAGGTCATGCATTCATACTTATTTTACTCTTTGTTTTCCCCTGGTGAACCAATAACAACCTGGGGAAGTCTGTTGGTGTGGAAATGAGCGTTATAGGAAACAGCTTTGAATAGTGAACAAACCTGAACAATATGTTGCGTTCTTTTCTGTATTTTATTTAAAGCACTCAACAATTTGAGCTGGTCATTGCCCATCACAGACACTTTCACTTAACACACTTTCCTTCAACACATTGGTCCACATATTGTGCGACTACTGTACATACTGTAAAATAAAAATGTTAAATGTGGTAAATTCGGACAAATACTGGAATTCAATTTTAAAGCAACTGTTTAAAATCACTTCGCAAAAAGTGTGTGGCAGTCAAGGTTAGTAAGACAACCTAAAACCTGAAACAGCATCTTTACTCCACATTTAATGTAGGTTACAAATGCCCTGGTCTAATATATGTATGTCCTATTTACTGCATTATAGTTCTGTTTACATCTGTTCACTACTGCATATACTTCTGTTTAAATCTTAGTCCAACCTTCTTTCTTGTATTTAACTTTGTAATTTTGTACTTACGTTTTGACACTTTATCTATGATTACATTTTATTATACCTGCACTGTTGTTCATTTGCTGCTCAGTGTGCCTTTAAAATGCCCCCCAGGGACAAATAAAGTTTTTTGAATTGAATGACTTCTTCGATGCCATGGCTGAAAAAACAATCCTTGAAACCCAAAATTGGGTAATTTTTGGTTTTGAATGAGAGAAAAACTGCAAAAGAACTCCTGCACACTGGTTACATAGTGATCTCTTTATATATTGGAAAGCATTGAAAAGTTAGATTTTTGGCAACTGTAACTCAAATGTAGTTTGAATCTGTTGTTTAATAATCTAACAGCCCGATATTTGTTAGAAGTGACATTTACACTCATCTGTTTGACCTACCAGGTATCGTGACTACAGAGAGCCTCCAGACTCTGCTGAGCCGTACTCGTACACTCTTCAGTTCTGGCACGTCTTGGCAGCCCGTCTGGCTTTTATTATTGTGTTTGAGGTCAGTGTTTTTAATCTTTGACAAATTAACTATTGCTTGCAATTCTTGGTCATTACATGCACTTTTCTCCTCTACACCTTTAGCAACATGTTGCCTTAAATTGATCCCTAAACAAAAGGAAGAAGTCTGTTGCTTTCTTTTGTTTTTGCTGTTATACATTTTCCCTTTTTAAGTGTTGTAAAAAAAGAAAGAAATCTCAGAGGTTTGATTTACTTTTTTGACATTTTCTGGCATTGTATGAATGCATTCTGTTTTTTCAGCATATGGTGTTTGCTATCAAAACCCTGATCGCCTACTTGATCCCCGACCTCCCCAAGGACCTGCGGGACAGGATGCGCAGAGAGAAATACCTGATCCAGGAGATGATGTATGAGGCTGAGCTGGACAGACTGCAGAAAGAGAAAAATGAGAAAAAGAAGAAAGACAGGACCCATCACAAGGAGTGGCCCTGAATGCAGTGACGGGTATAGACATGGAATATGTTATGTGTAACTTCATCATGTTGCACCAAATTTAAAAAATGTGTCTCTTTCTTGTTCCTAGGTTTTCAGCTGGTGTTTGGTGTTCACTGGACCATGGGGGATGGAGAAGAGTGCTGGGTTTCCTGCATGATACTGGACCCTCTCACCATGTCAGATCAGCACCACCTGGTGGACTGTTGATAAACTGCACCCTTCAATGGGCTTGGTGGTTACCTCCGAGCCTCATCCTCTGAACACACAAGATGTTCTCTTGAACATTTGGCAATGGGTTTTGCTACTTTAGGTTTTAAGATGGTTTCTACCACTTTGGACTTAACAGTGTATGTCTTCAGATCCTGAATGTAGACTTTAAACCAGACTCAACTTTTAAAAGACTTCTCTCTTAAATGAGGGACACACTCTCCAAAGCTTACTGAATGACAAACCCTGTTTACATTTCCTTTCTTAAGGAGTTGACATTTTGCTTTACTGTAAATACAGATGTTTATTGATATCTGCTTTGCTAAAGTGTAGTGCAATAACTAATAGAGAATGTCATCTCAGAAACCGCAATCAATTCAGGCTGGTGATAGCTGGACTGTATTTCTGGATGTTTTGAAGAAACCTCGGCTGTTTTGCTTGATAGATGGTAATTAAGTGATGGAATCGTAGCAAAGAGATCGAGGGTTTAATTGAAAATGTGAATGACGCAGCGGTTGTCCAGCAGGGAGAGAAACTGAGATGAACATATATGGTTTTTCCTGCTCAGCGAGCTCACCAATAAAAGTAACTTAGAGATCTATTCTGCCCAAGCTGTGACTGTGTTCACACTGGGTTTGAATTGGAAATGCTTCCATTTTGAATTAAGAGGAATAATTACAGTAATAAACGTATTTATTGTTAAGAAAACTGACTTTGATGGGATTGTGTGTGTCTGTTTCCAGGGGCGTGTCCAGGCTTTATGAATAGGGTGGTCCAACTGGGGCACTGTCTTATGCAAGGGTAGAATTCAGTGTAACGTCCACACACGCATACACAAGCATCTCATTTGTTTACCCTCTCTGATGGCACTTTTCTAATCAACTTTTATGTAATCCAGGAGAGGCTACCTAATTCCGCTGTGTCAGCATGACAGTGCAGCTCCACACTGAGTCACACAGAAAGCTTCCTCCACATCCAGACGCAAAAGAAGAGTAAACTACGTGAAGAGGGAAACATTTTGGGGCCGGTTTGTCAATAAGCACAACTTATGCCCACCTTTTGCAACAATCCATTTTTAGTGAATCAGGCACTTGGTGCACTCAGTGGAAGATTTGGTCCTGGGTAGTTATTGTCTTTTACACCACCAGAGGGTGCCAGAGTGCTAAATTACACGTCAGCTACAGCGGTACAGCTCACCTTCGTTTATTTGCATTCTTCTGGTAATAATAATAAATAATAATCACTTCACAATGCTATGCAAGTCATATATCGGCCAAAATTAAAGGAGCAGAACTCTCAAACATCTTACAGCTGAATGTGGAAACTAGCTTTGATTGCATATTACTTTGTACGCTGTGAAGCTGTTTAGAGGCCAAACAGCTTGTTACCTCAGTGCAGATAAGTGGGCTGTAACAGTTATGACTTTAACAGCTGGAAATCAAGTGAAATCAATAAAGCGTTCAAAGGCCTTAGTCAGTATTTCATATTAAAATATGCAATATAGTTCAGATCACCTTCTACAGCCTTTAATTTCATGCCACATCACAATACCCCTTAGACTAGCATTGTGCTTGAAGGCCCCCGCAGATGCATTTTAATAACCAAACACATCTGTTTATTCAGCGTCGATCACTATCTGCTCTCTTTGAACATACAAATAATCATAGATTAGAGAGCAGAGGCTTGTCCCCTGCAGCCTGGATTACCCTGGTGTGGGGGCCTTTGCTCCATTTTGATTATTAAAAGCTGGGGACAGAGGAGGCAAACTGTGTTTTGTTTCCTGTTAAGGCAACTCTTCCATAAGAGGATTAGCCCTGACACACGCTCAGTCAGGGTTACGTAAGGCTGTCAGAGGATAATATCTGACATTTCCTCATATCCTGCATTTTGGCAGACCGGCACTCTGGGAAATTGATGTGGTGAACTCATGTGTGGTAGCACACAGAAGTGCAAAAGAAAAAGGGAATTTTACTGCCACCAATAAAATCAAATGTCTTGAATATTTTAAATAGACAGCTCTATTATCTTATAGCTGAAGAATATACTTTATAAATGTTTAGCAGTAGAAAAAATGCACACAACAAAATAGATGAGATTTATGGTATCAGCGTAAATTATACCAGACAAATCTCCGTCAGACTTCCTCCCTTGACTTTGGGGATTTTTCCCTGGCAGGTTCCCAGTCACATACAAACTGCACATCTGCACCAGTGTTGGAGGGGACACTGTTTTTTACATGTGTACTAATGAGACAGATGTTTTTATCTAATTTTAGCAGCTTGTGTGAGTGTATGATAAAGAGGGCTGCAAGGAACACCACACATTTGAGGATTCTAAATGGCAGGGTTGGTCATTTCCTCCAGATACTGTACGCTGCTTAAGATTTGGGTTACAACTGTCTTGAGGTGCTGAAAGAAACGTGTTCTGAAAAAGGGAACAAAGAAAATGTTATCTGTAGCAGCTGTAAGCTTGGAAAATGACTTCAACCAATGTCTGCCACAAAGTACCATTTGGATGAACCAATCATGCGTCCCTGCTTGTTCTCTACCAGTGAGGAATGACCACTCAGCTGCTGGATATTATTGACGAAGGCAGAGGCAAGACATGGTGCAAATCATCTGCTATCATTTATTTGGCATAAAGCAGGAATTTCCTCTCTGTTTTGCAGGTTTGTTTTCCATCAGATGCAGAGCAGCTGCTGCAGCACCTGGGCCCAGTTCCTCATACATGGCTCATTTAGCTGGATAATTTCAGGATAATATGACCTGAGTCAGGCTTCTTCTGTGCCTTGAAGCAGGTTTAGCTAAATCACTATAGCAACAGATCAATAAACTTAAAACTGATCCAACTGCAGGTTTGTTTCAAGTAACAGGATTTAAACTAAACACCCCACACACAAAAAAAACCTTATCATTTACAATTTTTTATCATCTCAAAAACATTACGAATTTCTCTTTTGTCAACATTTGTGTGCCATGTCTAAATTGACCTATAATGAAAGGGTATCTACAGTATGTGCCTTGCTCTCAATTTACGAAATGATGATAGACATAGAACCACAAAAAAAAGGTTTAAAATTTAAAGCATATTTTCCACCTACCACACATACTAAGAGGAAGCAACAGACAGAAAGTTGAGTTTTTTTAAATGATTGGTCAGGCTGTAAGTAGTGAGAAAGACAGATTTTTAGTTTAGTTACAGTTGATGAGAACGCTTGAGACATTAATGAGACTTTGCCTCCATCCAGCTGTCAGTCAAGCAGTTTGAACTCTTCATGAAGCTATCTCATCTTCAGCTGCATGGCTCTGCTGCGCGTGCTTCAAAAGAATGGACTGATTTAGTCCAAATACCACTCGCAAGGATTGAGATATGAGCGTTACCGTTTCCTTCGTTTACCTTCTTTGCACTAAGATAAGAGCGGGCTGATAATCTGCCTTCTGTCAGTGAATTAAGAGGAACATTTATCCTTGGTTAACACACAGTGAAGAGAATCAATGCACTGATGCAGCTGTATAGACTTACTTGCTCCTCTCCTCCAACTAACACAAGTGATAGAGGCTGCAACAGAGTGAGGGTGGGGAGTAGAGCCTTTGGTGCTGTTAGTTAAATATTAGAGATGACTCTGGGAACTTTGCCAAGTCAACAACACAGCACCAATTATATTAATCTACCACAGTGAATGATGGTTTTTTGTTTCATGTTTAGGTTACTTGTTTCCAAGTTTGAATTAAGGGTTTGATCTATATTGAAAGTGATAAGAAAAAAACTATGAAATAATTAAGGTTTGTTCATTATAGTAACTCAATCTCTTTTTTAATTACGAGGTGAGGTAAACACAATTAAAAAAAAAAAAAAAAAAAAGCTGAACACAGCAATGAGTTATCAGCAAGTACATATTCCTCACACTTCCGCATTTAACTTGTCTGCAGTCACTTGCCAAGCTGCTTGTCTTGCCTTTGCTGATGCTGAGGTGTTTGATTTGGCTGTTATTATGCTCGTGAAGTTTTCATATTCTTTCATGATGGTTTGCTGTTTAAGTTGTGTCAAAAAATTCACTCTTTCCTTTGAATTTACCATTGCTAATAATAATAATAATAATAATTTGTTTTATATAGCGATTTTCTAAATACCCAAAGACACTTTGACAAAAAACAAACAACAATCCATAAACAATACCGAAACTATAAAGTAAAAGCAAGTGCAAAGGATGGGACTTAGTGATTATAGGTGATGTTGAAGAGGTGAGTTTTTAAAGATTTCTTAAAGGCGGTGATTGTCTGGGAGCCACAAATGTTTTTTGAGAGCGTTCCAGAGGGGGGGAGCAACAGCGGAGAAGGCCCTGTCCCCCATTTATGATCACGGAGAGAATCACTCTTTCTGTTGGCAATACAAACGTAGAGATTTTGAGTTAAATGAATTGATATGTGTCCTTATCAAGCTTCTATATAGCACGACTGAAAGGCAGCCACGTGTCTGTTTATAGTCACTGCTGTAGTTTTTAGTTTTTCTTTATAATTTAACAAGCTGTTTTGAACTATTGTTGCACTTCATTTTACTTTTTGTTTTTTTAAAATGTATTCCAATCTACTTATAGGGTGTCAGTTTCTCCACTATCATACTCAACACCATATATATTTCAATTAATGCGTAAGCAAGGTCGTACCATGAACCTTTTTAATGAAACACGTCAGGTTCTGTTTTCTGTGCAAATCCCTCACATCCAGGATAACTGTATCCTTTTTGGAATGTTTGAAATGCACAGACTGGATACCATGACATCCAATACATGTTTTCCTCCCCTTCTAACCTACATGTAAAACACATGAATCCCCCACATGCCAGAAACCCCCTCCTATAAATATCTGCGCTCGAGCTGCCTGCTGCTGAAATTCCAGATAACGAGCGCAGCTGAAAAGCAGCTTGAAGCTTGTTTGAACACAGACATTACAGAGTGAGCACTGATGTTGCGTTTCTGGATGAAAAAAACATGAACAAAAACAACCTCCTGCTGTTTGCTTTCTGTTGTTACCAGGGATATACAGCTAACAAATTCTCTTTTCCCTTTTTTTCCTTTTTGTCTTCAAAGATTTGCATCTATGTTTGAGTCTAACTGTATCTGGTTTTATTTTTCATACAGACTGTTTTCAACTATGAACTGTAAAGTCAAAATCATCCAGTTAATACTCACACACATCAAATGATCTGATTACTTCACTTGCTTTTTGTGACTTTTATCATTTTTTGCCAATAAAAAGAACACATAAAAGGAAATCAAGTATATCTCCATTAAATGTCTCTCTGAGAGTGAAGCTTGAGTCCTGCATCCCCTTAAGTGAGGGACTAGAGAAAAGAAGAAAATACTGTACTCACTGCTTATTTGAATGTTACACAAGTGTTTTTTAGATCATTGTCATTCTGTGTAAATTCACATGCAATGTGAAGGTACAAGCTTATTAAAGAACGCTACCATTAGCCTGCTAACACAACAATGCAGCTCAAGTCAAGGACTATTTTGTTCAATTTGATATGTGCAATTTCAAGTGGAGAATGGTTGGAGGTGTGTTGCAGTAGGAGAGCGGAGGATTTAGCGTGACGGACGTGTCGCCAAACAGTTTTTTTTGCTTTCATGCTGGTGCTCAAGGGCGACATCTACTGGACTAAGAAGTCGCATGTTCTTTCTTTGAATAATGCCAAACTGAAACCAGTAAACCAGAAAACATGGATACTCCACACAGAGAGACCCTGTCCAACAGGGATTCAAATCAGGAACTTCTTTGGTAACCAATGCACCCCAATGGAGCCCCGACCCAAAACAAAAATCTCTTAAACCAGGTTTGAATATGAGTATCTGAAAGTAATGCTTGTGATTGAACAGCCACAAGTCCAGGGTGTACCTCACCTCTTGCCTAATGTCAGCTAAGGTTCAAAGACAAGGCAAAGCTTTCCATAACAAAGTCAACTGAGTCGTCATCATGGAAAGGTTCTCCAGCGACTAATGTGGGGAAATATAGAGGACCACAGCCATCAATTACATCATCACTTTCAGCTTCTGCTGTCAGGACAAAGCTACAGCCTTCGGTGTGAAGACAAATTGTTGTCCTAGTTGCCAAAAATAACTTAATCAGTGAGGACACTTCAAAGTCAGCCTCATACTGAGCATAGCACTTTATATTACCATTAAACACCCCTCTAATGTCCACCAGTTATAACCTGGTGCACTTTGTAAATGTAGATCTAGTGTGTTACTTTGTTTATTAGGAATATGTTGTGTTAATGTGTAAATATTTTTTTTTGAATAGCATACGATGGCTTAATGGTTTTATCTACCACTTTGTTCATTGCAGGATGGGGGGGCATTATAAAAATGTTCATTTTTAAATAAGGGTGTGGCCTCTTTGATTGACAGATGGGGCTGCAATCTGTCTGCCAGGTAAATGGTAAATGGACTCATATAGCACTTTTCTAGTCTTCTGACTTCTCAAGGTGCTTTTACACGTCATATCACACTCATTCACACACTCATTCAAGGCAGAGGCTGCTATGTAGTGAGACCATCAGAAATAACTCATCCCATTCATACACATTCATATACTGCTGACGAAGTAGCAGGTGCAATTCAGAGTTAAGTGTCTTTCCCAAGGACACATCGGACATGTTGCAGCTGTAAATTGTCATCTCAATCTTATTTTAAGGCTTACTATGCAACTTTCAGAATAAAATCTTCAACCAGAACAAATGCACTCTGGACAAACTTCCTAAATCCCTCCACAGACCAGTACGTGTCTGTAAGACAGAGAGCAGCAGACAAGTGCTGCTAAACATCTGAAAACAAGATTCTACAATCCTTGTCAAGTGGAAATATGCATTTATGGTAAATGCTAGCGCTGAGCTCTTGAATGCAGCCTCTCACCTGTCCCCTCCCCCCAGCTCACCAATCAGGTCAGATTATTTAAGGCACCTGGATGTCTATTACATGGCTCGTGCTCTTGCTACTGTCTGGCATTTGTTTGGAGTTGCTGCTCGTGAGTAAAGGTTTGATTTAATGTTGAACTTTCTTGTTCTAATAGTTAATGAGATCATTGTTTATGCTGCAGCTGAACAAGTTGGCCCATGGTTCCTTGCTCCCCAAATCAGTCCTGAGTAATTCCCTGTGATGACGAGTAGGGGTGGCTCAATTTTTTTTTTTTTTTTTTAACTTTAACTGAAATGTTTTTTTTTTATTAATGACTTCTTTTCATTTTAGGTAGTTTAAACTGCTGCTGTTTTGCCCTTTTTGCAGTATTTTGCCCTTAGATATTGCTTTCCTTTTACAGCTTTGGTTTGGAGGAGTTTATTTATATTGTTTGTTTATTCTTTTGGATGTTTTTGTTTAGTAATTTACCTTTTGTCTGTTAACCAACTGGACTGTGCATGTTTACTTTGTTTTTGTCATTTAATAAATTGTGCTTTTTCAGCCACTATGTTTAGAAGCTACGTACCAAGGGTGAAATTCCCTCCATTTTGCACGTTAGTTAAGAGCACTGGGTCACTAATAGACTGCACTGAAGTTTAAAATGCTGTAAGAATTTGCTGACTTGCATGAAGGTGAGTATGTGGTATTTCTGGTTTGTTTTAAATGTCAACTTCACATTTGTTTTTATCTTGTAGACCATTTTAGATGTGATTAAATACATTTCAATGCCCCTTATTAGTATCTACATTCTCGTGGTCGTTGGGGCGATAGTCGCAAAGTCTGTGGGGACATGGGTTGGGAACAGGCGGGTCACCGGGGAGGCTCCGGAGAGCCTGCACACTGATGTCTCTGTTAGTGAGTGTGTGTGTGTTTAGTCTGTGTGTTGTGTGTGTAAACGCCATATTTGCTCTTACGGGGATCATTAAAGTTGATCTTCACCAGTTTTCCTTCCCCACAGCTTCGGTTCGCCTTACTTTGCTTTTCAAATAAATTCCCTCAGTCTTATGAAACATGTCTGCCTCTTCAGTCCTATTTACCTTAAGAGTAATAAGTTGTTATTGTTTGATGAAATACCACAAAAAAGTATTTTTCGGCCAAAGAGTATTTTCTGAGTGAGGTGACGACAGTTTGAGAGGGAGGAGTTCATGTAAAACACAGATGAAACTCGTTTAAACCTTTTGAGGCTGAGATAAAGAAGTTGATTGAAACTCCATCTCGTCAGTGTGAATGCAAAGATTAGAACAAAAATTTGAAGTGTCTGACTTAACTCTCGGTCTAGAGTCATACTATATATATATTAGCATTGTGCCGGTTTGCTTTTTGCTGAATATTTCAAATGCAAATAATAGGCTAATCTTAGTTTTTTGTGCAGTTCATTCTACAGGCAGACTGCGGCCTTTTACATTACCATGTATTAACATTCACAGCTTCTCCAAATGAAAAACTGTCATCAAAGTGACATTCCTGAAAGCTAAAAAACATGAAATTTGCAGTCTACAACTTTAACCCATCAATTTTTCTGGTTTAAAAAAAACTGACCTTCACCCTCGGACCTTGTCCTGGTGTTGCAGCGTTGAGCATTGAACAGTCTCTAGAGGGTATTGGTCAAGTCTGGCCAGAATGGAAAGTGGTTCATGCAGGTATTGTAGGATGTAGCAGTAAGAGTGCTTTAGTTAAAGAACTTGTATGGACTCTATTTGCAATCATTGGCCCTAAGTACACCTGACATAGTCTCTTCTCCTGGATGCCCAGCGCTTACTTTGTTTGACTTGCAAATGAAATGGCCTACCTAAGACCTGGCAGTTTGTGATGCAGAAAGTTCCTGTTATTTAGAGGATGCGTTACTGTCGAAAGATGGGGGCACACATCAGTGAGTTTGCATCGCACTTCATCTGAATTTGTTCCACACGAGATGCATTGCAATTTTGTTTTTAATTTAGTGGAGGGCTGAGGGATGTAAATTCATCCTCGGCACCCATTCTGTCTAAAACATACAGTACACACTCACACTGACATTTTGGTTCATCAGGATCCTTGGTGGTGATGGCCTGCCTGTGTTTATCCTTTTTTTGCACCACCATTTTTCAAAAGGTGTCAGCAGATTGCTGTTCTTCGAGTCTGGTTTGTCCAAGATCTCTGCCTCTTAAAAAGATTTTTGTAAATGTATAATCAAGCAACTTAATCCAACCTCTGCGTGCTCTGCAACTCTGTGCGCAAATTTGGTCGGACACATTCCAAGTGAAAATACACCCACAAAATAGCAACCTTTGTCCCCAACAGATCCTTCTGTCTTCCTCCTCTTGGGGATGTATTAGGGAAAGGGAGGTGGGTTTAAAACCAGGAAGCCTAAGGTCAAATGAGCCAAAATGAATGCTCTCCTTTTTGATACTTCCTTTTTTTTAAATTCTGTGGAGTTCTTTTACACTTCATTACATTGCTATCATTAGTGCATAGAGATTGCACATTAACTCGCATAATATTCATGGCAGTCATTAGCCCCAGTGCCTGACCTTTTCTCTTCCTCTAATAGAGGATATTTCCAGCACTGTCGCATTACCATGACTATTAGAAAACACACACACCTCATTGAGTCGGGCTTAGGAGTAGTGTGGGATCCTCAAACGAATAAAATGTCAGGCCAACACAATCCATTTTCTGGCGTTTCTTTTTTTCCATTAAAGGAGTTAGCAGTGTAAAATTTGACTCCTCGAAATTTAAGCAACTGGAAATACAAATAGTCTTTTTCTTTGTCATGTAGACTATTTATGGTTAGTTGATCCCCCACCAGGATTTGATTGACAGTTTTCACAACAGCGCAAACAGACTTCTGTTTATTTCAACAGAACAAACAGAAATATGTTTTTCTTTGCTTGAAAGTTTTCTTCATGTGATGCAAAAAGCGTCCTATTGCATCACATGAAGAAAACTTTCAAGCAAAGAAACATATTTTTCTCAGGGCAAAATGAGGGCTGGATTCACGACCATTCAACACTACTACCATGTTTCTAATGATACAAAGCTTCATGCAAATGAGTGAAGTATCCCTTTGATTACAGGAAGTGTCCCATGGCAGCTTTCAAATCAAACTTAGCGTTAAGTTTGTCAATGAGCCTAGGGTTGACAGCTACGGTTGTCCAATTTAGGCTGCAGCTATTCATTTCTGACAGATGATGGCAAATGTTCGGCAGCAGGTGAGTCACCATGGGTTGTTTAGGTCCATACTAAGTCAAATGTGTTTATGCTTCAGATTTATAGTTTAACATTGTTTTTAAGCTGACAGAAAAAGCCCAGGCCTGCTATCTTACATTGCACAATATGCTAACTGCTAATTCTGTATTCAGTGACCAGTGCTTTTTTCAATAAGCGCGTCTTCTGCTGATTGTGACTAACCTGTAGAGTCCACAGCATCCCTGTGCACGGCTGTGTTCCATCATCCAATTTAGTTGGACTTTGGTTCAAGTCCAGGCCTTCCACCTCTAGGCTGCATTGTGGGGTTCCTCAGGGTTCAGTCCTTGGCCCAATTCTGTTTACTATATACCTGCTGCCATTAAGGACGTCTCATGAGATCACACATCAGTTTCCACAGTTGTGCAGACGATACCCAGGTTTCCCAGGGCAATAACCCTAAATGAATAGTCCTCACTTGTGAATTGTCTCGAGGACATTCATTCAAGAGTTTCCTTCAGCTGAACGCAAAAAAGACTGAAAAATAATTTTAGGCACAGACTCCACCAATACTCAAATCACAAACTCGTCAGACTAGGCTCCCATCTCATTACTCACCAGTGAAGGAATCTTGTTTTATTTGATCAAAATCTCACTTTGAACAGCTTTATCAAGTTAGTCATACATGCTTCTTCTAACTTTGAAAAAATTCTAAAATTAAGCCATTCGTGTTGCCCAAAAACCTTGAAACAGTCATTCATGCTTTTACTTCATCAAAGTTAGATTATTGCAACTCCCTCTTCTCTGTCTGCAGCAAAAGCAATCCCCTTATCTCTCTACAGCTAGTTAAAAATGCTGGAGCCAGGATTTAACAGGTACCAAGAGACACAAGCACAATTCGCCTATCCTTGCATCCGTGTACAGGCTGCCAATTAGTTTAAAAGTTTATTTAAAAAGTCTACTTTCACTTTTAAAACCCAGAATGTTTTGGCCCCAAGTCATATTTCTGACCTTTCCGCTCATCACGGGCTTTGAGTTCCTCAAATGCTGCTCTCCTGGTGGTTCCAAAGTCCCGATTAAAAAAAAAAAAAAAAAAAAAAAAAAAAAAAAACCCAAAGGTGACAGAGAGTTTTCCACCAGTTTCCAGACACCAGGATGGCAAAGAATATTTCCTCTTTCAAGTCTCTTTTAAAAACATACTTTTATTGTCTCGCCTTCCTATGATCCTTTATTTATCCACCCACTCTGTGTTTTTATTATGTTCTATTACTGTGATTTATGTTTTACTGTTGTTTCTTATGGTGATATCTGTCCTATGATTCACACTTATGATTCAGTTGTTTTATCATGTAAAGCACTTTGTAAACCTTATTTTTAAAAGATGCTATATATATATATATATATATATATATATATATAAGTTATTATAATCATTGGCTCTGTTTAACTTGAGGCTCTAGACCTGGGCTCCTTTGAAAACTATAAAAAATATTTAATTTTGTTTTTTGGTGCCCTGTTTGTGTTTTCCCCCGTATTGCCAGTTGGTTTTCTCTCCTTGGTTTTCAGATTCTTGGCGTGGCTCGATGGAACTGGAGCCCTGAGTACACACAGCTGCTCCTCATGTCAGTGGCTGTTGAATAACCCTGGTTGAATGGTATAGTTAGCACAACTCCAGTGCCTTTCATCATGTGAACTTTTTGCTTGTTCAACTCTTTGTGATTTTGTGTTTTGTTTTTTTTGTTTTTTTTATCTTCCAGTGCCTCAGCCAAACCACGCAGCATCTCTCAACATGTGCTGGAAACCCATATCGCTCAGCCTTCCCATTCCAGCACCATAAGCCACACGACTTTCCCCATCTGCTTCCTCAGTGCCACCAGCCACAGTCGCCCATCAACGTCTCTGCCAGCCCTCAGTTTAACCCTAGTCTTCATTATCATTCTTGCAATAAATGTCCTTTTCCCCTTTTTCCCCCCGTCTGCTGGTCTCTTTGGCTGGCCTTGCTGTTGGTTCTCATTAAAAATTTGATTAGAAATCGTGACACAGTCCAACCTTTGGAATACTAATGTTCAGGGTTAAACTACAAACATTGTCACTTCAGTCTATTACTAAGCATACAAAGCTGGAAGATGCCAATGAAAATGTGATTGGCTGTGCCTCCACAGGATTGGTCAGGAAAAAGTTGATGTATTTTTAGCAATACTTTATGGTTTACAGCAGTTATCAGGGTGTATACTCCAGATAGCATTGAAGTTATGTGGCATGCCCCATATACAGAGGCTATGGTCCTTGTTGCAGCGGCCCTGGAGTTTGAATCCGACCTCGTCTCCCATCTCTACTCTCAACATTTTATAGCTCGTTGCAGTTGTCGGTTTCGGTTGAATAACAGCAAAAACTGCACCCCCAAAAACATGCTATGCTGCACATTAAACGGTGTTAAAAATGTATTTGCAGTACATTTATTTATTTGGATTGTTACCACAGAAACAACTATTCTTCCAGTTGTAACTGGAATCTCATCAAGGTTCATCTTTTTTTAGCTTCTGTGAGTGCATCATTCATACCAACAACATTTAGTTGTTCTGGTTTCGTTTTGAAGTCATTATTTAACTGCTGGTTCCTATCTCATTGTTGGCTGCACTCTCATCCCTTCAACAAATAGTTCACATCACTCAGCACTGAATCACAGTCTGCCTCCTCCACTCTCGCTGATACACTCCTTAAAAACTGAAGCATATTAGTTGATGAAACTGCAACGCTCTCCTCTAAGCTCTCCTGTTCTGAGCTCAAGGACATAATCAGTCTGAGCTTGCAAAATAATGTTCAAGTGCTTTGATTATGACCCTATGACCACTCATAAAATCACTCAATGTATTGGAGTCTGTGGCATATAACCACAATGTTATAAATTAGGCTATGTTGTAACTCTGGAGCACTGAACCTCGGCTGCATAGGTCAAGGTCTTATTCTTGCAGCACCCTGTAAGTGCAGTCAGTGTAATACTCCTATGTTTGACTGAACAAACCACTTTTTGCAGGGCCATGTCGTTTTATGATCCGTGCTGTTTTATAACAAGCTCTTTATCAGGACACTTTAGATCGAGAAGCAGAATTTCCAAAACATTTGAGGGAAGGTTTTTCAAGCTTTTAAGGTCAATTGGTCATCACCTTGCCATTCTCATCATTGAATCCTCATGCTTGGCCCAGGTCAGGCCCCTTTTGTGATCTTTAGACAGAGCTGGTTAACCATGTCCAACTTTGGTTAAAGGTTCAAGGTAAACTTTATTATCCCAATTTGCTAGAAATTTTTTGTTAGAAAAAACTAAAATACTAAAATGCACACCAATGAGACCAGTGGTGCCAGGGGCAAATTAATGTTTTGATCTGTTAGTCCTGCACCGAGGCGACTAGATGGCAGCAGCTGATTTTCAAGGCAATTGTTCACCAGTTCCTCTTCCTCCCCACAAGCAAAAAGATTAACAAATTGTAAACTGTGTCATTTAATGAATCAAACTCTCTAGATGCTGCTGAAGTTGCAATGCATGGAAACTTTAATTTCCTCTCTCTGCAAACCAAACCACCACATATCGCTATATGAGAGAATATTAGAAAATAATTGCTATGCATAAAATAATATGTTGTCTGACCTCACCACACATCCATGGATTTTACTTTACTGTTGAGGTTAAACAGAAACAGGAGAAAGATTCAGGGCTGTAAAAAATGACAAGTGGGAATTCAAAATTAATCAAAAATTTAGAGACCCTTCCTCCGTCTGCTGGAAGAAGGTAAAACTCCAAAATTAACATTTAGCCAGCAGGGTTAAAGCAAGGACAACACAAGAGTTGGAAATGATTTTGTAAATCAATGACAGAACATTTTAATATTTTCTGGTATTTTCCATCAATTCATCCATTTTGGCAACATTTTTATAATAAATTAAGAAGCCTTTTTGGAATCGAAGCTAGTTTCTCATAATGCTTTCATAAGTACTCTGGCTAACTTACTCTGAACTTATAGATGTGAAAAGTTAAAGAATTCAATATTAAAAGGATGGAAAGTCCCCTCCTTACCATGCAGACAGCTTCTTGTGTAAACAGAGAGAGACATAGCTCATCAATTTCTCAAAACATCTGCAATGTATATGTACAGTAATCAGTCACGGTGTTATGTGCTTGTTCAACTTTGTTTAGTGTCTTTTGAGGAACTACTTGACCGCCACATTCATCAACAATTGATCTGCTGCACCTGGGAGCTGCAAACTAGGCTTAACGCTCCAAGTTAGGCTCCTCCCCCTTTTTCTCAACCTGCAGCCAGGACCAGAAGCATGGCCTCAGCCACCCTTTTCTTCCTTCTTCTGGGTTTATGATTAATCTGTTAGAAATGGAGACTGCTTTCTTGCTTACAGTTTGTGTTTGACTCTTTTATGTTAATTCCCCTGAGCCAGGGTGGTAACGTGTTGTGGGGCACGTCCAGGATCAATCTGGAGGAGTTCAGGTGTTTTTTTTTCCTCTTGATTGGTGTGCTGCCTGAGCAATGTGGCTTTGAGCTGCTTTGCTTCTCCCTTCTGATGAATGTTTGGTAAGTAAAGTTTTCTCAGTATTTCAACTAATGTTCAGTGATTCCCCCGGTTTACTTAGGGAGTGGGTCAGCTGGGCTGGTTGAATTGTGTTCTTCTCGATCCACTCATTTGTTATTTATCCTTTTTTTATTTTGGGGAGGTAATTCTGGATTGATCGTTCTCCGTTTGGGGGTAAACTGGCACCGTGCCTCATTCTCATGACTGAGGGTCACAGCAGAACAGTTTTTAAAGTTGCATTGAGCCCGGCAAGCCTTTAAAGACTCAGAATAAATAGGATGTGAACTATTTGTGCTATCTGAACACAGTGGAGAAACACACTGCACAAGTCATTTTAGCTTTGTGTAAAATGAAAATAAAATTACAGCATCACAAAGAAACAAACACATTAAGTACTTTACAGCACTGCATGATCGCTCACCCTGTAATCCTGAAACACATTCGTCACCTTATTCATACTGCCAATTGAAGACAAGCTTTCCACGGTTATTACTAAACCCAAAGTGCTGGGTTACATAAAGAACATTGTGTGATTTTATTTTTTTTTCTATCCTGCAGGTAGGGGTTTTTCTTCTTTGTCTGTTATCCTATTTTCTCCTGTATCGGTATGGAACAAGCTATGCAACACACTCGTAAGAAACCTGAAGGTATGAATACATTTGGACATGAAAGTGGGTTTTTTTTCTTCAATTATTTAACAGAGGACATAAAAGGTATGGTTTCTCAACGTATTTGAAAAATGGAAATGAAAACACAAATAATTGTTTTTTTATGGATTACAGCATGAATCATTTAATGCTTAGAATCTAAAGCATGTCTAAGGTGTCGCACAAGTTTGAACTAATAAAGTCCACTTGGGCTGGTCACGCTCCAGGTACCTTCTGTACGCCTATGGCTCTGTAATGTGCTTGGAATAGATTTTCCATCAACATGCATTCATTTTTAATAAATCATTTGTATTGTATGTGCTGCAATAAGAGTTTGGTTCTAATAAAAACAATAAAGTATAAACCGATGTAGAACACATTTTGTTCCAGTTATTTCAGTATGACAATCTCATGGATGAAGTTATAATAAACCTTTCTTTGGAACAGTAGATCTTCAGAGGTCATGCTTATAAGTATTCATAAAATATCAAAGAGTTACGTCTCCACAAAGATACGACTTCTCACATTACATAGTTTCAGATCTAACTCTAAGAGCGATGGATTGACTGCAAAGCCGAGAGGCCAACATTAATAAAATCCTGTTAATTAAAAAAAAAAAAATACTAAATGGTCCCATTGTCATGGATTTGTTCACATTAGGGTTCCTATTTCAGCTGCAACCCACACATCCATTACACTCCTCCAGTATTTGAATTATGGATTGTCAGGAAATTACTACATTTATATCAGGCATAGAGGAGATGAAACGCTTCGGTGGTGTTTGGCTGTAATTGTATGATTTTTTTTTTTTTTTTTAAGGTTTTAGAAGAATTTTTCTAAGCTTTCATTATCATATAAACTGAGGGAGTGTCATTCAAACTTTATGGCTTCTAGTATCTACTGCTGTGTCCTGCTACTGAATCACAAAAAAAAAAAGAAATACAACAGCAATATAATATATCAGAATTGTAAGCAATCCATAATTTGCAGACCCATCCTCAGGTTCAGTGGTGTGGAGACATGATTTTATTTTGAGTGCGGGGGTCCCAATGGGCAGGACATGACGTACAAAAGACCCAACCCTATAATAACTTTTTTTTTTCTTCCCAAAACATTTTTTGCCTTTATATCAATTCTACATGTCATTAAACTTGTTAACCATGTCACCCTTTCCCCTTACTCTCTATGTGTTCATATTGTGTAGAAAAGTACTGGACAGTGTTCTTTGTGCTCTCAGGACCTTTTTATGCTCTCTGTCCCAAATGCTTGAACAGAAATTGGGAAAAAGGGCTTTTGGGTTTTCTGCAGCCTGGAGTCAGTTGCATAAATACATCAAACTGAAGAAGCTGGTGTCCTTAAATGTTTTTCAAATCTAAAATGAAAGACCTTGAAGCAGAGTCTATAGGATGCAAATGTTTTTAGCTCACCTGCTTGAACTACTGACTCCCGGATCTGACTCAGAGATGGTCCTGTTATAATGCAAAATGTAAAAAATGTAAATTGGACCTTGTCGCTCCCTGTGCATTTGTCTGCAACTTTGTGTTTTTTGCTGCTGCTTGTCTTGACCAGGTCTCCCTTTAGAGGTTCTTAATCTCAATGGGACCAACCTGGTTAAATAAAGGTTAAATAGATAATAAGTAAAACAAAAATCCAATGGATGAAAAAGAACGCAATGTTAACAAAAAAACAGAGTAGGAAGCAGCTTTGTTACATGTACCATTTGCTCACTATTACCTGCTGCCTTCATGCATCAGCTCACCTTGACTTCACGAAGAAATGTTACTGGGGGCTTGTCAGGAAAATGTCCATGTGAAGTCGGGTTTCAATTTTGGCATGTGAAATGCATGTGTGAAAACACCATAAGAATATCAAAGACAATATAAAACAGCTGCCAGTATGAAGGCATGTTACATATATGTGAATAAGTGAATTGCGTGAGAAAAACAACTTATTTGGAGTTCCTCTGCAAAAAAGATTTTAAGCAAAAGGTTTACATAACGATCCATATTTAAACTATATAAAACATGCTTTTAATAACATGTTAGTGCAAAGATAGACATCTATTACAGGAGCTTGTATCAAGTTTGAATTTCTGAATTTAAATTTGTATCTATATTCTTTGCAAATTCGCCATCTTTCATTGTTTTCCAGGTGTTTTTCTCCTGTTGTTGGCTTGAGGCACTTTGCCTTTCAGGGACATAACTTGGACCACTGCAAACTGTTTAAATTAGCAGGATGGTTAGAAAATGTGTAAAACTGAGTCCCCCTTTAAAAATATCTCATAGAAATGAAACTAAACGAGGCTGCATGTTATCAGAGGTACTATTCCTAAGAGAAATACTGTGACGTTATTTTTATCATTAATAAAAACCCAGAACTAATTGGAATGGATAAATTAGTAGCTACCTTTCTATAGTAAACTGACAACACCTGCAACTCTATCTCACTATGTTGACCTGTGAAAAGCATCTTGTCACAGTGAACGTCGAGGCTTGCTTAAATTAGTCCCAGTGGGATTCATCAGTACCTGAAGCTTCCGTTCAACACCTGCCTGTGGCCTCTAGCCTCTGAAAGCCTTGTTCCAGCCTCCCTGGGTCCTCACCACCATCGCATCTCTCTTAAATTACTGCATAATCATATCTAAGGTCTTTCTGAGAAAAGTACCAGCCAAATAGTGCACAAGAAAATGTGTTTTCCTTTTATTCCCGCTGGACATGAATAGGCATGTAAGAGGATTTCTGAAAATATGATTTGTTGACTCACTAAGAGGTTATCACGCTTAAATCCTTCTGATGTAACGCTACTTTCTTTTTCTTTTTTAAACTGTCTCTTTTCATTCCCCCCCCAAAAACATTATTTGACCACCAGATCCCAAGAGAGGAGCCAAACATGATGAATATACGGATGATACTAAACGAGTCAAATATTAATATTACTGTTCAACTGATGAAAGAGCAAACTCATCTTTTAAATTGAAATGTTTTATTTCGATCCATTAACAAACAGTCTTTGTACTCATCACAAAGTGTTCCCTTCACTGCAGTAATTGAAAAATTCATCCAGCATCTATGAAACAGAAAACAAAGGGAATATGCAGACAGGGATAGCATGAAAATGTACGACCAAGGACGCTTGAATAAGCCACCTGGAACCTTGAAAATGACTCCACACACCGATTTGAGATCTAACAAAAGGAGGACAGAGGAATGTGGGTCACGGAGGTTTCAGGTGGAGCTGGAAAACTTCCGTTTCTCTGTGACATTAATCTGGGCTGACTGGGGCTTCATTGCCGTGCTCAAACTCCCCTCCTGTCTGAACCGATGAGAATCAATTCCTGTGAATCTGCTCGTTCGTAAAGCCAGGGGGCAGTGGAACAACTTGTGCAGGTTGAACAGGAGACAACATTTACAACAGGATGCAGCAGAAATCAATTTGACATGTGTCTACTTTGATGAAGTGTCAATATATATCAGCCCCAGGCTCTATGTGCACTGACTTTCAGCTGTTACAAAAAAGAACACCATTTTTGATGCATAGTTCAGTTTAGGGCAGTTATGAAGTTTAAAGGCGCTGCATTCAAAATGTGCACAATTTTGACAAAAAAATAACATAACATGTTATCAGATTAAAGAGTCAGTCCTTGCAAATCCCCCCCCCCCCCCCCCCAAAAAAAAATAAAAAATAAAAAATTACTTGAGCAGGATTTACTTCTATATTTCACCTTTGCCTCCACTCTGCCATGGCAGCTGAGCTGATAACTTCCCACTATTGTCAATGTGTTCCACTGGCTCCGCTGTGCTGCGTTTCAGCTCCAACAGTCCAGAGTATCTGCAGCAGATACACAGGGCTTCTAATTTTTGCTGCACATTAATCTAACACAGAAAAGATTGAGCGGGACGGAAATTCAAACATTGAAACAACATTAAAACATCTGCTTTATTTTCAAAATCAAACACTCCATTTTGATGGTTGGGAATGATGATCTTATGCATGTGCTGCACAGCCAGCTGCGAGGGGGAAGCAATCCACAGGTGAGGGCAAAGACTGTCCCCGTTTGCTTTGCAAGTCCAAGACTGCAGCTGCTCTGTACTTCTCTTTCTCATTCAAGGTGAAGTTCTACTACTTTGACAATTTACACACGGTCTGCCCCTTAAATGATTGGCTGCTTTAAACTCCATCACTCCAACATTACCGTACTCATCCAGTTACTGGATGCCAACTCAGTGTAACCATTAACTATTCATTTAGACTGATCAGTTCATGATCATACTTTGTTGTTACTGCTACTGCAATTACAATTATTAACGGCATTGTAGCTTTAAATCTGTTTTCTCTATGTTGTTTTTGCTGTTGTTGCTCTTTTTTTTAATCACTTTCTTTCTGAGGCATCTCCCTCTATCCCACTTTCCAAGCCTATTACAATTGTGGCCGATGGCTGTTCAACATGAATCTGATTCTGCTCAAGGTCATTCTGAAAATAGAAGTGCACCAAGTTCATCATTTTTTGAAACAAAAAATCACTTAATACCAACATTTTTAATGAATCTGAGGTTAGAATGTTGCTTCAGTACAATGAATGTCAACGGACTTCTTGAATGTGGACTCATTGTATTGAAAATGTAAGAATTAGATCGGCAACATGTTACAGAAACATTTGTTCGTGTTGTTACTGATAATCCATAAGACGTACTTTATACATACCTGATTGAAAAACATTACAACCAATAACCCTCAAACAGAAGGCTTTAAAATATTTAATCAGCTTTTAACATAACTGTTGATGCAAGAACAGCAAAAAACGAAATCCTATTTATCTCCACCGACTCGCACGGACAACATTTAAACCCATGCTTATGCAAATACAACTTTTTTGCATGGCTAAATTCTACGAAAGTGAGGAAAAATTGTGATGCCTTTTTGTAATTTCAGTAACTACCGGTAATAACTTTAAGAAAATTCAACCAAATTATAGTTCATTAAATGAATGTCTAAATAATCTTAAGTCTTGAAGTCTTTCTGGAAAGTGAATATTCCATGTCTTATCATATTGTTTTTAGAGGGAAACTTGCAGGTACATGATTCATTACGTAGACACAGTTTGACCACAGTAACAGTAGTTTGATCGTTTTCAAACACAGAACAGACATATTTTGCAAATTATATGCAACACATTACGAAGACAGACGGTTAGAAAAAACAAGAGTCACCTAGATAGCAGCATTCACAATAAATATATTGAATATCCATCAATGCGTCTATCAGTGGGTGAGCCAGGTGTGAATACTCCTCTCAGTCTAATGCAAAACACCACCCACGTGTACATGATCCTTGTGACGGTAACAATCTCCCACATCAACAGGGACATTTCCATATTAACTCTAAATATAAAAACAGACATCACTTACAGTTGAGACACAATAGAAATTCAGTTTACTAAAGGACTGCATTTGCCAAATAAGACACCCAAAAACCCAACACCTAGAGAACACATTTCTTTACAAGAACTACTTCACATTAATTGGATTTTCTCATTGTTTACTGAAGAACGACAGTGAAAAATACTTGGGTTCTGACTGTAAGAATGCAGGAATGTGCAAAAATATCTCCCTATGCAATTTGAGCAGGGTCTGTGAGGGTCTGTCCCACTGTCCTACTTCCATTCTTAAGAATTCCCTCAGTGGTAACGTGACCCAAGCTCAATGCTGGTGGCTTTGGGCTTCCAATATCAGTCAAGTCCTCTGCTTGAGGCTCTAAGAACGCCACCCTCTTTCCATTTGAACGCCGATCTCCTGACTCTACTTCTCTGGGATCTGAACAGAGGGTGAAGGCTCGTCCGCCACACCCTGTGGACCCCCCACCTCGAGCATCCCTGCATCGACAGGGAGTGAGGTAGAGGTAGAGCAGCACAAGTACAATGCTGATCACACAGGAAGCCAGGGTGGTGAATGCTGTGTTAAAATGCTCTGCACCACTGCGATTTGTCAAGCCACTGGCAGACGTAGTGCTTGAGTTTCCAACCGCCAAAATGACTTCCGGAAACTCATTGGGTTCATAGTTGCGACCTCGCCCTGTGACACACCCAAAAGTACCAGAATCTTCTATCAGTGCTCCACGAATTTCAAGGGTACCATTGGGGAAAACCCTTATGCGGGCATTTGAACCATTGGTTGATGAATTCACCACAGTCCTCGGGGTAACCCAGAACACAACCAACCCTTCTTGGACTGGCATAGGCAACCCTGGACATGGCAATTGTAGCCATTTTCCAGGTTCTACTTGGAAAGTCTTTGCCTCAAGGGGCATTTTAGATGTTACCTTCTCACTACATTTAGATCCTTTACCAATATTGTCCATACATGGGTATTCAACTCTGAAATCCAACAAGGGGCGATACTGTTTCCACATCCAGTACTCAATTAAGGCAAGTAATGCGCAATCACAGACAAAAGGGTTTTCCTGCAAATAAATTTGACTTTGTCTGCTGAAAGACAGAAGGTTCTGGACAGGAGCTTTGGAGAGCCTGTTGTTTGAAAGATCAAGAAAGGTCAGGTTAAGAGGCCCCCCAGGTTCCTGATGAAGCCCAAAGGGAAAATCCTCTAGTCTGTTCCCAGAGAGGTAGAGCCTCTTCAGGCTTTGAAGATCACTTAAGGCCCCTGGGTTAATCTGGATGATCTGGTTGCCAAAGAGTAGAAGTTCTTTTAGTTCTTTCAGCCCACTGAAGTTTGACGAGTTAAAAACCTTTAGTTGGTTGGAAGAGAGGTCCAGCTGGAGAAGATGCGGCGTCAAAGCAAAGGCATTCGTCTCAATTTGGCTTATGGAGTTCCTGCTGAGAACCAGTGTAGCAAGTCGGTTCAACGGTTGGGTAATCCAGTCCAGAGGCAGGACAGTGAGGGCATTGTGGCTCAAGTCTAACCGTGTGGCATAGCTCGGAAAATCAAAGTGTGCCACAGACAGATTGCGGCCACTGCAGGAAATAATATCACTGGCACAGAGGCAGTATTGTGGGCAAGTAGCCACAGAGGACAGGGAGCCAAGACACAGAGAGAGCAGAATGGCTACAAAGCCGGGGTTCCAACGGCTTCCTCCAACATCAGTCCTGCCTGAAAGGTGTGACACAGTGGGATGCATCCTGGTGTTCCCTCAGGATGGGATCTCAGGTTACCGTCTCACTGGTTGTACACATGTCAGGTTTACAAACCTGTGATAATGGCAGGCATTTAATTAACTGAGGAGAGACAGAGAAAGAAAGGAATCAAGAAAGGGGGTAGTATTTGAAATGATTCTCCTATTTGTTTTGTTTCGTTTAAATAACAATCTGTTGGCACTACATTTAAAAATCAAGTGTTTCGTTTGATTCTAGTCACACATACTGTATCTAATTATAGTCCAGCTATAACTCTTAATACAAGATGCACATAGCAAAAAAAAAAAAAAAAGATTTTGATTTGCAGTTTACCAAAAAAATTTGATTTACCAAAAAAAATCACAGCTAGAAAAAAAGAAGTGCGAAGAAAGAAAGAACAGAAAACACTGCAAAATGAAATCATGCAATACAGATATAGCCATTACATGCCTGTCACTAAAAATAAATTATAATCCACTTTCTAATACAACTATGATGGCTGCTGGCATCCTCTGAACATGACAACTGTTACAGAAACTGCTGGAACAAAGTAACTTAATCCAAACATGTTCAGAATCCACATCCCCTCCTCCGTATTTTGCCACCAACAGTTTGTTACAGCTTTATCACGCAACAGTTTCCTTTTCTTAAATTACATTTTTAAGTCAGTTTAACTCTTTTTATTCTGATTTGTTTATTTTTCATTAGATTGACACCTCTTCTTATCAGAAAGAACAGCATGATTTCCATAACATGTGCCATGAATCTAATGTATTGATTTATCTGTCTATTGTATCTAAATGACGTCATGGTTTTTTAGCTTTTCGCCAGATATTTCAGCAAGAAAGAATGCCAAAATGTAAACTCCAAAAGCCATATCAGATTCTTATTGAATATTCAAATAAAGAGATTTTTTAAAGGCAAAACTATAATACATTGAACAAAGTTTGTAGCTGCATTGATTAGCAAAATAATGCATTACTCAACAACATTAAACATCATAAATTTGATATTTTTTCATTTCATTACCTTCTTAAGCAAAACAGCTCATTATTGTGTGGTTGCTAAATCTTTAGAGAAGTTGCTGTTCTGTTTCCAATCATTGGGCATTCATTTTATTGAAAGATATTGAACCGTTCCTTAACAAAATATAACTTTTGAAGAGGTCACCTGGATTGTAATTGCCATTTTTCATAATTTTATGACACCTTATTCAAGAAAATTAAGCTTATTTCCCTAACAGTTATCTGATCACAAGAACTTGACAACAGAGTTAGAGTACCAGTATCTGATTTCATTGACAAAAACCTGGTTGACTAATGACAAATATAGACAATTCACTCTCAATAAGATTTATAATTATAATTTATACTACATGGTAAAAGCATAAGAATAAAGGCTATACATTGTTTCTTATGTCAACGACCGGTTTCACGATGTACAACATGTGGAACTGGTTTCTTTAGAGACTGTTATTAGTAGTGACCTTGTTGTATTCCCACGTCTGCTTCTGTAAAGCGATAATGAACAGTTTCACATGACTTTTATATGCAGGAAAACAAAACAAACGGTATATACAGTATATTCGACAGCTCACCCTGACGCCCACACTGCTGCCTCTTCAATCCAGCAGCTCGTCTGCCTTTTGCTTCATAGCTTATCCAGACGCGATGTACCGCGTCTCTTATTCGATCCCAAATATCCTCGAGGCAACTTAAATCGCAGTTTTCGGGATTCTTCTGCTGTTTTCTTACAGTCAAATATCAAGCCGAAGTGTCGGGAGGACAGTGAGAGCAGCGGCTGGTTTATTCACCTGCAGGTCGGGTTGCATGTAGCAGTGGGAGGGGTCGTCCTGAGAATAAACACGGAACACGGCAGCAGCCGATGTTATGCCAGATGATGAGAAAAGAAGAAAAGAGAGAAGGAGCGGTTAGAGGTGCAGCATCAGCAGCCAAAACCCTAATGCGTAAAGCTTAATGTCTGAGGGTTTTTTTTTCTCGTAATAACACCAGTGGATTTATTTTCTTCCACTTACGTTTTTTTTTAAACAAAACCAAAAAAGTTAGGCCTTTAAGCTGCATTACGAAACTGCCTCTGAGAGATGCTCAAATGTGGTTGTTGAAAGGTTAACCTGACTTACTAAAAAAAACGATGCTTATCAAAAGGCTGTGGAAACATCTGTTGCATCTGAGTCAGAGATGTATACTGTATAAACAAAGTGCAAGGTTTGCTTGCAATTACAAAACTACAAATAAACAGATGCGTCTGTTTACAGATGTGAAAAAAGAAAGTGTCTAACATCTTAACTATTGCCAGTTTTACATTGTGATTCTGCAAATGCGCTGAAACAAAGTTGAGCTGTCAAAAGTCACGTTTTGCAAAAGGCACATGACAATGTTTAATTCCTTCTTTGTCTGCAAACCCCCCAATTATGCGAAGTCCATCGTCTTGGTCTTTTGCCTGCTCCACTTTTCAGAATGTGTGTGCTTAAACAGGCCATTTGACACCCCTCCCCTAGGTGGGTGACACTCGCACATGTCAGCGAGGTGTTTGTTCTGTCCTCTGAGTCTGCCTTCTCACTGTAAATATAATGATGCAAGAAAGACCAAGCCACTAGCCTCTTCCAGAGAGGGGCGTAGTCAGACACAGTTTATTTACATTTAAAGGTACAGACACAGAAACAGCCTGTTCTGGGCAGAGCATAAATAGAGGGGTTTAGAGGCATGATCAAATACAGGATCAGAGTGGATTTAGAACAAGAAACTTCACAGACATGTTTTGGGGAGATCTGAGACTTATTTAAGCTTTTTAAAAAGGAGTATAATATGTGACCTTTAAATGATAATCCAACATAATTTCTAGGTGGTTGTTTGATTAAATGCATGCCTTTTATAACATTCTTCTGCTGCTTCAAATTAAAAGCTTTGTTAAGCACAAAAGCTGCAGTCACTCTGGCATTACCTTTCTATTTCAGATTTTGTTATTTTCCATAAAGGAAAAGTCAATCGTTTTTGCTTTAAATCCAAGTAATCCTCAATGAGTTAGGAGTAATATGCAGCATCATTACACACTTTCAGATCCTTTAATTAGTTCTGGAAGACCTATCAAACAGAAATGTGTCAGTTAATTTTTAAGCCCATATCCATTTAAACAGTCCAGATATTATGGTTGCAAGCTGGGGGCTGATAGCTGTTGTGGAGAAAGAAAATCCTGCTTGCAGCATACGATAGCCTGCTAATGGTGGCTTGGCATCGACAATTTGGTTTAATTAGAGATAACATCGTTGCAATTAAGCATCTGTGACCTTGACAATGTCGTTTCCATTTACTTCTGAGTAAGAGCATCACCGTTGCTTGGTTGCAGTGTTGTTGAAGGTCTACACAAGAGAGAAAATAAGTAAACAAACACTGCTGTAGCTCAGAAAAATATATTTATTTAATTTAACTTTAAAGACGAAGAGAGGAATTTTAGGATTTGCTTGCTGAGGCAGAATGTTTCAGACTGAGCTGGGCAAAGAGTTTACATAATCCCCCCTGATATTCAAAATACTTTTGAGCTGCATTGTGTTGGAAGAGTGAATTTATATTTCTTCCTTAAGTGTTCCCTTTAGAATGACATGAAACTGTATCTTCTATGGTGCCTCCTAATTTGTTTTTCAGAATCAGAACAGTGTGCTTTCTTTTAAATCACATTAAAGTATTCTTCCACCTAATCAGTTTGTCATGGTTGTGAGCTGTTGGCTTCAAGCTCTGCCAGGTTGTTTTTCTATTCATCCTTTTGCTGTCTTGTTGTTAATCTTCGCATGCAGCCGGTTCAATACCTGGCAACAAGAAACGAAAAAAAGACATCAGAAAAGTCAGCAAAAAAATCTCATTTCCAAAGAAAGGTAAATGAATTTATCATAACGAGAAGTGAAAATACAGGCTGCGGTCTTATCATCCGGACTTCAGTCTAATCACAATGCACTTGTAATTATGAGGTTTCCACCCAGGACACTGTGACGGACAAATCGCTGTATGTTTCCATGGTGCCGATCATCAAAGGGGAAGGCCTCTGGGGAATCTGCCAGTGTCCATCTTGGCTCCAGGATCACGTAGTCGTGTTGTTCATATGCAAAGGGTGAATGGACTGATATTTTTCTAATTCTTTCCTTATTTCCGACAACATTCTGCTGTTGATGATAGGAAAGTGGTTAATGTCATGGACTACACTCAAGGAAAAGTAAGCCTAGGTGGAATATCAGTCATAATCTTAAAATACACTCTGTCCTACTTGTATTTCTAACTCTCAGCTTCAGCTTGTGCCTGCTGGTCTTACCTGCCAGTTAAAGGCATGTAATTGCATCTGTTTTGCATCCCAGGTGTAAAACAGACCCTCATCTCATGGATGGAGTAAATGCCAGCAGGGTTCTGAGTGCAGGCTGAGGATGGGAATTGAGGGGAATCCATCTGGACCGTTATTTTTTCCTGAGTTTAGCTGAATTGAACAGCCTATCAATCTGTCCTGCTGCAGGCATTTAACAGCTCAAGTACAGATTGATTATCATCAAAAATAGCCCGAACTAGGTAGTTGGTTTAATGATTTCAGAAGCTTTGGAAGAAAGAGTCACAATGACACTTAAACTGTTTTCACAAAACGCAGACATGATGTAGAAAGATCAAAGCAGAAGTGACGGACAAAGCAACACAGTCCAACCCTATGACGACAGTTTTTACTATAATATCGGTGCAATGTGTAATTCATCTTACATATAAAAACTAAGAATATAATAGCAGAACCGTTAATGAAGGAGTGTAATTATGTGCACTGAGATTACACAGAATGCATGATATACAGTCTGTGACTGTGCACGTGTCCTTTAAACATCATCACGCCCTCCTTTGCTTGCACTAAATTTCTCACCTAAGCTTACCCTAATTTTAAACGAACAATTTACCAGAGCACTGACAGGAAAACGTCCAGACAATATATTTAATAAAAAGAAATCTTTCAAGTATGTCTCAAGACAACAACTAGTGTCAGGTTTGCTTTATAATTCGCCTGTGCCTCAGTCATGATTTAACGCCTTGTAAAAATATATGATCCACCCATGACCTTTATATTTCATTATGGCTGACAAAATCCTTTTTTGTGTTTTTTTTTTTTTCCACAGAAACGGCCTTCTATAGGAAAGTGTCAGTGTTGCGTTCAGAGCAGCTGCTGTTAAAAAAAAATCAGATTTGTTGTGGATGTTCATCTCTATTCACTGCCCAGCCATCATGTTTGTATCTCCCAGCATTAACTGTCTCCATTTGCAACACTTGAACTTTAAGGGCTGAATATCTGAATGTGACCAATGGTTTTGAACACCAGAATGAATAAAACCATTGATGGAGAGAGAAGGCCATCCATCCACTGTCTGAGTGCTAACACTCTGGGTGGATTTCACCAGCGAACCATTAAGTTTAATATCATGTTTTATTTCACAATACTTCTATTCGAAAGCTAATGAGAAAATATTCAAACTGAGGAGTCGGCGTTGCTTTATTTTAGATGGGCATAAGTCATGCCATTATATAAAGAACACTGCCCTTCCATTTTGTTTCCAGTATACTTCAGTTTTAAAAAGCTCAGGGATCGTCGGTGGCGCAGTGGCAAGGCGCGCGATCCCATGTATTGAGGCTATAGTCCTCGCGCGCGGGCGGCCTGGGTTCGCGTCCGGCCTGTGGCCCATTTCCCGCATGTCTCTCCCCACTCTCTCTCCCTCATTTCCGACTCTATCCACCTTCCTCCCTCTATAATAAAGGCATAAAAAGGCCCAAAATAAATCTTAAAAAAAAAAAAAAGCTCAGATTTGTTATTATTTTATATGTGCAGACCCAAGACCATCACCATGTTGTGGTAGCTTGGGTAAATAAACACCATAGTTCATACTTTCCAGGTCGCTGTGACTCTCAGCACCTGTCTACTCCAAAGGCTATCCCAATGCTTGAAACTGTTACGGGGCTCTGGAAATGCAGGATTCATTTAAATGGAAGGAATTTAATCCTAAAAGTTCAATGGAACAGCCTTTCCCATTAGACCTACTATGTCTGCTTTATCTTTCAAACTGCTCATGCCATACCATTTAAGGTATATCTAGAAACCAATTCTACATTTTTGTTTATTCTCTTGAGTAAGTTCATTGGACATAAAGAACACATTATGTAATCGTTTAAAGTACGTAGGTTTCCGAGTGATGTATGAATGGGAAGATGCTTCAGGGCAGGTTTAGTCTGGCAGGTGTCAGACTCAGGGCAAAAAATATAAAGGGAACCAGTGGGTAGGAATTCTCGAGACATTTAAGCTGAAACAGCTCAAAGCCCTGGAAAAAATTTTAAGCGTTTTGAATAAATGAGTCTAACCGAAGGCATGTCAAACAGAATTTTGTTTTAAAATGGTGTTTTGTACATTTTTTTTCTCCTGAAATGATGCAAGAAGACACAATAAGGCACTGTGTAATACCACACCATTACAAACCATACCATAACATAAAACAGCATGCCATACCATATGATACCAGACATGGGATACTATACCAAATGATACCATACCAAACTATAAGATACTATACCATACCTTTTGCAAACATAACATACCATATGATACCATGCTATACTGTACATTACCACACAAGATCCAACCATACCATGCAGTTTAATGTCCCTTTTTGGAAATTTGTCTTGGAGTTCAATTGCTGAAAACATTTAGCTGCTTCCACAGTACTTCATTAAAAACAATATTGCACAACCCTTGTAGCCTCAGAACAGGAATCCCGGTCCCAAAAAGGGCAGTGTAAACCATACCCACACCACTACCAGTTGATCTGACACAGTTTAATACAGAACAAAACAAACTATATCATACTTTACCGTTCAATAAATTATTATGATACAGTTCAAAACATTGTGAAACATTGTTAAACGGTGATTTGGTATGACACACTGTTATTTGTGATGATACAGTAAATCAAGATATGATTCAACATGATCGTGTATACTGATGGACTTAATGCAGAAGTGACACATTTCAAGACTATTTTCTGATAAGTATTTGTGCCTTTTGGTCAAACTCATGGAGTTAAAATTGATATTGTCTGTGACAATTGTGGCATTCATTCAATAGTGCTTCGAGGCCAGGCTTGCTCATGAGTCTAACTTGTTGCTTAGTTGAGGGAGTGCGCTCCATCAGACAATGATGTGAAACTTTTTCTGATGTAAACGGTTAACTTTTAAAGATGGCAGAGTTCGATAGCATGCATAAAATATTACTGCTTACGAAAGCAATGGGCCAATCCATAGTAGTTCAGCCTAACTAAACACAGTAAAGACCTATAGCAATGAGCAGCTGTGTGTGTGCAGCACAAAGGTAAGTTAGGTCACGGGTGGAGAATGGTGTCGCCTACCATGGAGTCCAGAGAATTCATAAGTGCACAGACTGACTCCAACTGCAGGGCCTTATTATAGGTCCAAATATAATTTCACAACAACACTCAACTTCCAAAGGCATGTCCCTATTATGAGTATGTCCTTGTAAAGTATATGTTGTACCTCTGGAATTTTTCCAGTTCAAATAAAGGTTAAAGAAAGAGAACTTAGAAATAAACTGATGAATTAAAGGCAACCAGGTGCAAACAGCCATGGGAGATTGTGATAGAAGAGGGGTTTGGGAATCAGAAACTAAGATGATTTTGGTCGAATTTGTTGCTTTTTGTGTTAGGGCTGGTGGCTTCAAACCAATTAATCTTGTTCTGCTCGAGATATCTGCCTGTTAAGGGACATTTTACTTGTCCCGCAAAGTATTTACAGGCATATTTAAGTTGAGCTTGGGCTGTACTGTAGCTTGGAATACTGTCCTTGTCCCACCATAGAGAGAGAACTAATTTATTGATGGTGATATGCCCCCATTTTTAAGCCAGTTGCTATTTAACCTTCTTATGGATGACCTTGTTACCTTGTTGACAAGTTAGCAAATAACAAAAAGGGGCTTTGTATGTCTAACGAAGGGAACATGGATAACTTTAGAGCTCTGTACATTTCGTCTCTTTACCTCTTGTTCATTGCAAGGAACGCTATCCCTCTAGCTTATCAGGATATTCTTAGGCAGATGGCAACAACTATGGTATGGACTTGTATAGTTTGGACTTGTATAGTTTGACTCCAACCACATTAGATGCGTTAGTCAGACTTCAAGAAATTTGATTCAGTACCTTTGTAGCTGGACGTAAATGTACTGACTGTTACAAAAGCATTTGGATCTGGATAATAAGACAAATAGCACAGTGCAGACCAGCTCTGTGAGTGAATTGTCCTGCTATAGCTTTTGTTGTAATGTGATGCTTTAATATATTGAAGGGGACATATTCTGAAAAATTCCCTTTTATATTGTTTTTGAACATTTGTTTTGGTAACCTGGGTGTCAAACGACCCATTTTGTTTGTGGTCTGCATAAGTCTTACAACTCAGAGTAACTTCTCCATTTCAAATGTTCTCTCCTTGTGACATTACAAGTTGGATTGTGGTATATAAATCACCTCCCTTCCCCTGGTATCTCCACCCATGGACTCCACCTCCAGCCTAGAGCAAAACTTGTGTGCAGGTTCGCCATTTTTACAGAGGAGTAATGTCTTCTGGACATGATTTATTGCAATCACACTTTTTGCAAGAGATACACACCAAACTGGAGCGTTCTGAGAGAACAGGTTACTTCAGGGTTACAAACCGGTTATAATTTGACCAAAGCACAGCACAGATGTTTCATTTAGAGCACAGGGGAACTGTGCATAAGGACACAAGGATTGATTGTTGTGATATCAGATATTTAGAGGTTTCACATTAAATTAAGAAATTAAATTAAATTATTTCTGGATATATATGAATTACTCTTAAACATCACTCTTCACAGATTTTATATTTTGAGTATGAAATGTTTCTTTTAGTAACTCAACCAGAAAACACAAATCCTTCTTAACTCTGGATGATGTAATACCTCTTGTATATTTTAGCTCTTTAGATTTTTAGCGCTCACAGCTGTGCTGCCTATAGAGACTCTATGTTATGTCTGTGTTCACACACCAAAACACTCCTGCTCTGCACTAGAAACACAGGTGTTACGACCCCCTCAGTTCAAAAGCCGCCTCCCACCTCCTCCCTGTGAGTGTGAGTGTGGGTAAGGTAACGTGTGGGTTTAAATAATGCATGTAGCTCCCCTGCAGGACCCATGTGACATTAAAAACTGCTTTGTAGTGATGGAGTGATGAACCCACATTTTCACTGTGAATGATAAAGAATAACAATTACAATGAAGCACAAAGAGGTTTTTTTTTTTAAACTTCTATTAATATGATGTATCTAATTTAATCTTAACATGAAAAAAACTCACTTCACTTTTTGATTTAATACAATCATTAACCTCAGAAACTGCAGTGGCTTAGCAACCACAAGCAAGCTGGTTTCATGCAACCTTTGACCTTTTTAGGCTAAAGGGTATGCAGCATTTAAGCATAACCTAAAACCAAGGTGTGAAAAGTTCAACCCAACCCACCTGCAGTATTGTTTACTGTATGAGCCTGTGTAAAGATCAGAGACAGACCCATGCCTCTTGACAGCTCTGAGTGCCCCTCTGTTGTCAATACTTTCATGGTTAACCTCAACTTCAAGTCACCACTGATTTCATGCGACAGCCTGGCTGGATGTCATATAATGAATGTTTACATAAGATTGAGTTGAGTTGAAGAGTAGCTGGAAGAAAATCACAGCTTTTCACTCATAAACACTTTCAGATGTTATCATATTGTGTCAATTCCACATCGCTGTCACATAATATGAAGCTGTTAATTGTTTTTCATGTTTGTACAGAACATGGAACGATACAACACTGATATAATCATCTAAGTGGTGTTTGGTTTAATTTTTTTACTCACAGCCACAATAGAAAATAGTCAGGCAGGTGGCAAAGAATAATTTTGTCATTTTTAATAAACAAGAACGTAAACCAGCCGCCACCATCGGACTGTGTCATCCAACCACCACCCAACATAAATCCATCATGAGCACAGAATTCTTTATTTCAGCAAAGTTACAGTGGCAAGAAAAAATCCCTATTAGAGGCAGAGATTTTGGGCAAAGCAAGACTCACGACGAGCATGCAGCCATTTAAAGTGAGTCCTTAATGATTCACATGACCTCATTAAAGTTTTTACAATTAAACAAAAGATAAGCCCCTCAAGACCAGCTGAATTTTAAACTGTAATTGGACTTGAGCTTGTACTCAAAGGTCATTAGGGCTTCCAGTATTAAAGGGATACTTCACCCATTTGCATGAAGCTGTGTATCATTAGAAACATAGTAGTAGTGTTGAATGGTCGTGAATCCAACCCTCATCTTTACCATGTTTCTAATGATACACAGCTTCATGTAAATGGGTGAAGTATCCCTTTAACTAACCTCATTCATACACATTGTCACAGATGCAGTGGGAACAACATGGGGTGAAGTGTTTTGCCCAAGGACACATTGGACATGTGGCTGGGGCTCAAACCCTTAATCTTGTGTTTGAGAGAAAACCAACTCTACCACTGATCCACATCCGCCCAGTGTCATTTCCCCACACGTTTAAACTTACATTGATCGACGTGATGTAAAAAGAAGGGCATGTTTCTTTCAGATGAGCAGAGGAAGAGCTGTGTCGATTAAAATAAGCACTGAAACAACCACTAATGATGTTGAAGAGTTCAGATATAGCAGATAGTAACGAAGATCAAACAAAATACACCAATCCCCCAGATGAAGTTTCAGCTGTTCATCATTTAGCACACTTTATCTTTTATAATAATTTAATGGGATAATGGAACATCACACATCAAAAGATTATGGTAATAAGAAGAACAACATTTAATGGTTTTAGCTAATGGAGTTGATCTAGAACAGTTTGATGGCAGCCAACCAACGACATGTGAGCTTTATTACCCAGGGAATAATGTAAAGCGTGGATACTCCAGTCACCATCTTTTTTTTTTTTTTTAATGGAAGCGACAGAGAGGGAGAGAGGGTCCATGTTATATTTTGAGCTATTTCTCTGATCAGGACAAAGTTTAGGAGTTAAGAGCTTTGTTTTTTATGATGACAGTGCATTTTGGTTTTATG
>NC_136712.1:15401905-15544405 GCF_947650265.1 Symphodus melops
GCAGAGAAAACTATCAACATGATGTACAGTACATTTCCCCAGATGTTTACTGAACTAAACATTTAGTAAAAATTATAAAAATATAAAACCCTTCAATCGGGGTCATTGGTCACCTGCTCTGTATGTAGACTGCACAGAACATGGATGACATCTCAGTGATGTCGCCTTTGATTAGTAAAGTGTGGTACGCCATATTGGAAATACTGACTCCACCCAACTGGTCCAATAGCACAAAGAGATGGAGTTCAGTTGTTTGTTGTTTTTTAACCTACTTGCAAATAGACGGAAAGTTTCCAGTAAATTTCAGGTAAATTGCCGGAAACTTTCCATGGGAATTTAAGCTTGAATTCCAAGAATTCTGGAAATATTCCAAAACAGAAACTTTTCATGGGAATTAACTGGAAATTGAGGGTCATTTAATAGAACTGTGTCATATTCAAGCATAAATATAAATTAAAAAAATTGAGCCATAAATAAACCTATAAAGACATGAGCTATAAGGACAAAAAACCATTTTTTTAAACCAGGCTGTAAACTGGTTTATTTCACCTGTGTTTTTGCCTCAAAAATCAAAAGCCTGCCTATGCAAAACCTCACTACTCGACTACAGAGCCCTGACTCACAGAGCACTCACCATATCCCAGGACCCCTCTCACCCACTCAATCCACTCTCACAGGAGATACAGGACTATAACCTAGAAGAAGGCACGCATTAAAAAAAAACGTTGCCCCCTCAGCGATTTGAAGCCCTAATATGCTTCCACACTTCTTTTGTTATGTGTCTTCACCTGTGTTATCTGTTTTCTTCATGTGTACCAATTGTGGAAAGCTGTGAGAACAAATGTCCAGATCCATTGTGTTTTTTCACTGTGTCACAAAGCTAAACAAAAATGAGCCTTTAAATTTGGTCGCAGAGGAGACATTTCTTCTCCTTTGCGACCAAATTTAAAGGCTCATTTTCACTTTCTGCAGCAATTTAAACTACTGGAAAGGATCTGGTGTTTTTCTATCCAAAAGGGCTTCCTCTTCAGATATGCTACCAAGTGGCCTTGTGCATACCTGCCAAGCACAGAGCCATGATCCTCGCTTCTTGTCACCACGTCCATAATCCATGTCAACAGTTGAAATTGTCTTTAGGTCCTGACAGAAATTAATAACTCATGTGCTCTGAAAAAGGAAACAAAGAAAATCAGTAATCTGTATAGCAGTTGTAAGCCTGTAAAAACTTTGACCAACGTCTGCCACGAGGTACCAACCTGATTAACCAATCACGCCTCCCTGCCTCCCTGCTCGATCTCTACCCCTTGCATGCATAAGCCTACACTCAAAGTGCGTCACTGATAGCAGAGTTTACACTGTGAGTTTGTCATTGGCCTTGTGAGTTTCAAAATAGTTACAATAAAGTTTAATGTTTGAACGCGACATGAGACAACGCAGTTTCTCCATAATGCAAATGATCATCAAACAAACAAAATCATGCTAGTTTTCAAAAATTACCAACTCAAATAAGGATTTGTAACTCGGTAGCCTCTCTTTTTTTCTGAAATTGAAAACACAGTGAGTCTTGATAAATCTATATCTATATTTTGTAGTGGGCGCCTCACTTGATCGGGAATTAGTTTATCGTGATACACTTCTCTTGGAATCTTAAATAAAGATTTTGTGAGTGCATATGAAAAACATGATGCTCCTGGGGCACCAGTAGCTGATTGGATATTGCACATGCACAATGCACAGAGGCTGTGGTCCTCCAAAGGGGCGAATTTGCCCTTTGGCTCCTCTCCCTCTCTCTGACTCTATCCACTGTCACATCTCTAAATAAAGGCATAAAAAGCCCCAAAATAACCTTATAACATAAATAAATGAATACGAAACATCAAGCTCTTACTCTCGCAGCAGTTAAAAGATGAGTCATTTAAAGTTTAACAAATTGAGGGCATTATTTGATATGAATATTGATAGCCTCTGCTATTGATATGATAGCCACACAACTCGGCTGAAAACCAGCCTAAGCGAATTTTACGGCGCTGCTTTATCTGCTAAAATGACATCATGTGGACTGTCAGTATCTTTAGAAAACCATGTGAGTGCAGATAAACAGACAAACATTTCCCCCATGACATGAAGACTAAAGTGAAGCAAAACAAAGATTGTTTATTGGACTTACAGTGGCCTCAGGGCAAGAGAGGCAACTCCAAAAGAATGCTAATTTTCTGCTGGATATGTAAACGAGCAACTGTTTCTCTCAAGTCAGGTGAAGGCAATGTCTCTCCTCAGTGATTGACGTTTGGATGACAGGACATGTTAGCTGATGGCAAATGTAGAGCCAGAATGGCCTTGACTGCTAACCCTCACAAGGAATTTAGCAAGGGATTTCTGTGAATCCTTTAGCGTATGTAAATTTCACCCCACACACAAAAAAAGTGGCGTTGACACCACGAGAAGTGAAGTAAGGTCAGATTCTCCTCTGCAGGGGTATATTTATTCTGCTTACTATATGTGATTCTGACAAAGATATTGATCCCCCAGCTGGCTCCAGAAGGGCAGGAGACTCGAAGTGTGATGAACTCAAATGACCAGAGAAGCTTGGAGTCTACCTTTGTCGGTCACATGGGGGTAAAGTTAGCTCATAGCTATTGCGGGGATTGAAAGTGAGACGCTTGGCTGTTGGGCCTTATGTCAGAGGCTAACATTGTAAGGTTAGAGTTGCACCACTTTCACCAGTATTTATTTTTGTATGGGGTGGATATACAGTATTTACTGGTGAGATTATAGCAGAATGCTACATGCATTAGAAAGATAGAAAGTACTGGTTCAAAACTGGTCATCTGAGAGACAGACATTATCTGTCATATTTGGTACAGTAAATATGGACTGTAGGATGGAAACCAGCGAGAATTTTACAACATCAATCCATCCATCCATTATCTATTGCACTCATCCCGTTCATGTTGAGCATATTCTTGGCCAATAAAGTTTTTTTAGGAGTTATTTCCTGTAAGTTCCCTCTTAAACCATTTGCATCAAAAAATTATGACAAATTAAACTCTCACATACTTAAGTTAACTAGCAAGGTAGCTTAATAGTAGACAATATTACCCACTCAGGGTACTCGCCACCATTGGCGCCCCCGAGGGACACAATGTCAACTTGTCTGGTTTTATTTAATTTAGCGTTTTAGGACAATAATTTCAAGATTGTCGCTTATGAAAAATAACAAATAACTTAATCTTCATTTTTGTCATGGACTAAACCAATTTCACAAATTGTTGTCATCAAGATGTTTTCTCTATTGAATCTGGACATCAATAACGGTCTTCTTCCACACGTTAGGGTCGGCTGTTGTTGCATTCGGGTTTTTGAAGAACTTTGAGGAACTAATTAAAGTCAAGACATTCATGAACACAAATAAACACTAAATGTAAGTCCTTTCACTTTGTCTCCTGAGTCACTGTTTTTGTTTGTACCTGAGTTCTGTTTGAACAGATTTAAAATTTCAATACAAACAACATCTTGAATCCAGATTTAAAATACGCCACGCCAGATGTCCTGTAAATACTCAGCTATGTTCCCCAAACAATATTGACAAAGCAGATAATATTGACTATCATGGCGATTCAAGCTGTGCAGTAACTGACAAACTGCACGTGTCCCCTGTTTTCTGCAAACCTTTTGGGACACGTGCGAGTCACGGCGGTGGTCCCTCCAACCCTGCCGACCGTTGGACTGCTTGGGTTCGTTGTGGCCCGACCCCTACAGCAGGAGAGCTGCGGAGAGGGGGCTCCTTTCATGAGCATGTGCATGTCAACAGCAGCTTCTGCCACCAAAAAACCTGCACACAGACCCATTAGCGAGCAAGGGCCAGAAAAATGAGATGAAGGAAAAACAAATTGCATAATACCTTACGTAACAAGCCTCAAAAATTAAAAGCTGGGGTAGAGAAGCGGAAGAATTGGGAAATTATGTCGTGGCCTCACAGTATTGTGTTGTCGTCCTGGCATGAGGGGCACACAGGAGGGCTCAGAGGTTCAGGATTATGTTAACTACTTATCACAGCTAGAGAATCTTACTTAAAACTTAAAACTAGGGCTCTCTAACGATTCCATTTTTAATCCCAATCGATGCCTAGATTTAAATAATTTATCGCAATTATTGGCATTTATAATACTGTCTCAAGCTAGCAGTATTTTGCTCTTTGAATTCAACAATACTTTTATTTTGAAATGAAGTATGGACCCTCCAGTAGATTTAAAGTCACAATATTAACTTAACTCGATGCAGATCCTAAAGTCTTGTTCTTTTTTAACAGTCCACTAAAAGGACAAAATAACATGTGATTAATTGCACTGTAAAAATGTGTTAATATTCATTCATTTCATTCTTAATTAATCACAATCAACTTGTTAATGATAAAAGCTCTACTGAAAAGATACATCAACTTCCTTTGACAAAAGATGAACCAGTAATTTTATTTTAAAAAACGGTATACTAGACACGGATTATAATCCCTTTACACTTATAACACCATCAATGACAGGACGGGTTTTGATTAATTGTAAATGAATGATATGAGGAAAACTGTATTGTGCGACTATGTGACCAATTTTGCCATGACAATATGAGGTATTGTGAAAGACCAAGAACCATGGTGTCCACATTTATGGAAGCCCAAAGCCCACATGCATCACTACATTTATGAGTCCATTTAGATTTTTCTGAAGATGACAAAGACTATAAGACTTTTTGGTGTATTACTTATAAGCCCTTTCTGACAATAAGTTAACCACTTGCAAAAAAGAAAAAACAAGGTCCATTTGAAGAATTAACTTTCCTATGACATCTACTGTGAATGAAAGATTAAAGTTCATAAACAAATTGGGACCGTAGACTGTATTGAACATGGACGTAGTCTCAGCTACAGATGACCGATGGACATAGTGTATTGGTTTCTGAAGCAGAAGTTCTAAAATGTTGAAGCCCAACGATGATGGTCGCTATATTAGTAACGCTGTCTCTAACTAACTTTTGATCTAAAGGCCCTGGCACACCAAGGAGATCATCAGCCGCTGGTCCTATTTAGACCATCGAAGAGCCGTTGTCAGCCTAGTTTTTGTTGTGTGTATGGCTCCATCGCTACCTGTCGCCCCACGTCTGCTTTTCCAACACAGGTTCAGGAAAGCCCCTTGAACCTGCCCATGTAGTGTCAGTGCTTTCACCCATTTAATGCAATTTCTCCTCTTCTTTTCTTTTTCCACTTTATAAAGACCAAGAGCTAACAATGCCAGTGCCATTTTAAACTATTTATCAGACATTATTCTTGATTAGTAGGTTACATAGAAGAGTAGAGAGCGACAGAAAATTGTTTTCTCGTATCAGAACCCAACACACTACCGCCGCCTCATGTGTCCACTGAACATGGTGGTTGGCCGTCGACTGTAGTCTTTGCAATGTATTCTCGTGCAACTTTTTGGCCAAGACAGAGAGTGATGTGAGGCAGCTCCAATGCACCTACCAGTCAGTCAAGTAAGCCCCTTTTTATTCTTAACTTTTAGCCTCAATATGATCAAAACACACACAAAAAAATTCCCTCTCGAGTGTGTACCAATAAAAAAAAATAGAGACCAAAATTCTTTTTGAACTAGGCTGTAAATGTGTTTCATTCTGCTGTGATAATTCACATTGAAGGTGTTAATGGGGTTTCCACTAGAGCATGGGGCCCAAAAATTCCAGCTCACACCACCTGAGCCTGTGCATGTTCTTTTGGACCAGCCTGTCTCAATAGCTGTAGTTAAGGATCTGACCCCGAGTTAAACCCTATTGTCTTTTTTTTTTTTTCTCTTTTTAAATATATGGCAAAATAATTTAAGCTTTTAAAGCTAGCATCCTACAGTTTTTTGCACTTCCACATTGACTTAATTTGTTTTCAAATCAGAGTTTGCCACGTGATTAGGACATATAAATAAATAAATACATAGATCAATATAGGCTGGCTGAAATCATTTTACTGTATCAAGTGTATCTTGGGTGAAATATGTCACACAACTGTGTTTGCAAAAACCCCTTTTAATATGGTGTGATGCCTTTTAGATAAAAAGGAACATTGGAGCGTCCTCATATTGTTTTTTTACAGCGTGATAGGACAATAGCATTCCAGCACATTGAAAGTGATTAGTCCTGATAAGGAAGCTGCTTGTTTTCATGCTGTGCAGCACATGTACACTCATGTGTTATGAATTGAATTAATAAGCTACAGAATAAACATGAAGAGTTCATGTTTTTTGTCTTTATCTGATGGTCACAGTCAAAGGGATTGGACAGGAAATATCGAAACAGAGTGCCATGTCCATGTGATGAACTTCAGGGAACCACAGATCGGTACTTAGAAACATTTCTATAAATCGTACTTCTTTGTAAGTATCCTATATAAGCCTTAGCTGCAGTTCCTATCCATCATGTGAATTAACTTTGCTTCACCCTCCTTTTAATTGATGATCTGTGAGAAATGTTAGACGTGTAGTTGAGGTCACGCCCTCGACTGACCTGTTGACCTGCTTGGAGTGGTGTGTGAGTTAATGCATCTTGAATCTTCTATGCTACAACCTCTCGGTACGTATACTTAATTCCAGTAGTTCATGTGGTTGCTGTGACAAATGTTATTGCTTTCTGGACTTAAGTAAATGAACTCATACTGTACATAAATGTACCGTATAGTGTTTTCATATGGTATTCGATGATGGTTGACCTAGAAAGCACAGGAGACATCAACCACATCAGGGGTTAGAAGAACATAAAAAACCTCTATTTCTTTCTAGGACAAACACAAATTAAACACAATGTCATGCTCATTTTCCAGATATCTTCTGTTGGAACATTTTGCGACTTGGTAGATGTTTGCTACGTAAAATGTGTTGATGTCAACAGACTCATCAAAATGGCCATCCAAGGCCAGAGAAGTTGTGGGGTAGGAGCTGGACTCTGTGCAAGTGGATTCCAAGAGGAGGATGCTGTAGGTATTTTCCTACCTATTGTTTGATTTGGTTAGCATGAACCTAGGTCTGTGTGGCATGTAATTGCAGTCCCTGTTTAGTAAAAGCTATCAATCTAACCTTTGTGTGGATGGTGGACCACTTGAAAAGATATTCCTCCTATAAGTTTTTGGACCCTTGAGTGGTTCATTGTAAGAACAACCTACATCGATCCAAACCAACTGCAGGAAGCAGCCACCGTGGGCCCTCTCCATTTTTCTTATGTGAATTTGTCTTAAAGATCACAGGCAGACCTAATGAATCTTTGGAAACAATATTTGAGGATAAGCAGATAGATGATGGTCATTCACCTTCTCCTGAACTGTCTTGATAACCTCCTTCAGCGATTTCAGTACATCTCCATATTATTTTCAAGCCGTAGTTGTGTGTCCAGTTTTCAGACTGTATTGTTTTTTCTGCAGTGATGCAATGAAAACAATTAAAAACAACAAAGACCAGAGCCAACATCAATCCGTGTAGTTGTCCATGATGAATTTAAAAAGTGGCCAGCCACAGCCAGGCAGGAGTCAACTAGTCTTTGTTTACATCCAGGATTTTTCCCACAAGAAATTCCGACCACTTAGAGAGTATTTTCCCTGGGCATCACACGTGTTGGCCCACTTGTAAATTCCTGTGAGCACAGAGTTAACTTGAGGTAATTATGATGACCAATTGGTCCATAGGTGTTAAAATGCCCTAAATTGCAGGTCATCTTGGACAATGTCCATCACTCACTCCATGGCGTGCTGGTAGCACAGAATGCCACAGAACACAATTCTTGTCTGCAGGAACGTGAAAACACATCGTATAATTTCAGATATTGGCTTTGTGTACCATTTGCTTTCTTACCACTAAGCAGGGAGATCCGTTGACTCCATGTCTACTCTTGTAATTACATAATTGTCAATGTTCTGTTGACATGTTGGTTTTATTAAGTGCCCTTATTTAACAGGCTTAAACATAATTTTGTTTTCGGGGCCACTTCCACTTAGTACAGTTATTAGTATTTGAGACTGGGGGCTATTCTTAGATTGTCTTTGCTCTCATGGTCAAAATAACACCCATCTGGATAAACATCCATTTGTAGGGGGTGAGGGGTCTTTGTCAGGGTCTGTGTTCTTTCCCCTCTGACTGATGAGAACGTCTTTATTCTCAAAAATCAAGCAGACAGATGTTGGATTGAAGAAAAACATGTACACCGGGTCTGTTCATTCAACCCCCCTGTGCCATATGTCCATCAGAACTGCAGAAAAACACAGATGTGGTTATTATCCAGGAGGCAGTGGATGACTGAGTGGGTGAAACATGCCTTTTTTTTCTGACTGTGATCAAGGAAATGCCAAAAAAATTGACTTCAATTTCCTGTGCAAACTTCAGTGTTCATTCTTAGTTAATCAAATTCAAGTTCTCCCAGTGATCATTCAAACTAGAGCAGAAATGTGCTCTGTGAATTATCGTGTCAGTTCTGTGCTACTTACATAAGCAGAGCTTTTGTTTGGCCAGTTTGCCCAATGGGAGTTGTCGCGCAGTAACAGGTACTCTCCAGTCTGCAGTTTATGTAATTTTTATTTGGCAGCATTCTGCTCATGTCCGAAGCATCAGCATCAACAGTGTTTGATCAGAGTGAGGGGGATGGCTGCTGCTGGTTCGGTTGTTCGTCACTCTGGTACTATTGTGGCATGTTCTTAAGGTAGTTATGAAGTGTTTTTAAGGGGACGCTGGAACGAGCAGTCAGTCCACGGGTCACCGGAAGGTTAGGGGTTTGATCGCCAGCTACTTCAGCATGTACTACATGTTCTCAGAGACACTTAACACCAAACTGCCCAAAATGTTTAGTCAGCAGCGTAGGCATGTGTGTGAAAGGGTTTAGTTACTTCTGATGGTCACTGTACATAGACGCCTCTGCCATCAGTGTGTGAATGGGTGTGAGTGTGTAGGTGTGATACGCTTTGAAAAGTGCTTTACAAGTTGAAGGACATTTACCATGTCCAGACGCTACAGTCCACAAAGAGGGCAACCAGGGTTCAAATCCCACCTACGTATGGCTCCTTTCCTGTATGTCATTCTTCACTCTCTCTCTCTCTCTCTCTCTCTCTGCCTGATTTCTTGCTCTATCCACTGTCCTGTCTGTCCAAAGAATGCCCCAAAAACCCATAAATAAAAAAAAAATCCTTTAATGGGCAAAATGACTTGTTGATTTTAAATTCAAAGCTGCGTAATCAATAATCAAACTTGTCAACCTAGGAAAAAAATAGATGACCAGTCTTCACATATAAGAAAAAAAACAACTCTCACGTGGTCAGAAGCCTCTATGTAGCTTCTTTCATCATGTAGGTCAAATGTAATTTCACAGATTCCATTATCTTTATTGGGGTTAAAGGGGTAAAATGAAGAGACTGACTCCTAAAAAAGGCTCAGGTACACGCACGTGAGCACTTTGAGGATATTTTCTCACTAGCCTCGTACAAGTAACAGGGGTTTCTATTTCAGTAAACTGGGTCACCTGGCTTCAGAGTCCCATCCACACGGTTCAGACGTGGTTTAACATTTCCAAGACAGTCCATCATACAGCAGTTTGTGGACAAAAGCAGCATTACATAACAGAAAAACTGTGCAATCCAGTGACATGTGTCTGTCAACATACATATTTTTCAAACTGAAATTTCAGAACAAAAAGCCTCTAATCTGGCTTCCAATCATTGGGAGGGCTCAAACCAGGCCTAACATCATCCGATAGCCAGCTTAAGTGCGTTAACTCAAAAAATAATTTTCACAGTTTGTTTTTGCTTAAGATAGTAGATTGGTATTACAACTGCACAAAAGGGAAATAATTTCATGGTGGTGACATAATCTTAGAAATTAATTAAAAAATATCCTAAACTCTGTAAATTATCTTGTGTGTCTCCTTTAAGTATTTTGAGCTGCAGTGAAAACATTTACCTTGACTTAAATTAGGGCCTTTAGAAATAAGTAGTTAATCACAATTAATTAAGAACTGGAATTAACCGGATCGCCGAAGATAAGTCTTGTCACGGGGATGGCAAAGACACTGCTATATCTTTCAATTTCTCATTTCACTTTAAAAAACTCCCAGAAAGCTCAGCTGATGAGTCCAAAGAAAAATATCAAACATTTACCTTTGTTACCTTTTCAAAATAAAAGCAGGGTTTAATTTAAACAATAAGTAAATCACTCTCAGCTTAAAAGAGCACACACATTCCAAAATAATCATTTTTATTTTTAAATTCTAAATATTGTGGTATAAAACGTCATTACAAAACCCGAATAATTGTGCAAACTGATACAATCTATATTTCAACATTTCCTGCCTTTTTGTCCGTCTCCTGTGAAACTCTGTTGGTATCTCAGGGTGTCGATACTCAGTCTCACATATGAAGCTAAAATGGCAGGAAATAAAAGGAAGAAGATTCAATTGTTCAGCTGCTTAATCAAATAGTGAGTTACAGAGACAGGATTTCTGGTTGCCTCAAATGCTCTGCCGACCTGTTTACTTACCTTCGACCTGAACTCAACCGGATTTCCCAAAATGTTGCAGTGTTTAATTCATCTCAGCTGAAAGAGGCCCACACTCATGTGAGACGATTTACTGAGCTTTTATCCAAAACGTGAGGCCGCTCATGTCATGTTTTTGTGACAATCTAACTGTTGACAGCAACAGGGCGATGTAGCCCTGTGCACTACAGAGACATTAGTTACAAACTTCAGCCATAGTCTGCTTTTTCATCAGATAGATTAAGAGTCACACAAAGTGTCACAGTGTGCTTTTGTTCAACTTAAACACTTGTACAGAAATGTACAGGAAACACACACACACCAACCTTTCATTACACATAAGTCATGTTGCTCTGTCACTTATTGAAACACTCAAATGCAATGTATTCCCAATATCTTCTATTTAGTATGTTAGGTTTAAAAAGGACACAGACATATCCATGCAATCGATTGCTTCAACGTCATATCCAAACTAAAGCTAAGGGAAAGTTTTCATTTAATTTCAACCTTTTCAAAAACACATCCAATAAACAGACATGAGCAGCTTACTAGCTAATATGGATGCTTCCCACAACCTTACTGTAGAGACATATCACGATACAGAGAACACCATACAACATATATCATGATATTCTCTGGTATTTTTTCCACAGTGAGCTGATGTGACAACACAGCAGGATCTAATCAGGAGAATTTACTTAGAATTTAGACTGTTTGCATGTGACTGCTGCGATGTCCGTGTGACTAATAAAGCTTTAAGTTTCCTGTTAAACGTTTTTTCTCTTCTGCACTCTATATTTAACATATTTTAAATGGTAAATGGAATGGAGCTTGTTTGGTGCTCGAACAGAAATTAGGAAAAGGGCTTTGGGGTTTTCTGCACCCTCAGCCTGGCATCTGTTGCAAGAAAATGAGCTGGTGTCATTTAAATGTTTTTGAATCTGACATTAAAGACTTGGAAGCAGATTCAAGAATGCTGATGTTTTTAGCTCAACTGCTTGAACTACTATCTACTGATTTGACTCAGAGAAGGTCCCATAATTATGCAAAATGTTTTGTAAATGTTACCTTGTCTCCCTTTGTGTATCTGCAGCTTTGTGTTTTTTGCTGCAGCCTGTCTCAACCAGGTCTCCCTTGAAAAAGAGGTTCTTAATCTCATTGAGACCAACCTGGTTAAATAAAGGTTAGATAAATAAACAAGTAGTGCTTTTCTAGTCTCCTGACTGCTCAGAGCAAATTTACACCATAAATGTCAAACCTACACATTTAAACACTGATGGCAGTGGTGGCTATTAAGTGTCCATCATTGCTGACTGATAATATTCATATAGTGGCCTCTGTTGCATCGTCTACCATTTCCACATTGTGCTTTTCATGTTATGTATTGCCTGAAGGGATCCCGACCCACCCTACTGTCTGTAGTACTGTAGTAGCAGCTGTGAGGTGCATGTGTGAACAGTCCTATCAGGAGATGTTCATGGGCACTCCTCCTCCTTTTTCAGAGGTGCATATGTGAAAACAACTCTTATCTTTGTTGTGGTACAGTTCACTCTAATAAGATGTTTGCCAAGCCAATTGGTGAAAGACAGCTACACATTCTTTTCACCTTCAGTGTTCGAGGAAACTCTAAGGGGGACATAGGTTGAATTAACATCGCCCCGTGTACAAAAAAAAGAAAAAAAAAACGTTTTTCATGTGGAGTCCCAGAGATTTACAGTACTTGCTTTAAGAGCAGGTTTTATGATTTTCAAGGAGCTTTCTGTTTTCTTTATGCACATTTTACTTCCTGTTTGTGAATTTGATAATGGATTTGTCTCTGTGCATGTGAGAGATGCATGCTGGGATATGGTCCAGCCATTCAGCCTTGAAAGGATAAGTGGGTTTAAATAATGAATGAATGGATAGAGGCTGTTGAAGCAATTAAGAGCCTGGTGAGCAGTGTGTTAACCCTGGAACATGTATAAGTAGGATGCTGAGAGCGATCGTCTGCGAGTACATCCTACAGGAAATGAGGTTTGTCGTGGCCAAATGCCTGTTGGCATTGAGCGAGGTGAAAACTGTGGGCGGATGTTGTCAGGCTGAAAGAAGCTTCCTCTTTCCACCTTTAAAAACAGGAGGAGGAAATATCAGAACACTGGATGCAGAGTAAAAATGCAAGACGGAGAGCGGTAGAACGGAACGCCATCTTACATCATATTTACATTTATTGCTGTTGTTTGAACTCATTGATTTAGTTTTTTTGTTCGTATATTTAAATGAAAACGGGATTATTCGTGGCATTAACAATGTGAGCTTTTAGCATTTATTTTTCTTGAGTTTGACATAACCAAACGTGCACATTTATTCGTCTTGACATGATGGTAGATACTTTTCTTTCAGTTTTGTCTACGTGATCTGAAGACATGTTTTTTTTATTTTGCATTTTGCCATGACATGTGGGGTTAACCACATGTTTGAAATGGCACAGAAATGGCAAACCATTAAAATTCCTGTTTGGCAAATGATTTCTGTCTTCGGAACAATCCTCGGGCTCGGAGAAAGTGATGCCTTTCCAATATGCGGTTTGTCTTGAGTAAACACAGGAGGAACTGGGTTTTTTTTTAAAGCTCAAATATCCGGTGATTTGGTAGACAAAGACTGGAGGGCCAGAGAAAATCAAAGAAAGTAGCATTGGACCACACAGAGTTTGATTAAGTGAACTATGGGAGGTTTATAAATCTGGAAAATAGTTATAGTGGTGATAATTGCCTGCTGTTCAATCAGGATATTCATCTTGTAGCTGTTCTCAACTATAAACATTATTTCTTGTTGAGCTAATATCTTGTATTCCAAGGTCTCAGTGAAATACAGAAAACAACCACAGCTTCTTAACACAGGGGTACACGATGTTGGCATGAAAAAGGTAACAAAATATACAGTATATGTAGGCACCTTGGGAAGAATGTCAACTTTTTTTTTTGCGGTGGATAAGAATCTTTTGTGTGGAAGCAAAATGAAAATCATAGACTGTAAATATTAACGAACAAAGCCCGAGTGACCCATTTGTTATTGCAGGGGGCTCCAGAGAGTCATCTTTGGAGCCATGCTGTCTTACTCTAACTAAGTCAACCAAGCGAAAGGTGAAAGGCCTTTGCACTCTGAGTACGTTCTTTTTGTACCCATACTGGGAGGAAAAAAACACGTTACGCACAGACACCTAGCACACTGAGTCTGATGTGTTTAACTTTCTGTTCATTTGCAAAAATTCACAGTATGACAATATGTCTCGTACCCATCACAAAGTCGTGCAGCAGTGACGTTGATTTTAAGGTTCTTTCACTCCTTCAAAGAAATAAAAAGGTTCATGAAAACAAGATGAGAGCAAGGAGAGAGTTCTTCCTGTGAAGAAGGAGCAGCAGAACCTTCCCGATCACTTCCAGCTGTATTTAGCATGTCAGTGGTCCAGTTTGATACACTGCTCTCTAAACCAGAACAAACACTACAGACACACACACTCACAGGGATGGATGCAAAACAGCACAGAAAATGTAATCTGCTCCGAAGAAAATAACGACGATCAAAGGTTCAGATTTTTTTTTTTTAACATGCATCAGTTATTGGCGAGAAAAACAGACTTAGTGTTCAAAGGCCTTAAGAGCTGGAATCGTTACACGAGATCCACCTGTCAGTCAGGTCAGTCTTGCAGTTTATTGTAAATAACTCTTATTCAGAGAATCAAAACAGATAAATTATCCAAAGAAATTCAAGAGATCAAAACATGAGATAATCATACCCATTTAGTTTTTTGAACCCGGCTGTAAACAGGTTAATTTCTGCAGGCTTTTTGGAATGTGTGTGAATGCGACTTCTGCAGCTAGTGTCTCGTGGATGCTCCACAAACTACCATAACTACTTTAGCTACATGCTAAGTTGACTGAAGTGCTTGTATTCTGTCCAATCAGGACAATTTGATCAGACACATGTGCAATAGTGATGCAACGCTTAATAACAATGTCTTCGTGCTACACCTACAGTGTTACATGTCTTCCCCATAACCACGCTGTCCTCATCCATGCACGGCCTTCTCCGATCTCCAGCTCAGCAGCACAGAACACAAGGAATACAAAGGAGAAATCCTTCCTGAAAAATATCCCACAATGCCCTTTTGTAAAGCATCTCAAGATAACACTTGTTAAGAATAGGCGCAATACCAATAATGGCTTACTGATATTTAGACCTATTTATAAATGTTCATATTTAATTCCCGTGCTTGTACGTCTTACATGGTAGGCTCCTTATATAGCTTACTCTATTCAAATCAAACTTTATTTATAAAGCGCTTTTCATACTTTTTAAAAGTAGCACAAAGTGCTTTACATGTTAACATCACATTAAAATCACATTAAAATCATTCCCACCCTCCCCCCACCCCCCACGCATACAAACAGTATCACACTCATACTCACAGTCACCCCACGCTCCAACACACACGCGCAGACCTAAACACACACACACACATGCACACACACCAGCATCAATGATATGGACAGAAGGCTGAGTACGGATGAACCAGGTAAGTAAACGCCAAAGAGGAGCCGTCTGCATCGAGAGCGGCAGATCGGCCGCGGCCATCAGGGGCACCATCACAGGGTGCCCAGGGGAGGCGGGGCCGAGACCCTTGACCTCCACCCAGACACCGCAGGACGGCGCCCAGGCAGCCACAGCCCTCCACCGCTCCCGACACAGAGGGCTCCCTCGGAGGAAACACTGGCAAGAGACGTAAAATACATAAAACTTTTAAAATGAGGCCAAACAATAAACTGAATAAAGCTAAAACCAATAGAATGATGGTAAGAGATAAGTAAACATAAAATGCTAAAATCATAACAGATAAAATGAATAAATATTAGTATTTTATATTCCATATATTTCTATATTTCCTACTGCTACATTCAGTTGTATAGAAATATACTGTGTTTAAGTGTAACTGTAATTACCACACTTCCCTTGGGATTAATTATTAAGTATTTCTGATTCTGATTAGCTTTCAACGTTAGCCTACAACAGCAACTCAAATCTAGAGGTTTTGACCTCCACAGACCATGACTGTATGCATAATGCTACATTTTGAGGCAAATTCTTCAACCTAAAATTTGAAGCAAATTCTTCTGTTTTAGATGCTGTTGATTTTTTTTCTCCCTACTTCCCCTTTAAAACATCATTACAGCTCTCGCGTAATGTGGAGCCTCCTTTCTGCCCCCTAAAACGTGGCCGGGCGGAATGTAAACAAAGGATCCCAGACAGTAGACGCGCACTATCATTAAATAAACTCCTTTTTTATCTGTACAAACACCCTACAGCATGAATAAATATGCATAATGATTAATCCATCTAAAAACATATCTTTAAAAGGAAGGAGAGGAAACGATTAAACCACTTTCATACTCAATTTGAGGCGATTATTCTTCCCCAGCTCGTGTTTCTGAGCGTTTTTTTAGGTGAGTTCCTAAAAAAGGATGGGAGTTGGTGGGGTTGATTGAGAGAATCAGTAGCCCCCCAGCAGTGCTCGGAGTTGTAACACGACGCTCTGTGAGTTGCCATCATCACATGGCACATGGAAATTTCCACTCAGACTCCTTGCTTGTTAAATGGGAAGGGTCTCCAACTCTTGTCTTCACAAGTCCGCCTCCTCCGCCTGCAGCAGCTGTCGGCCACCATCGGTAAGACCCCTTCGTTTACTTTTCACTTATATTCCTACCCGTCTGTGCTTATGTGTTTAATCCTGACCACCGTGTTTGACGCGCTGGAAGCGGGTCTTTTAATTCTGACTATTAATTGCATTTGGATGAAGCACCTCCGAGGTTTTATTGCCTAATTAGAGAATTTACAAAAAAAAAAAGATGTTTTTTTGCGTGAGTTGGATAGTTCTCAAAGACTTGCATCTGCTTTTTAATTACTTTTTGTTTTTCTCCAAAAGCGCATCCATAAAGTAATATACTGAAGAGAGGGAGCAGCAGTAGCCGTGCGCCGAGGGTGTAGTCTGCAGTCAATAGGAAGCAGCGTTAAGCGCCAAACACGCGTCTTTATTTATCCAAGAGAATTACGCGTTATTTTGGTGCACGGTGATAATTTAGTGTCTGACTCTTGACTCTTTAAAAACACACATTTACCCCTGAAGGCACCAGTTGATCATAAGTGCTGAAACCACTCTCCTGCATGTTGTGTTTTCCTGCGTGCTTGCTTTCTGTGCTGTGTTGCTTTTCCGCCTTTTACTGACAGAAAACACAAAGGCGACTATTATTATTTGCATCTTCATTCAGCTGCTTGGTGCCTGCTCCGAGTGTGTGTAACATAGAAAAACAAATAAAGCAGATTTAGAGGTTTGAATGTGTACGCAGATGAGAGACATGATGGTAGGGCTATTATAGAGTAGGTTTATGTAACAGCACCATGCTGAGAGTGTCCTGCAGGGTTCACTGAGGACTAATGAATATGTGATGACTTCAATCACAGACTCAAACTGTAGTTAAGACGTCTTGGGAAGTAATGTGGGCAGAAAAGGTTTGAATCATGATTTGAGTACATTTACAGGTTCCCCTTAAACTTTTCTACTTTTTAAACGTGTTTCCTTTTTTTCTGTCAGATTTTCTGACCCTGTTTTTTAAAAAAAAAACAAGTTTCTTTGTTTCTTTTCTTGGGAAATCTGCTGGTAAAACAGAACAGTAAACACAAGGGAGATTTTGGTCTGTTGGTTGCTCTCCATAAATCTGCTCAGTTGTTGCCACTTTCATGGCTGTAATGCTTTATGTTCATCCTTGACAGCTCCACTTTTGAGTTAAGCACTTAAAGCCACACAACCTGATCCTGGCTTTGAACAGTGGAAAGACTGAAAACAAAGCCAAAGACCCAGAGAGGTGAATATTTTGGCCTCAGCATATTTTTGAAGTGAGATCGCTGTCTTTCATAGCTCTTCTGACTGCTAAAAATACCCAGTTGCTACACAGTGAGTGTGCATGAACATTTTCAACCCCCCTCACTTTACTGTGCACCTTACTTATGTAACACTGAAAGTGTAGTAATGCCTTCCTTCAATGAGACTCCTCCTTTGTCTTTCTCAAATGGATTTTTAAATATTTTACACCTGTAATAACATGTGAAAGGGTGTGCTGGCTGAGGTGATGTTAGAGTTAAGAGTGCGCAGTCATAGTGACTTAGTAAATCTGCACACACTTAAACATGTGCACACAAAGAAGAGTTTTCCTTTAAGAAGGGCGCATCACAGAAATGAAAACAGACAAGTCCGGTTTGTAGTGGTGGGATTTAAAAAAGATTTATGGTGGATTTGTTCTGATACCGCCTCAAGTACCCACGTTTATGATGAACAATAAAGAAAACGATTGCTGTTTCGTTTTTTATTGTTTGTTTGTTTTTTAAATTTGAAGTTTGCTAATATGCAAATTCAAGTACAGAAAAGGACAAATAGCTGTCAGACTATCCCTATTTTATGGAATAATCATTTTCAGTTTAAGGTTATTGTGATCGAAAACTTAAAACTAAACAAAAAGAAGCTATCGGAGCACAACTGATGTGGGACTGGTAAGATTTTATTTTAATGCTAAAAGGAAAAGATCCTTGTTGGCCGATATCTTGATTTTACCTTGTGCAGGGTTGAAAATGAAAACATTTGGCTACTGTGCTGTGATGCTTTACTAAAGAATGTGCATCATTATACCCATGCGTGTAACACTTGATTACATTTTTATGTTTGGTCCTGCGAGGTTGATTTAACACGACTAGTTTTGCAAAAGACAAAAAAAAAAAGATAAGTCTGTGGGTGTTTATCTCAGATGAAATCAAATCAATAACAAAAGTGTGACCTCTTCTTGAACATTCACTTCAGTTATTTCCAGTGAAGTTATCAAATTGATCACTTCCTGCCTGTACGTGCTGAAATCAAGTGTATCACTCGGTACGTTAGCATGCAGTAGGAAGTTGCTTTTCTGTGTGAGTCCAACTGAAACTTTAAAAATACAGGTAAACGTGTTAATCCGTCAGTAATCACATTTCTTTAAGTTGACCTAAAATACCTAGGTTGGGGACTGTTCACTCGTGCATATAGTCACCTCACAACGGACTCACACTGATCCAATTTTCTGTGCAAAAAGTCACATTGACATCTTCCTCGGGATATCCCTTACGCTCGCGGGATAGCGTGCATGAAAAAATTGTCAAATTTCCCCGTTTTTCTTGAGCCACTTTGCGTCTTATTAACTTGTTAGTAAGGTCAACTGGACGAAGGTCCAACAGCAACTGGCTAAAAGGGGAGGCATATCGCCACCTTAGAGCAGGCAGACATACTTGAATGTCAATAAGGTGCTTTTATACGGGGACAAGGACAGCAGTCCAGTTATATAATATATCCGATGATCAGTATTAGCTTGGTATTAACTGCCTACAGATACATTATGTGTCTCAGAGAGTCTAAAATTAAAAAGATTTGTCAACATCGAAGCAGCAAAGTCTCGATAAACTGCAGGGACTGCAGGTGGAAATTAGCACAAGTGCTACAACCTGGTACAATGCATCTGTCCTTTTTGAGGTTAATGTATATTGTACACTGCCCCTGTTCAAATAAATGAATGGAAATGAACTGACATTTGGTGCCAAGTATCTATCCGACATATCCCATAATTCAAGTAAGTAGCATTGCTAACCCAAGAATCTTATGCAAGTTTACAAACCTGCCGTTAAGAGGCGACACCAGCTCAGGTGTGAACACCTGTCAGCAGGGATGAGCTTGGCTGTGGCTTCTCACTTCTCATTGGCTGTCAGGAGAGCAGAATGACACATGTAGGTCAGAGCCTGCTGAGCAGCTGCAGGTCCGAGGCGCTGCGGGTGCTGGCTGATGTAACTTAGAGCGTGAATGAGTCAACGAGCTGCGAGCCAGATGAAGAGTCAGTTTCAAAGGAGTGGATATTGTTAACATAAAGACAAACTTGAAGCACGGCCACCACGGAGAGGAGCAGTTGGCAGTTTTCCAAAATTCTTTCCCCTCATTCAATTGAAATGTGAGAAGATGTGGCATATTTTAACCAGCAGGATTGTAAATTATGATAAAGTGGAATTTACTTTAAGGACACTTAAACTGTACACAAAGCAACCAAGTGCATTGAAGCTTTTCTTTTCTTTTGATGAACTGTTGTTGATTCTAGCGGGGGAAAGTCCCTTTTCCGCTCGCCACACATGGTGGTCAGAGGTCAGGGGGCAACTACAGGGGATCAGTGCCCCGCTGTATGTCCTATAAACATGGAGGGATGTTTGCCGACACAGCTGCTTGACCACTTTGTTCACTACACTGAAAACCACATTTGCTAAATGACATTTCATTGAAGGAAAATGATTCTCTTGGCAAGCCGCCTTAATCATGATCCATGAAACCCCTCAGATACCAAGTCACGTTTTTATTCATGCAGTGAATGTGCAGCTTCTTTTCTTTGGCAACTCAGATAGAGAAAAACTCAAAGTCTTTCAAATTTGGGAAGTATTATTTCTGGTGTAGTGATAGATAAGTTACTTTGCAGCGGGTTCAAACTACAGTTTAAGAAGCAGTAAGCTTTCCTAAATTCTAAGGCTTCATATTAGCATAAAGTGGGGCTTCATTCAAAATCCAACTTTAGCCTTTTTCACACATGCACTCCTGAAAGATTTGAGAAAATTTCAGGACAGGCTGCTCCTGAACATTTTCTAAGTTGTCTGTTCACACATGCACCTCACAGTCGGAGACTTTCCCAGTGTGATTGGAGGGGGGGGGGGGTCTCAGGAGTTAGGACATGACCTTAAAAGGATGTTGCAATATTGGCGGAAACGACAGAGTCTGACACCACTATCTAGTTTTTCTTCTTCCAACATGATGGCATGGAAACAAAACCAACCTCAAAATGCCCCTGAATGATCAAAGCCTGCACTGTTCATGGTAACTGATGCAACAGATGAGTCCAACATTATCAAAGTATTCACAGTTGGATGAGTGAAAATTACATAATGATGACACGCAGCACAAACTGAAGCTTCTTAGTCTTTCAACTCTGCTCAATTAAAAAAAAAACCCTCAGTCCTAGCAATACGAGTTTTTGAACTAATGATAATTTCCATGTTGAGTCCTTAACTTGAAACCAATCTATCTTTAAAATCCACAGTCAGCTGTCATTGTTGGCGTACATGAGCAGGCAGATCAATACTACCTGATAAGAAGATAACAACCAGGGTCATCTTTGTTCAAAAACAAGGTACGGACAAACTATGCTAATGTATAAGAGGCCAGTACGGTGTTTACAAAAGCCAAGCCACCCTTTATACCTCATGATGACGCACTTTTAGTCAACCATTTTTTTTTGTCTTTCGTTCTGAGCACAGTGATCTGTTTTTTGTTTTTTTTACTCCTTATCAAAGAAATGTCCATTTGTCTTTATCAATAATCCTGCCTTTTCGATGTATCTGCATTCATCAGAAATCGGGATTTCTAACCCATAGGCAATGTCAATTACTTCCTTTCTGAGAATTCAAACTGACTTTTCATTTCTGGAAACTAATTAGTTACAGTTTTCCTGATGAGTTCAATCAGTCATAGAAAACAAAGATCAGCTTTGTAAGCTGTGCTGTACTTTGTTGTGCTTAATTCACTGAATCATTCTGAACTTCAGCGGATTCATCGCCCTTTTTTAAGATTTTTCTTTCATACATTGATACTGTACTGTGTTTTTACAAGCCTACTTCACGAAGTGCTGGTGGGAAAGAAGAGAATGTGTGTCCTGTCGGTGGTTTTTCCTTGTGCTCATGTTTCATAAGTCTATAAATCTTAGCTTTCCAAGTTCAGCTTAAAAACATGTGTTAGATCATTGAGCTTCCAGTAAGTGTTCACAATAAAACACTTTGCATAAGTTCAGATTCTGGGACATATTGTTGTCAGACTTATAGTAACAACAAAGAGTACAAATTAGAACAGTGCTTTTCAACCTGGTATGTGGGTTGGTACATAACTTTTAGTTGCCTTTCCCTCTGGGTTTTTACCCTTTCAAGTAGCATTGTGCAGTAGTTTATGGCCCCCTGGGAGCAAATACCAATGACTTTGCCAAACTTTTAAAAGCTCCCGTAACTTTTTGCCAATTGGCTAACATTAGCATGCTAACTTAGCCAACTACACCTTTGACAATAATGAAAAACAAACAAACATGCTAGAAATCAGGATGCATTATATCTTGTGACAGCATGATGTTGTCATTTAGCTCCAATTAATGCTTTGCATTAAGTACAGCATCACAGAAGAGCTTCTATGGTGGCCTGTGAGTCCAAAAGGCAAATGTTTCACGTTCAAAAGAACATGCAATGAAGTGTTGAAACACTTAAAACACAATGGGATGTTTAGCAAAAGATCCGCCTATAGTCCTATATTTCATTGAGAAATTGCTAAAGACCATTAAAAAAAAGTTGGGTCAGGGTCATGTTTAGTGCTCTGTAGCATCAGCTTTTCTTTTTGACAAACTCTTAAAACAAAGGGAACGGAGGAGACCAGTTTCTTTCATATAGAAATGGGGTTGTAAGGGAGCATAAAGTATAGTAGAAGTTGGGTAAATTACAGCCACAAAGTGAAAACAAGCTGTGACTGCTTTATAGCAACACAAAATGGCGTACGAGGCAATAAAACTCGCCTGTAGGACCTGTCAAGAGAAAAATGATGACCCTGGCTGAAGCATTTGCATATGTTCCACGTGTGCAGGATTTGGAGCCAAGTGTTCAGCTTGAATATCAGAAGTATACTGAGGGCGAATATTAGACCTCAGAGTTTTAAGGAATCCATACTGTGTGACCTAAATGGTCAGCAAGTTAACATTTATTGGATACAACTGGGTTTGAGATTGGCAATCAATAGGATATGTTTTGTTTTGAAATGCAACCAGAAATGACCTGTATTCATTTCTTTGGACGCCTTACTGTGTCACATGTAAAAAAAAATCGCTCCCATGTGGAAGCACAGACAGACCGATCATCTGGAGGACCGTGTGCTCTCACTATATTCCAGATGTGTTTAACTCCCTTCTCTGTGTGATGTGGTCAAATCCCTGTGGCTGTAACATTTGCCACCCATGGACCCAAGTGCTACATACAGTATGATGAAGGAGCCACATAACTGTATGTGCTGACTGTAACCAGCTGCTGTAAATCTGTACAACATGACATGCTTCATTGGGAACTACGAACGGTTGGTTAAGGTTGATGCACTTACATAAGACTCAACAGGGTCACACACTGTGAGCAGTGCAACCTTTTTAGGTCCTTCGTACAAAAGTGTGTTCAACTTGTTTTATAGGGTTCACATGTTGATTTATGGAAATAAAGAAAAGGATGGGCTTGGACCATTATATCCTTTACTGATCTATCTTTTCTGCATCTTTCCCCTCGAAGAAAATGTTGCTCACATGCACATGAAAAAGCGGGAGGCCGACCTTGTCCGACGGTTCTACATGCAGAGTGGAGAAGAACGAACAGGCAGACGATAAGCGTACTGAAGCAGTCTCATTACATGCACAGATATTGCACCTGTCTCATGCAGAGGCGTGTCTACACTTTTTAAAACCGGGGTGGCCTAAAACAAAACAACAACTTTATGGAACATCCCTATTCCATAAAGTCTACGAGATACATACAAATGTAGGTTTTCTTTACATTTTAGTGCCGTTTCAGGGATTCTATTTTTATTTTGACTTTTTGAGCGAGTCCAGCAGACAGAAAAGCAATCTGGTTATGCTGATAATTAATCATAAGATTTCAATTTCCCATGAACAGCTTATTTTCAAACTCCAAACGGCTTTATTACGTTTACATTTTAGCTTCCAGTGGAGGTCTGTATTTATAATTTGAAGCTCCTGTGCTGTGTTATATGTGTCTGTAACATGTGAGTGTGAAGAAAGCATGCCTGGAGAAGTTCACAGAACTTTCAAAAACACTGAATCAATCATCCAACATTGGAATAAGACTCTAGCTCTGAAATGACCTTCTAACTTTAAAGTCAAAATAAACTTTAGCATAAATATGATTAGGTTCATACTATAGTCCATTATTTTGAAGAAATCAAACGTATGTGTTAGACGCTTCTCTGTTGGAAGAGGGAGCATCAACATGTATAAATCATAAAGACTAAGTGTCACGTGCATGTTATGTCATATAACAGTCGACTACTTGCAAAGAGGGGCACTTACCTGATACATTTTACACGCAATGGACAGAAATATCTGCTGCTTTGGACCTGTGAAATTCTTAGAGGCATTTGACTTTCAGACAGTTCATTCGCTTCAAAATGTCGTTTTGATGTCAACCTCCTTTTCCATTCTCCGTCTTGATCGGTTGCCTCAGTTTGGTCTTATGATAATATTTTTTATAATCTTTTGTATTCAGGCATGGCGCTGGCTGTCATCTGGCCAATCATTCAGCAGCCGACTCTGTGTGGTATTTGCGGTCAGTCACAAGGGGTGAAGAGGTAAAGGCTTAAATTAGGGGTCCTTAAATTCCAGCTCTTGAGACTGACTGAGTAGTCGGGCTGCCTGCACAGTAAAAATGAAGAATACAGTACAACTTTATCCTTTTTAAAACTGACAAATCTTGCTTCACATGCACTTTAAAAGAAATACTAGAAATTGTAAGTACAACCTGCCTCTTTGTGAGTTGCTAATTCGCATGTCCCTCAAAGTGGGAAGCTTTCCCTATCAGACATAGGGGGGGACATTTTTTAATATGTTTTACGGAAGAAAAAAAAAGGTGCAGAAATCCAAGATGGCAGATGAGACGACGTAATTGGAATGCATCCTTTGAGATCTTATTTCACAGTAGTGTAGATGTCATGTGACAACACAGAGGAAGTTATGTGCTTTTAAAACAAAACAGGAATAGTGGTTTTAGGATGCTATGCTAATGTTGTTGTGTAAAAGGCATTTAGGTCAAAAAGAGAAGGTAAATAACCCTTAGATCTATGAAGTAAATGCCCCGCGTATGTTTACCTGCTGATGTCAACAGTGTGTTGTTGTCCTGCTTCAGAAATAGCCACATTCACACATTGCCCTCAGGGTAACTTGTAGAATGTTCCAAAGCAAGACAGCTGAACACTTCGTATAGCGTTTAAATTTTTTAAAAAGGTTCCAACGCCAGATTTTTTGAGGTCATACACTCTGAAGTTCAAACAAACGTCTCAGAGAGCCAATGAACCAGTTTATTAAACAATCAGGAGTGGTACACTAGGTTAGAGTGAAGTAAGAAAACATGGTTACATAATCTCTGATCATTACCAAACCAAACTATTCCACTACACAGAAAGAAACTCTGGAAAACTGAGCAATAGGCATCAATTGAACCTCACACTACAGTCCAAATGCTCTCGCAAGCTGCAGTAGGTGGACACAGTCAGTCAGTAAGATGACAACATTTTACCACATGTATTCTGAGAAGGCGTTCAGCGCAGACAATGAGGGAAAACATGACCCTCTTTTACTGGAAGCTGACAAAGAGGAGTAGGAAACCTTAAACATGTCCATAAACATAGTTTATAGTACATAAACTGTTTAAGTAGATAGGTGTCGTCAGTGTTTCTATATTGTTACTGCTGCATGTTGCATAGACTATGCATGTGACCACAACAATCTATGATAAATAAACGTTTCCTGTTCGCCGGTATGTTCTTCTCTGCTCATTTGTTGATATTGTCATTCCTTTGGACGGCATGTAGCATTGATATAAATGCAACCATTGTCATTATAGCGGCTTGTAGCGGACTCTGTTGCTTTATTGCTTTTTTACATCTTTGCATTGACAGTTTTGGTGCAAGTGTAGACGTATGTTTGACTTGAATTGACTTTAGATACCTGCAAAATGGTGACGTGCCCCTTGAAGTTTTCACTCGACAGATAAAGAAGTAGAAAAATTGTTTTTCCATTGTTGAAATTCATAAGGTAGGCTAGATCTTAATCCGGAAAAGGGGGGCCGGAAAAGGTCCTGACAATTTGTTTGACTTTTTGTTTTCATAAACTATGTCTTTGACCTCATAGAATCAGTTCCGTCCCTTCTGTCACCGGCTGCTGCTCCACTCAGTAGTTAACAACATTATGTCCCCCAATCCCCCAAGCTAACCCCTGTCCTTTTTTGGTGTGTGGCAGGATTGGCTCACAGGTTATTGGCCAAGTATGAGTTTTGAAAGCCAACGCACACTAACGACCCTGATGTCCCTGAAGCTGCAGGGACGATCATGGTGACGGGTCTATAGATTCTGGGAATTTAGCTCGTCATGCTTTTTCCCTGGCTTTGTTGTTGTATGAAGTTTCCGACACAAAGTGAGAATAAAAAAAGTGGCTTCACAGTTATTTACTCATGATTTATTATTGTTGTTTTATATTGATGTCAAGGATTTATTTATAACCTTTTGTCGATGTCATCCGCTACTTACTGTATCATAATTGTTAGCCAAACACTGAAGATGCTAAAGAAGACGCTGTGTGCCACCGATATGTAGCACAGCCTGTTAGCATAAAGGATTTCAAAGTTTGTAAACTAATAAAAAAAAATTAACAGCCAGGTTGACGCAACGCTTTTCTTTGCATGACGCATGTGTTTCTGTGTGTTGCTCAATTTAGACAGCATTTCACAGTAGACACAGATAAAAAAAACTCATCCCTGACGTGAGCATGACCTTGGGCAGAGGGACATCCCCTACACTGTTGTCTTATTGGTCAGCCGGCGACACAGCCTTCCCCTCACACCACTGCCCACAGACCCTCCTGGGCATCTGCATGTGTGGACCTGCGTGTGCAAACACTAAGGCATGTGCTTGTGTTGGCATAGAAGAGGCTGTACAGTCAGTGACAATAGAAGTTTTTTTTAACGTGGGAGATGTTGTGTGATCAGTCTACTGGTGCACACAAGGTCGGACTGCAGCCTCATGCAACCCCTGACCTCTCCTCAGTCTACATTAGTTTGGACTATATAGTCCTTTTAGAATAAAATGGAATAGTCTTGGTCACATGGCATGTCACGTGATCACATCTTGAAGCCACCAGGGGTATTTAAAACCTTGTCGCACTCTCAGTTTTCAGTCTGATGGAGGCTACATTACAGTTTACTGCTTTCTTCTCGTGTTCTAACTATCTACGATCTATCTTTCGACAATTTGCTTAACTTACAGTACCGTCTATAAAATTAAAGATTTACATTTGTAATTGAAGTCTGGAGGAGTTCTAAATGGATGCGCATTTATACATTTAATTTTTGCTCCTTATTCCCATTCTAGCGAGTCTATTTCTGCCATTTTCTCGAAATTCCAACTTTTTTTTATCTCATTGTCTTCGGATAGCAATGCGTATTTTCCATTTCAACTTTTTTTTGTCATTTCAAGGATTTGGCTCAAGTTCTAAAAAAAAAAAAAAAAGCGGCCGAAATAATCAGGAAAATTGTGTAAAATGTATTTCGGTTTGTCTGCTCATTCCTTCCATTTAGTTCACTTTTTTGTTCTAACTGACATGTCTTCTCTGGGGTCCTTCTTTGGCCTTCATGGTCATTTGGGTTGTGTCACATGTGTCTTTGTAGTGGCGTTTGTGTGTGTATATTGGGGGAGTTGCAAGTCTGCTTACAACCGTGCTTAAAGAAGGTGGGGTCTGAGTAAACTCTATCTGTCCTCATTGGCTGACAGAGGTCCACCCTCCTCCCTTTTAAAAGCCTGCGTTCTCACCTGAGTTACAAAAGACGTGCAGCTCCTCACCCTCTCACTTGTCTGTCATCTTTTACTGAAAAAACATTTATAAAAAAAAAAAAAGGATCAATCAAGGGACATCTTTAAGGAACTGTAGATAAAGTGAGTATGCCTTCTTTGCATTAAAACAGGACTCATACAATGCAGGAATTTAAAGTGCTAATTAATTCACAAAGAAATATGAAATATAGGGTTTCAGTAAAGAAAGAAGTGTCCATTTTGATGCAAAAGCCATTTCTTGAGTTCAGTTTGGCCGCTGCAGTGTGTTTGAGGAACACATGGTTTCAGTTGCAATCAGGTAGAGTGAGTTTCTGTGCTGTTGTGTTTGTTAGTGGAAGGAATTTCTCTTTCAGGTGTTGGCTGATGCAAGAGTTTGTTTGGATGAAGGATGCATGAAGTAGTCTGTTCTGTTGCACATTTTGGAGGCATCTGTTGGAAAGAAAGTTTTTTTTAAAACATATACATGGTGTATTCAAAGTTACTGTTTTGTATTCCTTCCAGTGCTTGATGTAATGCACGTTACTTCTTTTTTTTGTCAATAAATGCGAGGTCTTTTCATACAGAAAATATGTGAGCTTCTCGAATCAAGCTTAAATGAAACACATGCTCAGCAGTTTTTTATAAGGAATCCAAAACTTGTGAGAAATTATGGTTTGAAACATTTTGTTGTCCTGGGAAACTAATATTGTTTTTGCGTACCGTCATTAAAAAACCACATTAAAAACTATGACTGAGCACTTGGGCTAATTTCGTTTGCATATCCATTTTCTAATTTCAAGAGTTGCGATGCATGCAGAGGCAAAACGTACACAAAATGTACTTTTTTACGCTGTCATATTTCTCCCTTGTGATGCTTGTTTACGATACATATGCAAAACCGATAGCTAGAAGCTAAATAGATATTTGTATGATTCTGACAAAACCTTTGTTTATTATTTCCAGTACAGAGAAACACAAAGATAGGTAGGTTCCTTATGCCCACTATTAATAAATGTGAGCAAACTAAACAAATGTTAATGAATATGTTATTTAATAAGATGGATTTCAGTTGCATGTATCATTTCATATCTTTTGTTATTATCTCACTCTTCTTGGGATAAAACAGTACCTACCTCTTTTAAAAAAACACATAACATAAATACAATACTTTAGCATCACTCAAGCATATTTGAACTTATTGAACAGCGTTACCAATGAAATCAAGTTGCTTGGTTAAAAAGTAGGAGTCGAAAAGACTTGTGTTATGGTGAAAAAGCTGCAGAAGTTTGCTGTTACTTAAGTTTGCCAGTGAGTGGTCTGTCTGACTTACATTAACATTTAAATCGACGACTAGAAACTCAGGTGGAAGGACATTGCAGGCCACTTTGAGAACACAATAGCCTCGAAATGGTCCGGCCACAAGTGGTCATGGACGCATTCGTCTGAGGACGGCATTCACATTTATTTCTTGTTTCAGTGATGTTATTCAAGGCATTTGTTTGTTGTTAAGCATTCGTTAGCATTGGTTTCATTTGGGACGCTAAGGGCCACAATGCTTCCTCGACACCTTTGTTGTCAATTGCAAATGTCTTTGTTCTGGCATGTAAAAAGCAGGGAATGTTCCAGCGATAAGTAGGCACTTGAGATGCCTTTTCTACTCTTGGTTATTTCAAGAGTGAGCGGCAGTCTGTTTCAGCTCCACATCAAAGCTTTGCATGTGCTGTGTGGCACGCTGCCATACGTGTGTGTTCCTACATTATGGCTGTAACAACGGCAGTATTAAACCAGGGAGCTTGTGAAGTTAACAAAGTCAGACAGGTTAATCCTCTTGGCAATGAAATTGAAAGCTGTTCTTGGTTTCACTCTCGCCACAGAGCTGACAGTGACACACAGAGATTTGGGATGTGTTTGGGTGTGTGATGTGGTTTTAACTGTGCTGTAGAGGCTTAATCTCCGTTGGCTCATATAAGTCAGGTTGGAGAGCATTCTACTTCCGAAGTACCACAGCACTATTTGACGGCCGATCAATAACATAAGCGTTCTTAAATGCACTCCTGAACATTTCTAGACAAATGCAGGAGGAGAGCCCCTGAAGTCGTTCTGATCTGGTTTTTCACACATACACCTCACAGCGGGAGACTTTGGCAGTAGAATAGGATGGGGAACTCAGAGTCCAAGACGTGATGTAAAAGGTGTGACGTGGAAGTGACGGACAATACTGTGCTATCATGCCTTTACGTCAATGCTTTGTGTGTTAGAATAAAAAGAACAATAAATTTAATAAAAGATTGGAGATGTACATGCTGGTCCTTTAATGCAAGGGGATGTAGCTCAGTGGTAGAGCGCATGCTTCGCATGTATGAGGTCCTGGGTTCAATCCCCAGCATCTCCAGAGATCTTTACTTGAATTTCCCTATTTACATGCTCAGAGACCATACAGGTCTCATGGCGCAGTCATAAGTCATGCAACAATGGCAAAAAGGTCATCACTCACTCTAGGTGAACTCTCCTGATAACGTCCTACGTCAGCTCATTCAGACTTTGTGCAGTAAAAACACCAGAGAAGGAGAAATTCTGCATGATGTTCAAGTGAACAATTCAGCTCTTAGCTTCAGTCAAAAACTTCAGGAGTTTTTTTAGTGATTTTTTGCGAGTGTGAAAAAAATCATTGTTAAAAAGTTACTAAAGGGAAGTTTTGTCCTGTTGATCAGAGTGGAGAGTTCTGTCACCTCTGACAATGTTTAGTAGTAAAGAACATTGTTGTACATGGAAAGTTTTCTGTACCTGGATGGGATGTTTTCACTGTAAACACTGCGGACGTCATCGGGCAAAAATCCTGTTCCTTAAAAAGCTTCCACTGGTTTCTTTCAAAAGGTCTATGTAGTGATTGTCTGAAAAACTGTTACTACTAAATTAAATGACTGCGTTTCTGCAACACCCTTACATTTATTCAGCACTAAAACAAACATTTTTGTGAAAATTCAGATACACATCCCAGTTCATTACAGCTTTGTGTTTTTGTCATCAAGATACACAGTGTTGCATTCTGTTTAATAAAAAACATTTTTGCAAGAGAAGCGATCTGTTATCCTCTCAAAAATGCACTACTATCTAAAAACAAAGGGAGAGACGGACAGAAAAGAGCTGCGTATTCAACATAGTAGAGCTTCAAGTTGGTACGGTTTGACTGAGAGAAAGGGCTTAAAAGTTAAGCACAACTCCAATAAATGGTAAAGTTCCCTCATAAATTGAAGCTTTCAGTACAAACATTGCTCAGAGTATGATTCGTTCGTGCAGAGTTGTGTTTTGGTTTTCTGTTGGAGAGAGGTTTTTTCTCCTTTGCTGGGGACGTAAACAAACATAGTGAATCATTCTGCTTTTTTTCCTCCTTGCTTTCTTACACCAGAAAATATACCCAAAACACACCAGTAATGTTAGGCCAACAATGTTCGAAATTACAGCTTCTTTGCATTGTTTTAAAAAAGAAAAAATAGGGTTAGGGTGAGGTTTTTTTTTTCATGGTTTACTATTTACTGCCAACAGAATGTTAGTGACATATTAAGTTTAAAGACTAGCCTGGCTTTGTCGAAGGTCCTCGAGTGCATCTGTCAACATACAGTATCTACAGTAAAGTTTGGGCAGAGACAGTCTATCGAAATATCATTTTCAGCCTTTTCTGTAACTTTCGACATTATACAGTAACTTTTTACTCGGCCGAACTCGGGTCACAATTTTCAGCACTTGAGCATCATCAACATTATCTAAACTTACTGACTAACATGTTGTTTGACGTTTTAACCACATTAAGTGATAGTAAAATATTAGTGCCTCCGTTTCAACACGCTAGCTTGCTCCTTAATCTTTATTGTCGCCCTGTGCCCCAATACACAAGACAACCCATTTTTCTGAAGGGGTTTCCAACTTGTTGTTGAGTGTGTCCTATTCAGACTTCCAGCTCGAGACGTGTTAGTTACGCCCCTGTAATGTCCTGCCTTCACTATAAATGGGGGGGGGGGGGGGGGGGGGGCAAAATGATCCCATCTCTGAACAACCATCGGAGGTAGCAACACAAGACGTGAGGACAGGATCAGTACAGTAAGTGGGCGAGGACTGTGCTGTGCATGTGCACTTCTGAGTATTTGAGTACGTGTAGCTTCCTCTGTTTCTTTACACATTGTGCTTCAAGAACGCCATTTCACAATGTGAATTCTCAGACCTGGACACCAGTATTACGCCGGTGCGAATCAGATGTACAAAGACCTAATGACGGCGGAGCCTTTTTACAGAGCTATTGCACAATCCTATTCATCAAAAGGGCTCGTGATCGACACCTTTCTTCCTCGCTAACAAAGACCAGTGTCAATAAAAGTGTGGCTATAAGTAGCATTTACATGCCGTGCCTTCAGCCTCGGTTCTTCCTTTACATAACTTCATGATGAATGCCACTGGTGTCGAAAGTAGACATGTGCCCCTGTGCAGCTCTGTTGGTTTTTTTCTTTAATGTCAGTGGGCTAGGCTGAGTAAACAACTCGCACAGGAACAAGGCGGTCGGTTGATGGAGGTGGTCGGGAGGCCTCCAACTCGTTGCATCATTGACCTGGTTTCAGGGTTTGTTGACTTAACTCCATGTACGTCAGCATTGGCATGTTATGTCGTCCCTAATGAGCCATAAATTGAAATCTTTATTGCATATTGTATTTGAGTCATCTAATTCAAAAGACATTTGTTTATACCATAAAACAAGCCGGTGTAGAATCTGACGGGCAATAAAGCTAATGTTGACGCCAGTGTTGCATCATATCCCAGCTTTCCTCTTCAAGGCAACAAGACAAATACCCTTTCAGTTCCAGGAAATGGGATGGACTTCTTTGCAGGCTAGAGGGCCTCATGCCTGTCTGAAGTGTTCTTCATGAAGGCCAGTAGGCTCCTTTGAGGGAGATAAGGCCAGACAATACATGTTCCAATCCTGCCTGGAAAATTTGCATTCCTGTATTCCTGTGGTGAACTTGACATATAGTGAAATATACGCAGGAGAATACGCAGTTACCCATCGTACCCATTGATACTTTCCTCTAACGTTTCTCCATTTTTTTTTCAGGAGTGTTAATAGGCAACTAAAGAAGAAGTCGAAGAAGAAGCAAAAAAGAGCTGTCCAGAGCTGAAATCCCCCCCCCCCCAAGAAACATCTCTGCCTTTCATTTTGCTGAGCGCCACCATGCCGGGAGTCGTGGATCGTATGGAGCTGAGGAAAGTCTCCACGGAGGCTGATGATGACAGCATGGACAGCCTTGACGACCATTACACGGAGCCCATTGACTCGGAGAAGGCCACCATCGACAGGTCAGCAAACATGAAGTCAAGTTTTCTTGTTCCTTCCTTTCGTGAGCTGGCACTACCACATATTTGACACACACAATCAAGTCGCTTTGTTTTAACAGAGCTGACAATTCATCCGTTGCACCACCAATGCAAATGCAATATTACTGTGAAAACCTACGTTTGCCTGTAAAATTCACCAAATGAAAATGAAGACTTGTGCATTTAGAAGAGAGGAAAGGGTTAAAAAGCCAGTCTATGAAGGAAGTTTGATTACGTCTGTACACTATATGGAGTTATTTTTTTAGGTTTTATTGGTCTTCATATTCATAACTTCATATTTTGAGAGTAATGCGAGTAAAAACCTTTTAAAATATCATTTTAGCTCTTTCTTTTTTCTTTTTTTAAAAATTGGAATAAGATCATTTATTACATAATGGAGATGAACGCCCAGGGCCCCAAAAGACCGCTCTGCAATGCATGCCTTGGAGCATCGACCATTTTTAGAAGAGAAACAAGAATACAACTGATCCCTTATTGCAGAAGTTAAAGCCCTAATGTAAGAGAGCCTGGAGTACAAATCGTCAAATCAACTTTGATTTAACTGTAACATAGTTTCATGTGTATTACCACCCATCAGAACAATGGGACAGTTTTCTATCATATCCCCTGTTTCATGATTCTACTACCAGCCTGGTTCATTTTATGCATGTAAACACCGTTTGTTCAGGTGTGAATAATCTGAGCACAGGATCAAAGCACATTAGCTTTACTTTCAACTTTACAGCGATGTGTATTTAGAGCAGGAAAATGCTAATGTAATAGTCCAGTAGTGTTGATTTTAAAGGAAGGGTTGACAAGGTTTGCATTTTGACACTCTCATGGTTAATTTAGGGCACTCTGACACACCCGATGACCTTAAATACTCAGCATTACCGGGTCAGCTGATCCAGACTGTTTGCATTAATGTATCATCATCTGTCTTCTGTTTGCCTTTGACTGCAGCACAGAAATGATCAAGGCAGAACATCAAGGATTCAGGACAAACTAAACTAATGCTATTTACCAGAATTTTGGGACCGATGTAAAAATTGGGAAGGGTAAAAACAATTATATACCGATACATGATACATACAATGATGTTGAAACCGGTAGGACTGATTAGGTTTGTTATAGACGCTGAAGTCGAGCAGTTCAAAGATACACTTTAGTATTTATATTAGTGATAACCAATGAGGCTGATTTGAGGAAAAGTTGTAACTCTCAGATTCTTAAAAAAATAAAAAAATGTAAAGCTCTTCTGTGCTTGTGGTGGTTTTTTGAACCTCAGACTTTTCTGATGATTATTGTCTCTGTCTTTTTTGCGATTGCAGTCAGTTTTTGGATGACATCGACGACGGAGAAAGTCAGAAGTTTCTGGCAAACGGGATGATGAAGAAGAAGAAATACGAAGAATACCATGAAGAATATGTAAGAGGATTTAAAATCACAGTTCTAATGTACCAATGTTTTAGCCTGAGGCGGGTTGTATATATTAAAAAAACAAAAAAAAAAAAACAAGAACAGTCTGGTTTCATTCTGTCATGTGAGGCAGGGCTGCACAATTTAATGCAATAGCATAGATATCATGATTGCTATTTGCAAGAAACACACTGCACAAGTAAAAAAAAGTTTTTAAAAAAGTAACCTTTGAGAATTATATATTTCACTCTACACAGTGCTGGAAAACTCTAAAATTCTAACAACTCTCAGAAAACTTTTTCTCAGAGTTGTTAGTTTCATAAATAAAAAAACAAGTAAAAGCTTCTTTATTTAAAGACAGTCAAAAGCTTCTTCCTACAAAATAAAACACAGACTGATGCTAAAGTAAAGCTGCTCCATCGTCCCTTCTGGGCCACCGTACATGTGTGCAGAGAGACTCTGTCCACTGACTGGATTTTACTGTCTGTGCGGAGCTGGTGTGTTTCCTCCTTGTTTTTGTTAATGAACTATTTTGACTTTTGAATATCTTTACAGTGAGGGTGTGTTTGATTTACAGCTGGTGGTGGGCAAACTATTTAATAATGGAATAAAGCATTTTTAAATTGTTTGCAAGTTTCTGCTCCCTGTTCTAAGTATGCCCACTTTGTTCTTCTCTTTACCTTTCTTCCTACGTTTCTCTTTTTGTGCAGCATCCCGGTCACACCTCTTTCGGGATGTCCGTTTTCAACTTGAGTAACGCCATCATGGGCAGCGGCATCCTGGGCCTGTCCTACGCCATGGCTAACACCGGCATTGTTCTCTTTACGTGAGTACTGCAGCGAAGAGAAGAAGGGAACCATCGTAAAGCACATGTGTGCATGTTAGAGGCTGTTAAAGGAAAGGCGTGACAGGACAGGCAGGGCGCTGCGACCAAAATTCCAGAGGAGTACAGAGAATAGACCAGTGCAATTAAGCTTGTTTAACATTTCTTGGGAACCACAGAGTGATTTCTCTCAAGGTTTTTAACGTGTGTTCTGTTAATTCTAATGCAAAAATCTATTCTGAGCAAAAGTGTCATGTTCAGATAACCACATTATGTCAATATGTAAAAAGCAAAGATTACTTGTAATTGTTGAAGATATCTGCAAATGCAGCAATCATATTTTACATGTTAGGTGTCTTGGAATGAGATATACTATCTAGAGATAAGTTTTGTCTAGCAGTTACACAAATAAGATTTGAGTTTTTGGAGTGAAGTTACATAATCATCCACAAACGTGTTGTCACGTTGATTTATGGTGCTCATTAAGCAGACAAGGATGTAAATAAACACTTCACATTGCACAATGCATTGTGCAAACAAACATACTGCAGACAGATAGCTGGAAGAAACCGCCAGGTGAAGTTGCATCATATTGGGTGGATCCTGTGAGAACGTCTCTCCATGCTAAAAGCAAACCTGGACAGTTGGTGTGATGTGTAAATGAATTGTGATTACTTTTAGCTAACAGCTAGCATGTTAGTATCTTGCTCACACATGCATGCTGACATGCTAATCATAGCTTTGTAAATCCTTAAACATATCCTACTTGGATAAAAACAACGTGCAAACTAAAACACTGCTTTGCTTTGAACTAAAAGCTAATGTTAGCTTGACATTTCCACATTAACATTGCTTACATGTTTATTATTTGAGGTTTAAAGGGGCAGTGCTCACTAGCTAATTTTAGCGTGTTGCCATTAAATATTCGCACTCAACAAGAACGGTAAGATTGAAATATTGTGAATATGTGAGTAAGTTGGCAGGTACTTATTTATGAAGAAGAATATTTGACAAATTAAAATGTTGTTCTTTTGTCATGGCGTTAAATGAAGAGGGGTCCTTTAATACGTCAGCCAGAGTTAATCTAATAGTCACATTACCACGTGGAACAGAGCAGCTCTGACATGTGCAAATGTTTGAAGGTTCTGTACCCTGACCCTGTTCCTCTGGCATCTATCACTCAGTATATATATGCGTGATCAGCATTCATGAACAACTACCAACATCCAAACCTTATTCCCCTACATTTTCCACTTTATTTAACCTCCTGCTGTCCACTCTCTAAGATGCTGCTTGCCAGAAAAGTAGTGGGTGTCACTTCTCTGAGGCTTGGTGTCAATGGGGTGGAAACATTTTGCAATAAATTCTAGGACATTAAAAATAGAAATGGAAAACTTAGCTTGTTATCTTAGCTACCTTTTTTTTCTTGAAATTAAGTTAGCCCGCTGTAAGAGTCGTGCTCTGTCTCGTCCTTCCAATGTCAAACTGTTGACATATAATGCTATCTAAAGAATGCGAAACATGGAGGCAGGGACGTAGCACGATGTAACTGGGCACAGGTCAGGCTAGAACCATGTGTTCCCCTTGACAACGTCCCCAACAAATACACAACAAAAGTGACGCACGTACATGCCCGACAGCTGCTGTGTGTCCAAAGCTGTTTTCTAAAGACAGATCATTCAAAGCAGCCCCAGATACAGTGTGTTATACTTTTTGTTGCCATGCATTGTTTTGATGATAAAAATGAAGAATGATGTGTCGATCTTTGCATTGATCGCTGACCGCTGTTTTGTCTCTCTCTGCAGAATCCTCCTCATGGGTGTGGCCATCCTCTCCTTATATTCAGTACATTTGCTCCTTGTCACGGCCAAAGAAGGAGGTTGGTATTTACGTTGATTTCAATTTCACAAACACACAAGCCACCTCCAAAAGACCAACAAAGTTAGATATTAGAAAATATTAGTTCCAAACCTGGGGTCCTTTTCTGTTTCATATCTGCTTATTTAAAAAAAAAAAAAAAATTAATGGTTAAATGTATCTGGTTCTACGTGTTTAAGCTTCGAAAAGTAATTCATAATTAAAGCATATTGTCATGGTGACTCATGACCGAGTATCCCTGTGAAGGAGCTCAAAGTCCTTTGTGGTGAGTGATTAGAAAATATGTATTCCTGCACTGATGCACCCACCTAGTGGTCATTGTAGTGTTGATACACATATACAGACTATACATTATTAATTATGTGGCTTTTACTTAATGATACCAGTTGTTTTCAACAATTGTTAATAGACTTTGTAATGCTCCCAATCCTTTCTGAGTAATTCATAACTCACATGTTTACAGATAAGGCTGAAGGTTTAAATGTATTTTCCCCTCTGATTACGTTTGTAATACATTCTCATTGTTTTTTATTTAGTTGCTGACTAATTTTTCCTCGTTAATTAGTGATCAATTGGTTTATTCTGGCAGGATCCCTCATTTATGAAAAGCTGGGAGAGAGAGCATTCGGTTGGCCCGGCAAAATAGCAGCTTTTGGATCAATTATTATGCAGAACATTGGAGGTAGGCGAGAATTTATTTGTCTTTTTTCATGTTTGTCTCATTATCACTTTATTCGTATTTTCATAGGTTTCTGACTTTTTACATATTTGTCCTAAAATAATATGAAATGTCGAATACATAAATAAATATCGAAGTGTTGGAAGCTCATTGTGTCTTGATTGGTGTCCTCACTGTCCTGCAGCCATGTCCAGCTACCTCTTTATCGTCAAGTATGAGCTCCCCGAAGTGATCCGTGCCTTCTTGGGCCTTGAAGAAATCTCTGGGTGAGTGTGTGTTCATTTAACACTTTCACATTTGTGTGTGTTTAGAGTACACACGGCATTTCGTGTCTGACCTCATTTGACCCTCTCTGCAGTGAATGGTACATGGATGGAAACTACCTGGTAGTGTTTGTGTCGATTGGAATCATTCTGCCTTTGTCCCTACTGAAAAATCTGGGTAAGGACTCACTCTTCACAAATCGCAATTACTCTAGAAACTTCATAAACTGCAAGCTCTATTTATGATACTTTAGAAAATGCTGCCAAATTTCCCGAGGCACTATTCTATTTCAATTCCTGCAGTATTTGTGTTTCAGTAATTCAGCCCATGCTCTTGCAGCTGTCTCTAATCAATTCCAGCAAACCAACTTTTAAAAAGAGTCAAGTCCTTAGTCAGCTCAGGCAATTAGCAGTTACTGTAATACAACACTGCCATCAGGCTTCAGCTCTTGCCCTCTATTTATGAGGCGGTGAGTCAGATCTCCCCTCCACAGGCTCAACTCCAGTTAAGCTGCACGCTGAGCCCCCTGCTTGGATTATATCATTAGGACAATTTGACAAAGAGGAAAATAGATTTAAACGCCTGAAACAGAGTGTGATTTAATAAATAGCAGATTTAATAAGATGTGTTTCTGTTTGATGAATGTTAAACCGGTTCAGTGTCCCTTCCACACATTTACACGCTTTATCCATGCTTTATCTCGTGTCTGAACTCCTGCTCCTGCTCGATTTCTTCGGTCTATTTAAGGATCTGGGTCATGATCTATTACAAGATGTGAGCCACATCTTTTAGTAAGAATAGCATCTATGACATAGCATGACATCAATATCTTGTAACACTGAATCATTGGCTTTTCTCTCTTTAGGCTACCTGGGCTACACCAGCGGCTTCTCCTTGTCCTGCATGGTCTTCTTCCTGGGTGTGGTAAGTTCAGTTTTCTAAACATCACTCAGTGTCGTGTGGTGGTGGAGCTTTAAAAAAAAAAAAAAAAAAAGTGGCAGATTTTATTTCACAGCACTTTCTTAATTGCGAACCAAGTCAGATTGTATTACAGAAAGAGACAAAATTCTCCACTTTTTCATTTGATTTGATGCCTCGGTAAATATTTTCCAAATAAGCCAATGGTTTTAATTGCTAGTAGTGGGTCATACTATGGTCCCATGAAGACTAGCTACCAGGTTGACCTGTCAACCAGGGTAGGGACATCGAAATGCATATTCACCCTCTCGTCCAATAATGGTTGCAGAAAATTAAGATGCTGACAGCAAACATAATGCTTCTATCTAACTATTGTGTGAGTCCACCTCGTTTGTTAAGTCTATTTATAATAGGTGTTCACTTAAAATAGGCCTTAATGGAAAGTGAATATTGAACTTATATACACAACATGTCCAACTAAACTTCAAAATAAAAGCTTATACAGTTCTTTTGTACATAAATTATATATTAATGTATCAACTTGAAACCACAGCAGGTCAATATTGTGTTTCTGCTGCCTCCAAGTGGACAAAAAAACCCAGTTATTTCAGTTTTACAAGTATAACAGTAATGCTACGCTAATTGGATAGTTAACCTATAGGACTTAAAAGCGTGACATTTGACCCTGTCCTTAATTTTCAAGAGCGTTCACAACCCACGCTCAGGCCACCGCAGTGTGTGTTACACTGTGAGGGCCTCGTTTAGGAGCACGTGACTGGAGCTCACGCTTTGAGAAAAGACATCATGTAGGAAGTGAAGTTGTAACAAATTGTTGAGAGAAGGTAGGGAGTTATACGCACACCAAATAGGTTCATGGGCAACAGCAGATAAGCCCACACACAAAACCTTTTTGTCGTAATGGAGCATTTGAGTATGTGTGCAGGGTCTATCTTCTCATATTAACAGACCTGAAGAACGGGCACAACTAGATCGCTTCTGTCACTCAGAATTTGGTCAATTTTCTTTTCTTTTCTTTTTTTCCTTTTTTTTTTTAGGTCAAGAACGATAAGGGACATTTAAGGTCGAGGCTAATGCTGAATATCAAGGATAAGATTTACAAATGACCAGTAATAACGCCATTGTAGGGCACTAGAATGAAAATAGAGTGTGCACTAATAAGACAAAGTAGAGGAATGGCATGTTAATGAATAGTGTTGTCACAAAAAGAAAGAGCAGGACCCACATGCAGAAAACAAAAGTATTTAAGCAAAAAGTCCAACAAGTAACAAGAAGAAAATCCAAATAATAAACCACAGAATTTGATCAGGAGGCACGAAGAAGGTTTGACATGTGACAAAGTGGCTCATATTGACCGAATGTGCTGGCAGATCAGCGTATTCGTCAGGCTGTAATTTAATGCAAACCATTTGAAAGAATGCAATGTAACTTGATTTTGTTCACTTCCAGGTGATATACAAGAAGACCCAGCTGCCCTGCCCTCTTCCTTTCTTCTCCCACCACACGTCAAACCTCAGCATAAACGCATCGGACATGTCAGCTTTGTACCAGCCGGTAAACAGCTCGGCACAGATGGACTTCTCCCGTGCGGACGTTTCCCCGGCGGTCATCGCCGGCAGCGACGCTCACCACTCCAGCAGTGTCCACTACGAGCCTCACCCCGACGACGAGGAAATGTGCACGCCCAAATACTTTATCTTCAACTCACAGGTACGAGGCAAAAGGAAGAACCCTTCAGGCTAACACTCATATTTGGCTTTTGGTAGAAAGCCAGATTATTTTCTCTCCAAGCTTTTGTCTAATTTGCAACACTGAAGTTTTCTACGTAGACAACTCATCAGTTAAAAAGGTGGGACCTTGTTGCATTTGCAAAAGGGTGTAATTTTCTCACAAGCTCTTTTTTTTTTTTTTTTTTTTTTTTCAATGTAATCTGTGGCTGCAAAACTGAAACGAAACCCAAACAATAGAGTATCTCTCTTCCAAGCATAACTCTCAAATGAAGAACATAGCTGTGTCTCCTCCTTGTGAACGGGCGATGTTTGAACAATATTAAAAACTCTTTTGGAAGAAAAAAAAAAAAGACTCTTGTTCCTACACGTGGCACCTTACAAACTACAAATCCACCAGAAGAAGAATGCAAGGCATTCGCCAAGACATGTTTAGTCAGGGTGGAGTATCAGGGTGTGTTTTGGGTCTTTTTGTGTGTTCATGGATTTGTTTGAGGGCCTTAACACAAGATAAGAGTGTGACACATAGCATAGAAATGTATAGAATATCTACAGAGGGACATAGGGTTACTCGCGTGCAAGAGAGCTGCTACTGTCTGAATACTTTTTGTCTTGTGATGGTTCTATAATTCCCATGCAAGCTGTAGATCAATGATTTTGGCTGTAAAAAGGTGGTATGATAATAAATAATTTGAAATGCACCAAACAGAAGCGAAGAGAAAGAAGAGAAAGTTTGAAGTCCAGCACCTGGCTAACCGCGAATAAAACATTGTGCTCTGACTAATCAGCGTATTGAGCAACTTTTTGGTAGAAGTCTCTGAAAGAGAGCGTGCCAGGGGTTGCAATCAAAGTCAATAACTCGATAAAAAATGTGTGAACATGTTTTATGGCTGACGTCCAACATTTCACTGTTCACTTTTTTTCTCCAGACTGCATACACCGTGCCCATCCTGGCTTTTGCTTTTGTGTGCCACCCTGAGGTCCTGCCTATCTACAGCGAGCTGAAAGAGTAAGTGCTTTCTCTTTGTTGCTCTGAAATCATGCAACCAATCATCATCGCCACCGCCTAAAATAAACATCGAGGGAAGTTCATCCAAGGAAAACACATTTTCTCACTACGAAGCCGTGCGAACAGTGTCTTTATGAGCAAAGATTTTGAGACTTCTGCGACCGTGCAAAGTCGTGAAAGGTGGAAAGGGTCACTGGTTAAACTGAAAACTTTGATAAGCAGGCAAACAGAACATGTGAAATGCCAAATTTCCAATCCGACTTTTTTGCCTTTTTCTTACAAGCTCCCAAGTTAAATTTCCGCGTAAAGTATGGTTAAGCAAATATCTGACCGCAGCAGGAAATAGCCTCTGTAACTTCATCTGTCATCATGGATTTTCTGCAGCCTGGCCTCCAGAAACTCCTCCCATCCATTTTGGAGAAAACGTCCCTCTGAAAGTTTGTCGAGCAGTCTGTCCTGACATTTACTAGAAATCATCACGACTGTCACGTATGAAAACGGCTCAACAGCTTCCTCTTCATATAATTGGACTGAGTTTGTAAAGTAGGGCAAAGAAAATGCCTAATGAGCTGAGTCAGTGAAAGAAAGAAGTACACTTTCAGCTCAGCTCCTCGGGGGCAATGTCCAGACATGTCCAGAGTACAGGGGGAGAGAGAGGCTAAAAGGGGCTTACGTCTGCTTATTTTTAAAGAGTTTTAATGCCTCAAGTCTCAAGTGTGACACTTAATCTGTTAAAAGCCTCTAATAAAAAGTGATGTTTGTGTTGCTCCACAGTCGCACGAGGAAAAGGATGCAGAATGTCTCCAACCTGTCAATCTTAACCATGCTCATCATGTACATGCTGTCGGCGCTGTTCGGCTACCTCACCTTTTATGGTAAGAAAACCAGCAACCGGAACAACTCTCCCTGTGGCCTCGTGGTTAGTGTGCATGGCCTTTGTTACAGATGCCGCGTTCCATTTACCTCGGAAGTCGGATCTGGGCGTGACGTCACACCCGAGTTGAGCGTGTTCCAGTTGCAAGTCAGAAAAGCAACATGGACACCTTCAGGAGTAGCTTTGTTTTGTTAGCTACGAGCAGACGATAACAACACACTACATGAAAATAACATGACTGCATGTCCACAGATGCAGTCGCGTACGCACAATACGATCGCTGTGATTGATTTTAATCTCACAAAAAGAGGAGCAAGCGTTTAATAAAAACTATGTTTATAGCTTTACGATACGGTTAATGTACGTACGTAGCAGCCATGTTGGATTCTAACTTAGGCTGCAAATTTACTCAGACTTTCTGACTAGTAAACACGACTTCTGGATGCGTTCCAGTTGACACTTCTGACTGGGAACTCTGACTTTGCCACTTCCCAGTTCAACTGGTACACAGCAAGAGGCCTAGCTTGAGAGCGGACAGCCAGGGTTCGAATCCGCCCTGTGGCTCCTTTCTCACATGTCATACAGTCTATGGTCATTTCCTGGTCTCTCTCTCTCTCTCTCTCTCTCTCTCTCTCTCTCTCTCTCTCTCCCTGGTTCCTGTCTCACTGTCCTGTCTCTAGAATAAAGGCAGAAAAAGCAGCCCCAAAAATTGGCTGAAATTGTTGTTCCCTGAATTAAATGAATAAACGTGTTACCAAAATGTAAGCCTTGTAAAGCCTTGAAATTGGACATTGAGGGTTTGGGTTGTCTGACAATGTTATGTCTTTGCTGTACAAATGTTCTGCTCTTTGCTCTGTATTCATACGTTCTTGTGTATTCCGTCCGACACAGAAAACGTAGAGGCAGAGCTGCTCCACACCTTCACCAAGGTTTACAAGTTCGACACCATGTTGCTGCTTGTGCGTTTGGCTGTCCTCACCGCCGTCACCCTGACTGTCCCCATTGTGCTGTTCCCTGTAAGTAAATCATACAAAAAACACAGCCTGTCATTTGAAGAGTTTGATGTTTCCTCGTAGTAAGGGGTTCTCATTCCTCGAGCTTGAATTTACGGAGCGATGGCGTCTTTTTGCTCAAAAGAATGGAGCCTCATTTGGGCAGTGATATAATTTGATGCACGTCAGAGCACACAAACATTTCCTTCAGGCAAACATACACCACCCATAAATTCTGCCCGCTGACGCCAACCAGCTACTTTGTAAAACCATTCATTCATCCGAGCGTTACTGCCACTTAGTGTCACTCTGCTCACAGACCAGGTTTTGTGTTTGGTGCAGAGTCAGACTTTTTTCTGTCGTTTTTTCGATGCTGTTTGGTGAAAAAGAACACACTGTTCAGTTTGGCACTCTGCTCATGTCGTCATCTTAAAAATCTCAGGCTCAGGTCTTAAACTGCCACACCTCCTAATTACGCAGACAAACAAACACTTACCACCCGCACTCCGGGATCTTAACAGCAAAGCCTCTCTTCATCTTACTCTCTCAAAAAGTGGTCAAAGGTCAGGGACTGAGTGACGTCTAGTAACCAAAACTTATCATCAGATTCATTCACACATATCCTGCCTTCAGCCCCATATATGTCCGTGTTCTAATTTTAGCTTTGCTCTCATTTGACACAAGGTGGAACAAAAATGGTGGCAAGCTAGAGGAAGTTTCATGAACCGTATAAGCTTTCATGCAATTTATGTAAAGAGAAGCAGCTGCCTGTTTGGGAGTAATGTCTGAAGAGGCTGCAAGTTCAGCAGCAGACCACCAGGGGGCAGCAGATGTGTTGCTGGGAAGTGCTGACCAAGAATGATGCAGCAATGACTGCACACCAGGGAAACACACAGCCCTGACACAGCACACGCACACACACACACACACACACGCACGCACGCACGCACGCACTTTTTTTACATCGATTTAGAATATATATACTTTCAAACTTGTCTTCACTATTTATCCATTGCCTCATTTGTATTTCTGAACATTTTCAAGCACCATCATTTTGTAAAACTTAAGCGATGCCTGCGTTCTTACACTGGGTGTTCCCACTCTCCCTCATATACTTTTAACTAACACACAGATACAAACCCCTCCCTCACCACACTGCTAGGGTTTTATAGTCTGAGGGAACGTGAGAGAGAGGAACCCCCCACCCCCATTGCTTTGTCTCTGTAGTGGAAGTTTACAGCTCCACAGTGGACAGTGGAAAAACCCTCACCCTGACTGCAAGCTTCGGGGAGATAAAGAGGCGGAGTCAGTGATACAAAGAAGGGGGTGGGCTGATAGAGGTGGGAGACAAAAAGGCAAACCTTTTCCAGGGCTGCACAGTTCCAAAAAAAATATTGTGATAATGATGGAAAATGGCTTAAAAACCAGCATCTGTAAATACAAAACAATGACACTGGAAGAATAACATTTTGTGTTGATTTTACAGAAGAAGTTACAAAATGCATAAATCAATATGTGCAATTCGATTACACATGGATATGTGCCAAATCTAACCATGCTTGCTTCTTTATCTGCAGTCCCAGGAAGAATGACGTTATATAAATCACTAAGATAGCTGTCGTTACCTCATAAATAATGTATGGCCAGAAAAAAACTTGATATTTACATTTATATAGTATAATTCATCTCTCAATTTGCAGTAAGAAATAAGAGGAGCTGTAGTGTTTAACTTTATTCTCGCTTCATTTTCTGTGGACTCTCTCTGTCCTACGTGCCCTCCATGGCGTCAATTAAATAGCTAAAGCGAGGATGCTAACGGGAGCTAAACTAGTAGCATTAACCTCAGCTTTAAATTAACATAAGTAAGGTGGATTAGTAGATTATCTTTATACTGTACACTACAGCTAATGCTTTACATCCACGTAAATTGCTTGTGCTGCTTAATGCACCTTTCTAACAGTAGTGTGGTTCCTAATGAGTTTCTGTTGATGTTTTGATGCCTACAAACTGTGAAAGCTAAAGTTTTTTTGTGTAAGCAAACCCGTGAGCATGGCTTTAAGGGCAGATAATAGACGATTTGTTTGCACATGCTGCACTGTGCATTCTGAATCGCATCTTCTGTACACACGTTTTTACGTAATATTTAGGTTTTGTGCAAATGGTGTTTAGAATCATCAGCCAAACAAATAAAGGAACACGGAGCCATTTTCAATGCTCCTGTAGTTTTGCCCTCGGCCTCTGTGGGGCAGAAAACAAACAGACATGTCTTCTGATGATTCCTACTTTAAAAGACGAACTCTTTGTTAGTCTGAATATTCACGGCTCGGTTTCGTCTCTGTGCTCAGGCAACAAAATGTAATTCAGTCGTGCTCGCTCTATGTCCACCGTGTGAGGTTGGATGGAATAAAAAAAAAATACATTCAACTTTAATCGATTGCCGTGTTTGAATAATAAATGCTGATTGAGAGTGAAAGTGAAGAGGACTAAGATTACAGAGGAAAAATACAAGACTGAAATGAGATGCCACGAAGCAGCTGGTGTGACTTGTAGCTTAGTGAAAAGAGCAAAAGAGTGACACAGTCAGGGTGAGGGGTTCAGATTCCACTGCAGGCACGTGCAATCGAGTTTTTTTTTTTTTTTTTTTTTTTTCCGGGTTGCCTTATTGCATTAAACAGTATGTGCTCTTTGTCTTTAAAGTAGCCACTTTTTGAAATGTCAAGAAGATTCCTGAAGTGGCATTGTATACAGAACAGGTTTTAGCCTGTGTATACTTGCATGGATACAGAGGAAAAGTTATATGAGTCATAACCGGCTTTACATGTGTCAGTTGCAGCTAGACTCAGTAAAAGAACTGAGCCATTTTGCAAAGTCGATTTCTGCATTGTTTTGGAGTGTTGGGGATGATTTACGTGGCTTAGATCACCGCAGTAGCTGTAAATTTACTCCAAGATGGTGCAAAGATTGACGAACTTGGATGCATGCAAGACATCAGTTCAAAAGAAGTGCTGAGTCGCTCAGCCAAGTTTCCAGTTGACATTTGAGAATCTCGCCTTCAATCATCCTGACCTTCATCTTGCAGAGAAATGCTGTCGGCCTTCAGTCAGAGATTAACATTAGCTTTGTCTGCGACTGTCCTTGGCTCCCCCGGGGAAATGCTAGTATAAGAGAAAAGCGATAGTATGTGTGGGAGTGGGCATCATGCAGACATGTTTGGATGTGAAATTGCATGGAGTGTGTGTGGGTGTGCAGTCACGTGAAGGATAGATGCTAACAGAGGCCAGATCACACAGGGCTTTGCCAGGATCCAGAACATAATGAAAAGGCTTTATGGGGAGTCAAACATGCCCCAGTTCTCAGGCTCCAGTGGCAGATTGAAAGCATGGGAGAGAGACGCCACTGGCCTGATGAACGGCACCAATGTCACCTTTATGTCTTACCTTCATGTTGTACAATTTTCCCCTTAATGAAGACCTTTGTTGTGAAGCGCTAGCTTGAGCACTTGCCACTAAAACCTTAAATTACCACTTGGTACTTATTTAAAAGTAGGTCACTTGTTTTTAGTCCAAGTGTTTCAAAGGTAAACTTGCTGGATCTTGCTTTGCTAACTAATTAATGGCTGACTGACTGTTCACAAGTGATTAATATTTCCGCTGAACTCATCATGCTAAACATTTTCTGTTTAACGGAGGGGGGGCATTTCATTTGAAGTCAGTGTTATTTTTCAAATCTACAAAGTCAGACAATCTGTGTTTTCTCTCTTTACTAAAGTATTAACTACGCAACACATCACTTATTCAAAGACTGCAATCAAATTAGTGGCAAGCTAGTTAGCCTTTATAAGCTAGTTAGCTTGCATTAAATGGTTTCAGCATTATTCAACCCCTCGTATATTGGCCTTTTAATTCTTTGCATGTCTCCTTGTAAGCTTAGACTTCTCAGGTGATTTTAAACTTGCTACTGATGTCGGGAAAATGAAATGTCTCAAAACAATCACATTATATAACAGTGGAGTCTAAAAAGCTCAGCTAGCTACACTACAATTCAACCTTCAGAGACTTCAATTTTGGCGAGTGTGTCCTCAGTCCCATATATACAACGCATACCAAGAGTAAGCCATCAGTTATGAACATTTGCTAAGTCACACAAAAACAAAATTGACTGCTCGGTTAAGCTGAAAAATAGAATTTTGGGTTGCCAGGTTTAACAAAATCCTGTTTTTGCATTGTTTCTCCTCTTCATCATCAAATACATTAGTATAGTTTCAACCCTAAATTCTGCAAATAAAGTCGAAAAACACATAACCTTTTTTGAAAAATAGCCTACATCAAGTCTTTGTTATAAATATCAATAATTGTATTACATTTAAGTAGTAATTCGCTAGCTTCTTTGAAGAATGTAAGTTGTACATGAGTGCATTAAAGTTACATTTCAGATCAAGTGCCCTGCTAGATTAACACCATCAAGACTGTCTCATAACCTGGCAATTTAAAAGCTTTAGAAACTTTAAGGATTTATCTCTCATTAAGTACCACAGTCTGTGATTCTTATTTCTCTCAACCCATGGGAGTTGAAATGCTGCAGAGCAGTCTCACCATTAGACACTCATGTTTGGGACCATTCTATCTCTTGAGTTTGTTTTGGTTTCTTTAAAGAACATCGTGTGAAACTTATCTTTGTCCTCCTGTTTCACTGATCACAGAAACACTTGTGGTATTGCTGTTGATATTTTTATTGCACAGGGGGGACTTTACCCAACTGCATGTTTCACTTCATACACAGCAAGCAGCTGCTGATATTCAAATGAGTGATTCTGAAAGAGATGAAAACTGTTGTTACATTCCTGTGTCTCTAGCTTTGAATATACTCAGTTGTTCCTATGTGCACAAACATTTACTTTCACAAAAGATTAAAGTATTTAGTTAGCAGTAAAAAAAGACTGAAGTGCCCATGGTTTGTTTTAATCTTCCACTAGTTTGGACCAACTTTGAAGCTAACATCTCAGTCCCTGGTTTCTTTTTACCTGGCTGAAGCCAGATGTGGCCAGTTTAATCTGGCTGCCTTAAACTACACCACCCAAATACAATGTGTTTGTTTATATACATGTGTGCGTGACAGGTAGTAGGAGGTGTGTGCAAATATCACACAGTGCACTCCAAAGGCTTTACACCAGGTAACAGCCGGGTGATGAATAGTTTGGAGCCTTTGAGAGAAATACCACAGCCAGACTCGAGTTTTCCAAGTGGGCCTAATTATGCAACAGATGCTGGGAAGGGGAGGTAAGCTGGGCATTCTTGTAGAGTCTAGGATGGATGCACTTAAATGATCGTCATTATCTCCCACTAGAAAGGAGTGTTGGCTTGAAGTGGGACACTTTCTTGGCATGTGGGCTGTGAAGCGCAGGAGTCATCCCAGTGCCGCCTGACAGTCATGATGGAGGTCACTTGGTTCAATTTGACCGTGCAGAAAATCCAGTTAATGTGATTTTTTTTTTCCCCCACAGAGCCATGCAAACTGAACATTCATCTTGTGCTTAAGTCAGACTTGAAAGATTACAAAGAAGGCCTGTGGTGTTCTGCCAATGAAAAAAAGGAAAGGTTGCACATACAGCATCTGTCTATGGGAACGATTATAAAAAAAGTAGTTTATTTCCAGGAAACTATTTTTGCAGCACATATATTTTACTCCACAAATATACTCTCTGTTTGCTGTGCATGTGGTGTTTAGATTTGCTGCCACTGCAACCAGGGGCCATGATCAGTCATAATGAGGTACTAGTAACTGAAAAAGGAAGGAAGACCGTCTGGCTGTTTAAAAAAAGTGACAACAGCAGCTTCGTGTAAAGACGCATCCTACCCCCCGTGCTGCTGCCGAGCCCGCCCTCCTCTCACTACCGGCTGATGCAATCCCATGGTTCCATTGCGCTGCAGGAGATAATCCCCAGCCTTTTTGAATGGACTCCATAAGCTCCGCCCCCCTAGTAACCTTTCCCCATGCAGTCCAGCGAGTTGACGGTGCCTCAGGTTTCACCTGACAGCTGCGACCTTTTACCTACTGGAGGCTTGAACGGCCTTGCCTGTGGCTCAGCAGCTCCAGGCGTCTTAGCTGAGACCTCCTCCGTATCTCTCTCTCTCTCTCTCACACACACACACACACACACACACACACACACACACACACACACACACACACACACACTTACACTGGCCTCAAAGTACTTGACACACTTCAGTCAGCAGCCAAGTGTGGGAATCAGTCTCAGAAAGAAGCCGGCAGAAATGCAGACTGCTTAATGATTTGTTCCTAATGCAGGCACACTGTATGTATGTTGAAAGTAAATATCCTGACATATTTCATTTAAAGTTTACCAGATTGAAATATTAAGTTACATATTTACTTTTTTTATTTGGACAATTAGTAACTCAGGAACTTGAAAAATGCACACTGTGTGCATATTGGAGAGTACACCAGTGAATGCTCATTAAAAATTCAAAAAAGCAATTATTAACCTTTAACCTTTGTTATTAAGATTAAAAAGAACTGGTATTATTTACAGTATATTATAGTTTTTCATCAACGATACATCTGTTGTATCGTTGATCGATCTGTTGTTTTAATGAACAATGGCATTGAGTGCTTCCAAAGATGTCATGAGACAGGTGTTTAGGAATGAATCTATAGAAAAATAACATGTAAACTTCTGCATACTAAGCACTTGTATGAAGCCCTTTGAATGACCTTGTTGCTGAAATATGCTATATATACTGCATGAATAAACTTGCCTTGCCTTACATTGTACAAATACTTATTGAAACAAAGCTAATGTCTTTGTTTAATTAAGAAAATGTTGCTCGTATTAAGTGTCTTGGACTTCTATTTCTGTCTCCGTGGTATCAAATAAGGGATCGATAGAGCTTGAGTTTCCCTCCTATTATATTGACTTTTTAAACTGTGGTATATTAGGAGACACTGGTGTCACGATATAGGAATTTTTAGCGGGGGCGGGGTTATCAGAACATTTGTTTTCCTTTTCTGTGTTTTTGTATTACTGTAACAGTGTTGATACAATCTGTTCTGAGATTATTGTTGTATTGTTGTTGGCTCAGCTGTGACTCAGTTGGGAGTGTCTCTCAACTGGAAGGTCAAGGTGAGACACCCCCCCCCCCCAGCTTCAGAGCCCCTGCTGGGGGCAGTTCCGTCACTCTGACGTCTCTCCATCAGTGCATATCTTTGCAGTCACGACCTAACTATAGTGTTGATGGTTATTAAACATGCCTCTTATTGTCACTCAGTTTCCAGTAAACTTTATTAAAACTTTGTTATAATAATATTAATAATAATAATAATAATAATAATAATAATGAGCTTATTGTTCTATACCCGCTAGATTTGAAATGTCTTAATATTTCCTGCTTTGTGTTTCTCCCAGATCCGCTCCTCCATCACCACGCTGTTGTTCAGCGGGCGTGAGTTCAGCTGGACTCGGCACATACTGATCGCCGCCGCCATCCTGGCCTTTAACAACATGCTGGTCATCTTCGTCCCCACCATCAGAGACATCTTCGGCTTCATTGGTGAGTCCGCTGAATACTTGAGAGGGAATCGTTTACTGTTTTAAAAAGGACATTGCAATTTTGTAAAGATTGAAGGACCCATAACGTGGACACACAGGAGTTAATAAAACAGGGTGTGTTGGGGAGGACGGGGGTTAAGGCCTGATTAGCACCTTTGGTTCAGGGGTCATTTTATTGAGAAAAGACGTGGGAAGTACAGAAGCTTAAAGTGTCGGGTCGTGCCAGCCATGCAGTCGCGTGAGCCCTCTGTGACCACTGGAACTCAACTCGTATGTTCTTGCTGACGACGGAAAATCACGTACATGTAGGCATGTCTCTTTAGCTGTTTTCACACATGCACTCCTTCTGCTGTAGAAAATTTCAGGACAGCCTGCCCCAGAATTTCTTGGCATGAAATCCCTTTTGAGGAAGAGTTTGGTTTAGGAGGCAAAACATGATGGAAAAAATACACTACAGATAAAAGATATCCAAGATGGAGAATGAAGCTACAGAGTAATGACAGTAGTCTTAACCCTAAAAAGAACATAGTGGTGAACAGAAAGAGTGTAAAGGTGCTTCCTAATGTGCACACTGCTTTTATGCCTATAGGAGACTAGATTAGATTGAATACAGTTTAATTTGCAACAAGCCATGTAGGAAGACGATATGTTAATCACTGTAAACCAAAAAAATATTTTGGGTGCTGTACATGCATGGATGTGATGTTTGGTGTAAAGGAAGGATGTTTGTGGGCTGAAAAGGAAAAAAAAGCCTGCACAGGAGAGGAGAGAGAGAAAGACAGGGTGTGATTATATGAGGGAAGAGGACGTAGATATCTCACAAGAACATCATTTAGATGATGAAGACTGGTGATGGGACAGATCCAATCTTCGGAATTCAAATATTGTCCTGGCACCGCCGATTCACGCCACCAATTAAGACGGATCTTTGGGCACCTCAAATGTTCTCAACTCGCACGGTCTCACTTTGAAGACACTCAGACTGAACTGCGCGGTTCCCACAAATCGTCTCCATGACGACGCTGAGACAAGATGGAACAGCTCCTTCTTTGTGATCAAAAGTATAACTCTTACATTTCAGTTTAAAATATTTTAAAAAACCTGACACTTGATTCTGCTTCCTGTGTGTATGTGAAACCAGCATAAAGTTCAGATACATTGATTTGGCATCATTTAAATGTTTTGATCTTTCATTAGACATAATACTGAATTTTCTACTGCTATTCCTACAGATATTGAATTTTAATTTAAAGGTCCAGTCCTAATTTTCTTTGAACTTTGATCGTAACTGGAAATATTTACAGTCATAAATGTTTGAAAACTCTCCTTTCGTTCTGATTGCAGGTTCCTCTGCAGCCACTATGCTCATCTTCATCCTACCTGCTGCCTTTTACATCCGCCTGGTCAAATCTGTGCCGTTCCGCTCACCGCAAAAGATTGGGGTAAATGCACACAAAGACTCCACCTCCTCACTCCACATTAACTTCTCACTGTATCATTTTTCTCACCCCAAGTAAAGGATAACAAATTCAACACGTGACTCGTTACAAATTTCCACAACCCCCTCACGGTGCATAGCAACACATCAGACAACATTTAATCCCTTCTCTGCCTCTTCTTGTGCCTCTCTCTCTACAGGCGTTCATTTTCCTAATCGTGGGAATCATCTTCATGATTGGCAGCTTGTCACTCATCGTACTCGACTGGATCCACAACCCCCCTGGCTCCAGCGGGGGACACTAAACCCCTTTCTCCCTCGTCAGCAAACCCTTTTCAGCCACCGAACTTCTACGTCTCGTCTGGTTTTTCTCAAACACCAGGGAACATTGCCCATCAGTGGTTCCCTTCCTCAAATTACAATATTGATCTTAAAAACGTATCATATACAGGAACCATATTTTGCTGCACCGGGTTCAGTTTTTCCCCCAAAGAGCGAGAGGCTTGCCTCTGCCCGCTTGAATTTTGTTTTTGTTTTTTGCTGTAAAGAAAAGACAGAAACAACAGATTCAAAACCTGGAGATGTGGAGGAACAAACTCTGGTTTAAAGGGCCTCAGAGACATCCCGAAATCACCACCATCATCACGATTTCTTCCAAGCTATGAAGAAACTGAACAAACACAAACTATGCAGCCTCCCCTGAGGCAGATCTGTGAGCTGCTACCCGCAAGGCTGGACAGACGATGCGAGGTTCTTCGGTCCTCTGTGCACTTGAAGAAGACATTTAGAGGTTGGAATGTATCATCCTCCATGTAACAAGGAGCACTTATTTAATCACGTTACACTTTGTGTGTACAGTGCATCCAAAAAGTATTCACAGCACTTCAGTTTTTCCTTATTTCCTCTTCGCTCTTTTGCCTTATTTCAAAATAGATTTAAAAAAAAAAAATTTGCGACTCTGTTAAAAGTAAAGAACAAAAAAATCACGTGCCATCACAATCAAAACGGAGCTCAGTGCATCCTGTTTCCACTGATTTTTCAAAACACAGAAATTTCAAACAAACTTTTACGTTTACTTTGACATTATGGGATGTTTTGTTAAGGATGTGATGGAAAAACAATGTATCCATTTTTTAATGAGGCGGTAACATAACAAAATGTGGAAAAAGTGAAGCACTGTGAATACTTACCGGATGCACTTGTATCACGTTACACTTTGTGTGTAGAGTGAACACACAGTTACAAACAGTAGACAGTAAAACATCCCTACACCAACGTTTTCCAAGCAACTATCCCCAAAAGGGGCCTGAAATAATCACACAGTCGTCTCAAAACAACTGTCAACCAGCAACACAGAAAAACAAGAGGACATCTTATTCAGAAACGTGTGGTTTAGTTTTGCTGCTCTGTAACACACCAACAATCAGAAGCTTTGCCGGAGTCTACATGCACATACAATGTCAGCTTGATGTGGTGGATAGAGAGCCAGAGCTTCCTCGCCGTCTGTATTTTAATCTGGTGCTGTACACGAAGCAAAGAGATGCTTCCAGTATTTCTATTACAGAGGGATTGAAACATTAACGGTATTAGTGTACATAATGTGTCTACTGAAAATTAACTTGTTGTACATAATATCTTACTTGGCCTCAAACCAGGCCCTTCAGGTTGTATGAAGAACAATTTTAACACATCCAACAGTCTTCAGCACACCTTTAGTCTGCAATAGGTAAAGGTTGTTATTTTTCCAAATCGCTGGAAAAAATATGAAATTGAGTCGGGCATTTGAGCAAAACAACAATTGAAAATCTGTTCAAAGTGAACTGATTCAGAAACTGGAACACCACCAATATCTGTGAAAAAAAAACATTTTTAAATTTTAGTTTTTTAACTGTTTCAACTAACTATTCAGTTGAAATTCAGGAAAGTGGTTCAGATGTAATGTTTCAACTCCTTAGCTGGTTCATTGATGTGGGCAAAGTAAGTTAGCTGTTTCCCCCTTCTTTCAGGTAATATGCCAATACTAGCGTAGTTTGTAGACGTTAGCTAGCTCTACATTCAGCCCTGTGGAGTGGTGTCAATTTTCTCATTTAAATACAGTACAACACCAGTTATGATGTTAAGTCACAACATGGGACTTGCCGAGGAAATTACGCGATTTTAAGTTGTGGAAGAAAAAAAAATCCTATAATCTAAATTCTTTGTAAAATCTGAAAATGAACTGAAGATGACTCTGATTAGCTTTCGTTATTGTAAAAGTTGGTTTGTCGAGCTGAAGCACAACACTCTTCTTTTATGATTGGCCTCTTCGGGGCGCCGCTAGCTTAGTGGTTAGTGTGAGCGCTCCATGAGCAGAGGTGGAATTCATCGAAAACGGGTGGCCAGGATTCAAATCAAACGTATCCACCATCATCTCTCTAAATAAAAGCCGAAAAACAAATCTCTTACATCAGTGCCTTTGGTCAAATCGACAACATCGAAACCTCATCTCTCCTTTCCTCCGATGCCGTTGCGTGTCTCTGACACATCCAGCCAAAGTGGACAACATTTACTGATCCTTTGCGGATACAAATAGATATTTCAAATGAAATAGTGTAATATGTGCATGTTTTTGGATTACAAACATGGTCTTTTTGGAAAAGTGTATATGCTCTGTAAATAATCTTTATTTTATGGTACACTGACACTCATTGTGAGTGGGTTGTTTGGGGGATTCAGCTTTTTAAGTCTTCTACAATCCAGCGTTTGTTTTAGTATATATATATATATATAAATATATAAAACGTGTATTAGGTTGTTTTTTTTTCTCATGCTGTATGACAGTAGTTTTTTTTCTTTATTTGAAGCTTGTATATTTGTAGAAAATTTGATCTCTATATATCATCTTTTGCATATTTTATTTTGTCATCTTAGATGAATTAACCAACGGAATACTTCATAGCAGGGTTTTCTGAAAAGTCACTGTAACGAGGCAAAGCATTTCTTTAGCTGATTGGTTGTCAGTGACGACACTCGGCTGCAATAAGTCCTAAAGTGAACTGAATTAACGTTAATAGTTTCCTGGAAAATGGTTCTCTTACATCTTACGTAAAAGAATCAAGACAAGATCATCTTGTCATACCACACTACGGGAAGGTTACAGGGAAGACCATCGTAAGAATTTGCTTTTGGGGCTTGTGGCTCCTCTGCTACTTGTAGCATAGCCTATCACTAACACTCATTAAATGTCTGTCTTCAACAACTCTGCCGCTGTACTGGGACAGTCGTATACCGTTGTAGTTCATACTTTTCTGTGGCTCATAATGTAAATCACTGCTGTGAAAGCGAACCTTTGAAACCCAGTTTTGGTGAGGTTTTACTTACATGACATTACTTGAACTGAAGCTTTCCACGGCATGATAAAGCTTCATTGACGAAGGGTCTCGACTGTACTTGCTATGAATGTTAGATAATTAAGATCGTGCTTACTCTGACGTAGGATTGTCACCAAACCAGCATTTTAAACTTTGATACCATAGTATGTTAAAAAACAATTAAATGATACCTATCCTCAATACCATGGAAACAAAAATAGAAGACCTAGCCACCCAATATTGGGGGCCCTCTTTGTTATTTTATTACCATTAATTGCAAGTAAACCGGCCACAGTCTTAACTGTAAAAAACAAGAAAGTGTTTTCACTTCTTCTAATCCAGTTGAATCAACCTGTGAATTTAAACAGATTTTCGCCGCTCTCTCCTACTATCGCGGCAGCTTGCGGAAAATGTATATTTAAAGCCCTGATATTGTTGAAACATTAAACTGACAAAGATGGTGTCATTTTAAAACGTGTGGTATAGGAAAGTATCAAAGTTTTTGAAACATTTTTACAACCTTACTCTCTTGAAAATTTCTTCACGAGTGTTTGGCTGGAGCCTCCAACCGCTCCCAAATCACACACTTCTTTTACCCTTTGGTTTCTCAGGTATTCAGGCTGGATGGATTTTCCCTCGCTCCTCTGGTTCAAAATATCTCTACTTTTTGCATGTTTGAGCCAATTTATACATTGCCGTTGTATATTGTGCTGGTTGAGATGAGAAGTCATCTTGTTGATTAGTAAAAGTGGAACGTCCCCAGCTGATTTTTAACAGTTTTTTAAAAAGGAATAGTGCAGAAACACCTGCCTTATTTTTCTATGGAGTGTCAGCCGTGGAGAAACTCTTGCTCAATGTTACTGTTGTTCAGTGTCACTGCTTCCTGTGGATCAGGCTGAACGCTCAGATTGTAATTTACCCACACAAAGGGGATGATGTTGTTTTTTTTTGTATCAGTGATGATGTTTCATTATGATGAACAAATAAATGTGAAATAAAACAGCTAGCATTTTTGTTCTTCTTTTAGAGCAGCTTTTGTTTGGAAATGTTGCACTACACTGTATAAGAGTCCCAGACTTGATTGAAGATCAATACACATTTACCATGTTTTTCAAACGCTAACATGTGGCCCTAGCCCATCAACAAGTCCTCCTATAATGAAAAAAAGTCCATCCTGCTCCACCCTTTAAAAAATGTGTATTCAAAGAGGCCCTTTGGAGATTTTCCCTTCATGATATCACAAAGGGCAGTGACCCCTCGCCCAGGTGGGCGACACTCTCACAGCTGTTTGTTCTGCCCTCTGAGTCTGCCTTCTCACCGTAAACAACTGGGCATGGAGCAAGAAAGCCAAAACCATCCCCTTCCTTCCAGAGAGGGGCGTGGTCAGACACAGCTCATTTGCATTTAAAGCTACAGACACAGAAACAGCCTGTTCTGATCAGGGCTGAAATAGAGGGCTTTATAGGCATGATCAAATATGGGATCAGAGTGGATTTAGAGCAAGAAACTTAATACACATATTTTGGGGACTTTTGAGACTTATTTAAACTTGCTGAAAAGGAGGATAATATGTGACCTTTAAAGATTGCATGGAACACTGGTGGTTGGTTTACTCACCCCATGTTTAGAGGTTGTCATCCTTGAAGCAGGCAGCTGAGATTTATGTCCAACCTGTGGCTTCTTAAATGCATGTCATTCCCCACTCTCTCTCTCTCCCTGAGTTTTAACTCTATCCGCTCTTTCTTATTAAGGCATTAAAAAAGAGCCACAAAAACAAAAGTTCAAGTCCAGTCAAAGTAGAAATGCACTTTAGGTAATGTAATTATTTAATTCTATTATGAATGCAAATTTAAAAAAAATCCTTTTGGTCCCACCAAGGCTTACATAACCTCTCTCTGTCCCAGTTGGCATCTCAGTATGTAACAGTCAAAGATGTATTCCTGTCATAATAACCAGATTCTGAGGCATCTAGTAATAAAATACATCTTCCTGTTCCTGTACAATTAGCAGATACTACTGACATGTAACACCAGCTTGTAATGTTCACAGGCGATCAAACCAGAGGGAGGGGAGTTAGGTAACTTCTACATTTCTTTCTAGATTGGTAACCTTGACTCCAAAGTCAAGCTGGACATAACCATTTGGAGGAGCAGGAGAGCTGGGGGAAAAAAATGTTGTAGAGGTTGATTCAGCTGCTAAAAGATCCATCTAAACAAATACAACTTCCAATTAAGATCAACACACTCCATGACTTAAATCACAAAATATGTAAAGCATGTTCCCAATCTTGCATCCAGGCCTCCCTAGGAGGGAGCCAAACATTACAGTGCAGTCTATGAGGCTCTATGCTCTGATGTTATGAAAGTTAGATTTGCATAATGAATTAAACAATAATGTATTAAAAGGTCTGAAGGTTTCTGGCAGCGATGTATCAATTTTATTTGAGTGAATCCTTGAGGAGTGGAGTGTTTTCTTTAATACAAGTGGGCGAGCGCTTCAAGGAGAAAAGGGTGGAAACCACTGGTTTAAGAGTTTAGATCTGATGTTACAATTAAATGCTTTGTGTGATAAAAAATAATTTGTAAACACATAATAAATTTTTTATTATGTATACAGGGACATGAATGACCAGGTTTCTCTTTTTAAAGGTGAAGGCATTATGATGAAAAAGGCTCATAACAGGGCTACTCAAGTCCATGGAGATGCACTCAATGACCAAAGCTAAATAGAGCTGTGCTGGAAAAAAACTGTAAATAAAATTGCATGTATATGTATGCTGTGCTTCTAACGCACAATGATCTGAAGTAAACATACCAGGATTCTTGGAACTAATATGGTGACCTTGCTTGTGTGACTTTAAGCTATCCATGAAGATAGATAAACATAATAATCCCACAAGTGAAATATGTTGCGCAACAAAGGTCAGATAGCAATGTTTGTGTGGCTGAGGCTGCAGGTGTGACTGTGTTATTGATTTGCGTGTGTGTGTGTGTGTATGTGTGGGTGTGCATGTGAGGCAGAAGGACACATACAAACAGAGAGAGGGAGAGCACAGCATCACCAGATCAGGATGCAGGTTACATTCCAGCACAGGGTTTTGTTGTAAATCTGGTTACACAACACGTTGGAGCTCTGACCTCTGCATGATGACCTGCTGTATAACCTCTCCTCTCCTTACCTCACTGTGCTGTCAGCACTCTCCTCTGTGCCCAGGACACATTTAAATTCAACCTTCTTTCACTGTCTCTCCTGCTGTATTGATAATGTCTATTATATAAGTGAGCATACAAATCAGATATCCATATGCGTGGCTGTAGTCACAGGTTGGAGCAGATGCTATATTTCCCAGGAGTCCACTGTGTCGTCTGTGTTTGAACTAAGACTTTCATGAACCACATGAACTAAAAAAAAAACAAAAAAAAAAACAGAACACCAAGTCTTTAACTGAGGTGTGTCACAATTATCAAATCAGTGACTGTACATAACTGAGTACGTACAGGTGCAGCTTGAATTAATACCTGTAAAAGAACAATGGGTGTCACTGAAATATGGCTTCTGAGGCTATGGGATATGTGTCTTTCATAACCACAATTAAAGCTATAGAGCTTCACAGGCAGGACATAATTGCATTCTAATAATAGCAAAACAGTGACACGAAACTCATCTCCTTCCAGTTAAATTATCCAAACTAACCTGCTCGTTGTCATTGAACTTGACTAAATGAAGGCGTCCAGTGCTCTACACACAAAAAGCCTTTACTCCTGCTCTTTCTTCTGTTTTAATTTTGAGTGATTATCCACTCCTGCTGTTTTCTTCTCTCTTCTTTTTCCCCTTCTTTAATTTCCCTCTGCTTCTCTCTTTGACTCTTCAACTACCAACCTCTCCCTCCCCCTTTTCCTTCCTTGTCTCTCCTGGCTGGATTAACTGTGCAGCTCAGTAAATTCCAGGAATATGGTCACTGGTAATAACCAACCATCGGAGTGGGAAAAAGCCTCAGCAGCACCAATCTGCACATAGTTTTGAATCACACTTGCCCTAATAGTAGACACTGTAACACGTATGGAGAAACATTTTTTAGTAAGCTTGACTGAATAAAGTATACATTAAAAATGTTAAAAAAGCCCCATAAGAAATGAAAAGTAACAGTTTGATATTAGAGTTTTATAGATTCAAAAAAATGACATTTTAAAGGTGGAGTCAGGGTCATATATATATATATACATATGTATGTCTATATATGTATACATATATATATCCTATATATACATATGTATTTGTATATATGTATAAATATACATACATATATATACATATATACATATGTATATATAGGACCCCCCCAAGTAAAAAATCATTAAAAAAATCATCTCATTAATCATAACTGAATTAGCTTACATTATAAAGGGAAATTATAATATTATTGTAGATAATAATATGTATATAAATCACCTTGAATTGCTGTTATTAAAAATAGACTACGTGGTACAAACCAATTATAATTTAAGTAATTGATTCCATTTTAGATATTTATACAGATATTTATGTTTCATTTTGTTCCATTGATCTGTAACGTCACTGATGTGTTTTGTTTGTATCATTCAGAAGCTGTTGTCCATGACACAGCACATAGCAGATAGAGATGTGCAAAATGATCTGCCCTCCAGTAGTAGCTGTTTTAAAGTGAGTACACTTCAAGTAATCATGATGCATGGGTGCTACAGAGCGTCCTTGAAACCAGAATCCACCATGTATATATCCAAAGGTGTAGGTCTCTGGTTTATGTGCTCTTATGTAACTCCGATTCAATTTCCATAACAGCTGAGTGCAGGCAGAAACCGTCTGCTCCCTCTGAATAACAGCATCAGCTAAACGCCCATAAATGTCACCACCGATCAACGACTTTGCGAAAGACATGAAATGAACCGTTTTTATGATTTAGAGAGTGTTTTGTGTGTTTGTGAGAAGGTGTGGGTGTGTGTGTGGTTGGACCAGAGCTGTGTCTCAGGGATGTGTCAGGTTCAGCGTTACATAAGCTCAGGCTGCTGCTGCTGCTGCTGCTGCTGCTGCTGCTGGTTGGATCCTGGTTGATCCTCTGAGAGCAGCATCCTGCATACATTAACACGGAAAAAGGATCACATGTGTCAGACGTCACATACACACACAAACACACACACACACCAAGCCGTCACAGACTCAGGCACACCCAAACACAACCCCACACAGAGGCGTAAGGCAAGGACTGTTGCAACAGTAAACACAGGTTTCAGTGTTCCATTAAGCACAGGGTGTGTGTGTGATGTTATGGTCATGTGAAGTCCAGGATCCTATCAGACGTCACACACACACACACACACACACACACACGGGCCAGCACTCAGCAGCTGAATGTCACATTGTAGTCCTTGTCAGGTACACAGGAGGATACAAAGAAAGGAAATACACAAAGACCTTCAAGTAACAGTCATAATAAGACACAGAACATTCAGAAGCAACTCAGCATTTCAAAACAACGTCTTTTTTTTAATGTCACGCTTTCTGTGTTTTAGTTCCTTGCTCCTCATTAAAAATACAACAACTGTGCAGCTGGTATCCCAGGAATTTCACACAGTTTAATAAATAGCAATCTGAGTTTTAATGGTTCAAGTCATTCAAGCATGGCTTTTTGAATATTTCCTACATTTGTCATCAAACTGTTCTCTTACTCTGAATTAATCTTTGTTGTACTGTATTTTTTTTTTTTCTTTATTACTGCATATAAATGTCTCATCTGATTTTTCTTCCCAGCAAACTCACATTTCTTTGGGAACTACTTTGACCAACGCGGAGGAATTTCAGCTTCGTTATACAATACCCTCAGTATGAGGCAGGATTCTCAAGAAACAGAACCATGTCTTTGTGCTGTTTCTTTCTATACAAGCTAGGTCTATTATTATATCAGTCCTTTTTGTTATTCATGCTGTTTGTAACGCTAAGTTATAGAAATCTGTCTCTTTTGTATGTGTGTTAAGAACGTGTCAGTTGTGCAGAGCTTTGTGTTTTTATTACTGGTACACGTGGAACTATCAGAAGAGGTACAACACTGCTACCAAAAAGTTACTTTTGTCCCATGTACAAAGACTGTGGTCCTCACAGCGAGCGACCAAGATTCAAATTCGACCTGTGACTCCTCTACCGCATGTGATTCCCAACTCTCTCTCCCCGGATTTCCGATTCTATCTGCTGCCCTATCAAATGAAAAACCCTCAAATAAAAATTTAAAAAAGCCTTTGAATTTGATGTCGACATGTTTTTAAAAAAAAAAACAGTAACAAGAAGTTAGAAAAAAAACCTGTCAGAGAGATTGAGTTTAGTGAAATAAAGATTTGAAGGGGTGGGGCACTGGTGGCGCAGTGGTTATGGAGCCTGTGGTCCTCCATGCTTTCCAAGCTTTTCATCATCCAATTCATTCCCCAATCTCTCTCTCTCTGATTTACGACTCTAAACACTGTCCTTTCTCTCTACTAAAGGCATAAAAAGCCCCCCAAAAAAGATTGAGAAAAATCTCAAGAAATCCATGTGTGCAGCTGACCAAAAAGCCAAAAGACAGTATTTGGTGGCTGTGATCTTATTAAAAACACAATCTTGTTTTGGAAATCACTGCATGGGCTCAGGAACACTCAGGAAACCTTAGACTGTGAACACAGCTCATCACTGCATTCAACATAGCTGAACTGTTGTAGGGCTACAATCCTACATCAAGCAAGCATAGTACATTCCACTTTTAAGACTATAGGATGGTGTCTCTTCAATTCTCAAAAAACGTACAATGTTGTGAAAAAAGAGGAGATGCAACAGAGTGGTAAACGTGACCTGTTGCCAGCATTAGTTCAAAATAAGCTTCTTATTTTCCCCTAAAAAATTTAGATTTTCAACATTGGATGCACCTTCTTTGTGCTTTTTGCCATCGAATATGGGGGTTCAACGGCTTTTGCTCCAGCTAAGCTTCACCTTCAGACGCTAAACAAGACCAAAGTGCTCGGAGCAGGACAACTTCTTCATTATCATTAGCACATGCTCAGTGAATTAGCCCTCGAGTCTGAGCAATGTTGGCATTATTAGCTGCCTCAATCCATTCTTAGAGAATTTCTCTCGTTGTTTTCATTTACTAATTTCATATTCTATTTTAGTAAGTTAAAAGACCATTATCAAGTGTTGTATCTTTTTGTTGATTATATAATGGAAAGTGGAAATAAATCATTTCTTTTCAGAATAAAAATAAATTTGGAGTACTCTGTGCCGTAAAATTCTCATCCGATTTGTCTTCCCAGCAAACTCACATTTCTTTGGGAACTACTTTGACCAACTCGGATGAATTTCAGCTTCGTTATACAATACCCTCAGTATGAGGCAGGATTGAGGTCACCGACTCTCAGGTACATGGCAGCGCCTCACAGACTCTCCGGGTGTCAAAGATCATAGCCTGCTGTGTGATTTGGTGTGTCTTACTCGAAGGTGGTGACACAGCGAGAAAAAACACATTCTGGTGCGAGAGGGCAGCCATGCCACGGGAGCACACCACCTCACCACACACACACACACACACACACACACACAAACACAAAGATGATGGTCTTGATTCTGACCTCTCAGAGGTGTTTTAAACAACTCAGTTGAAAACATATAAGTGTAACAGAGCACTAAGTCATAGTTGTCAGAGTCATCAAGATGTGAAGACAATTTGGAGAACAAATTGTGCACTTAGGCAAACCTGCAAAGGAGATCATTTGGACTTCATGTCTTATTTCATTGAGCTTGTAATTTATTGAATTGTCAACGAGTACTGACGGAGAGCGTCGTCACACAGACTTCTTCAACCCCTTCCCTCTAAACCCACTGCTCCACTTGTTTTGTTTTCCCCTCCGAGAACATCACACCCTTTCCAAGAAAATGTCAAACATTTGCTATGTTTGCAAACACTGAGCTCCAACTATACAGTTTCACATACTGTGACATACAGTGAAACATACTGAACCTATATACATTATGGTGGGACCATCCCATCATAAGCACTTCCTGTTCCTCGAAGAAAACAGAGTTGGGGACTCTGAAGGCAAAATGATCTAAATTGGCAAAAAAATATCAATTTCAATATCAATTTTCATGTTAGCTACGTTCTTAATGTGAACATTTGTATCTAATGGGCCAAGGAGCTTGTAAGCCTAACTTTTCTAAAAAAAAACTTAACTGGGGTGTACCACAAGGGTCATTTTTGGGCCTTCTGCTTTTCTTTTCTTTTACATTGCACTACATGTTTGTCCAATGTTGGAATGCATTTTTATTGATTTGCAGATTATGTAAAATAATATCTTCCTGTCAGCCTTAATTCATTGTTAAAAGGTAAATAGACTTGAATGTATATGGCGCTTTTCTAGTCCTCTAACTAATCAAAGCACTTTTAGATTGCAGATCACATCTACACATTCACACACGAAGGTGTCCATCAGAAGTAACTAATCCCATTCATGCCCAATCATACGCCACTGAGGAAGCAGGTTAAGTGTCATCCCCAAGGACACAACTGACATGAGGCAGTTTATTCTTATCAACTTTATGAAACCCACATCAAGCCTTTTACAACACTCTTATCTCCATGGCTACCTTTGAAATGTTGACATTCCTGCGATAACTTCCTGTAGATAAGATTGCAGTGTTTCTGCAGTGTCAAAACATGACATGACATGGTGAGTTTATTGCTCAATATGTTTGATAAGTCGCCATATACTGAAAATGGTCCATGTTTGCACAGGCTGCTCACTTCAACTTCCAGGAAATACTAAAAAGTATTTGAGGCAAGTACTTTCATAAGGTTATGAAAGTACTTGATTGATAAGGTAATATCGTATAAATATAAAGTCGTAAGTCACATTTCTTTCTTTTTTTGTCTGATTTTCAAGAAATGTATGTTTTATGCTGTGTAGTGTTGCGATCTCCGACTGGATCGGACCCAAAAGCACCACTCGTAAAACAAGTTCAAGCCAGTATCCAATTTAATAAACAAGTGACAGTGAGGGGGAGGGGGTAATGTTTCCAGGAATCCCAATGGTGAGGTGAACACTCGGTCCGAGTGTGATGTGAGTCTCCAGTCCCGTAGTGCAGTTCCTTCTGAGAAGATCAGCAGGCAGTGAGCAGGTAGTGACGAACACACACGAATCCAAAAAACACGACAATCTAAAGTGAGGAAGCACAGAGGAGTTAGTTCCCAGCTTAACCAAGCCAGATAAACATGCACAAAAGGCCGTGATCCACAAGAACGCTACTACCACACTGGTAGACGCAACGATCTGGCACCGAGGCAGAGGAATCCCAGGTTTAAGTACAGCCAGGTGTTGATGAAGAGATTAGGTACACCTGGTGCAGCCAGCACCCAGGTAGCCACGCCTACAGCCAATACACAGAGACTAACAGGGGAAAGAAACATGAGGATCACAGACAGGGAATACAAACCACACAAAGGGGAAGGAGGGACCTGCCATGATGGAATCATGACATGTAGTTCACAAATGTCTTTTTTTTCCCTCCACAATTTCCAGGATTTTGCCAATGATATAAACACAAGTTTTACTCATAAGTTCAATTTGCATCGGCTGTAAGCGGCGTTGAAGATATTATAAACATGCTAGTTTTAAAGGCCACTAATCTCCTTGGTGTATCTCTCCGGAACGAAACACCCAAAAGTCTGCAGAGCAGGACTGGCATGTAGCCTAATGCCCCATGCACCAAAACTAGCCATCAACAACAGCTGTTTGGCAGGCAGCAATCTAGAAATATGTAGAGCGGATGATTGCATTGTATGTCTTTAATTGGTGTACCCTGGCTCTCTTTCAACAAGGTAGACATCCTAATTGAACTCATTCCAACTTTTATTGACCATGCGGCCTCCAGTGTGAAAGTCTGGGAAAACGTTGCCTCATCTTATTGCAACTCTTTCCAAGAACTCCGATTGTTTTAGTTTACTTATTAACACCCACTGATGGTTAAAGACGTATGTTCTGCTTCCAGACAGAGTACAGAGTACTTCTATATATTTTGTCAAAATTTCATAAATGTGCATAAATTTTGTTTTACAAAAAATGTGGCCTGCCCTGTACACGTGATGACATACTGTACTTCCTGGTTGCAGTCTCAAACAAGAACAGACATGAAACATTAATGGGAGATGCAAAAAGCAGGCAGAGTCATATTAGGGCACTGACTGATTTCAGTGCCCTAATTTTACCACGTCTTAAAGGTTTATTTTGTTATGTATCAAATGTTAAAGGAGGATCTTTGTTTAAACATTTTTAGCTTTAGTAGACATACATAGGTGGAGCTAAACAAATAAAGCTGGTTAATAAAGTGTCAGCGACGTTTTAAACCTCATTCAGAACCTGCTTGCTCTTTCTGACCTCCAATATGGCAACACCTTTAAGTTTTCTAAAAGATAAGAAGAAAAGAAAAAAAAGGAAAAAAAACACAAAACAATACTTAAAGCAACAATGAGGAGATTTTAGCCTGAATATACTCAAATTAATAAATACTGAAACTTCCATCCAGCTACAAAAGCAATCAAGATCATCATCAAGAAGAGTGATCGCTTCTATATGGTTACTTTTTAGTGTGAACGTGCTGCTGCTGCGGGGTAGGTGCTGATAAAGGCAATTGAAAATAGGAATATAACCAAAAGAGCTGCCTCTTCATTTCCTCTTTCTTTTCTTTTTTTTTGGGGGGGGGGGGGTAAATATTCATAGGGTGCTTTCACACATGCAAAAAAATACTGAAAACTTCCTGATGGGTTACAGGTGTTGATGCCAACACACACTTCCTGCAGTTTCTCCTGCCAATTGATACCTTGACTATATTAAATCACATGGACTGGTATAAGGGCAAAAATTGTCTCAATAGCTCTCGACTATGTTACTTTAAACACGATTACTACTATTTCTTTTTAGGTTATGTCCTGTCCCGTCAGAAAGTTCATGACATACTCCTCAGACACACGGAAGTTTCACGTTACAAGCAATTCAGGACCTTTATCAGAAGCATTTTCTACAATTTGTCAGGTTTGGATGTTTGAGACAGCTGTAGTGTTTTAACATAATTTGACTACATTTTTAAATGCCAGATTTGTGGTCATAATGGAGTATTCTATCAATGTCACACTGCTGTTTCATCTTTAGTAAAGGATCAGACAGCTCATTTCACGCATTCCTATGTATTTTTGTCCAATATTAAAAACTTACTGTGCTACATGCATGACATGCTTCTAAAACATGCAGTTTTAAAACTGCAAACCAGAGCACAGGCAATATGAAACCCCTTTAGTGCAAAACCAATATCTTAAAAATTCCAAAAAGGCTGAGGATTTTGCCAGAATGTACAGTTGTCATTTAAAAAGGCTTAGTTGTGTTATCTTTATGAAGGAGACAGTGGAAACATGCAAGTTATTGTACATTAAAGGTCAAGAGACTCAGACAGGGTCAATAAGGAATTCATATTGTAAACCTACAGAGCGACCGAGCTTCTGATGGAAGTTTATTAAAACAAAAAGCCTTTTTTGTCAACCTAATAATGCAGTTGTCTCTGATGTTTTGTTTGTTCATCGTGATCTGTTTTTTCTTTAGGGAGATTTAATCCTCTCACAAAATGGCATGACTCAGCACAATTTGCTGGAAATGCTGAGTTAATGTAAGTGACTGTGTGAGAAACCAAGGTTGACGAACAATGGACTCGACTGTATTCATGTTTGGAGCTGTTATAAAAGTGCTATCATTTTGTTGACATATACTGTGCCAGGTGTTCTTTGCTTTAAAGTTTGTGCACTTCACTTCCCAGAGATCACTTGTTAGTCTAACTGGTAGGTAAAGTGTAGTAATGTGATATTACTTCTTTGTCTAGTCAGTCATGGTGGCCAGCTCGTCTTCTGTTTATAGCAAAATATGAAACAGAATTAAAAAAAATCTTCCTTTGCAGCGGGGGATTTCACTCAGAATGAATCAGACACAGAGTTTAAGCCAAAGGAGGAGCTTTTTGTGAAGCGGATTAAAGATGAAAGAGTAAGATATAGAAGGATTTCGCTGTGTCACTGTGCCTCATCTCGCAAATATATAAAGATAAACAATCATTTTGGCCTTTATCTTAAAAACATGACATTACATAAGGCCATTTAAGAGTATCAGGTTTAGTTTTGATATTAAAAGTAGTGACATCAATTCGCTCACAATCATCAACAGTGTAGTGTAGCCTAACGTTAACATTTTACTTCAGGCAAAACGTTTTAAGCTAGTGTTACAGTTGTTGTTTTTATTTGACACTGTGCGATTTGTTATTCATGAACTTTAGTATTGAGCTAGCAAGATGCTAACTATTTCAATTAACCACGGTTCTACGACAAAATAACTCCTGCTAATATACACAAATGTGCAGAGACCACAATATGAAACTATGCAGAACATTCTGGTAATGTCATCAAATTTTTTCTGCTTTATGCTCCTATCAGAATGAACAACGCCATGCATTTGAAGCTGTATCAAGCTTACTTTTATATTATTGAGATAAACCAACAGGGCTTTGAGACACGCAACTAGCTAAGGGCTAAAAATTTGGGTGGACTGAAACTACATTTCAAATTCTTTCAGCCATTGATCCCGAAAATAAAGCGTGTCCAGACTGTTTTGAGTGGGGTGGCCTAACCGGGGCACTGACTTGCGCAATTAAGTTTTGTACATCCACAAATGTAAAATGTTATTTACTTACTCTTTTTATCTCAACGTATGCCATCTACTTTAAACACAACAAGAGTATGGAAACTTAACTTAGTTAACATGAGCTATATGCAATATCCTTTCAGCTAAACTGTCAGGAATACAGGGGTTGTTGTTCTCTTTGTTGTTAACGTGGAAACTGTATTTTTTATGAGTCAAAGCGAACTGTGAATGTTTTGCTTTCTTTTCTTATATTTGGATAGCATTTGTAGCAACCTTCAGTATCCTATTAGCCACTGTTTACAGGAGCATTGTGTAATTGTGCGCTCCAATAACTCTGGTGAACAGGAAATATCATTTGACGCTGTCATGTTTCAGTGGTATTTGGATTAAGGTGGTCATGCAGGCACAGGCAAATATTTAACTGGCAGCACACAATAGAGAGAGCTGCAGCAGGATATAACTACAGTAGATGGAAAAAATGAACCACGCAGTTCATCTAAATAAGAGCTCCAGATTAATATCACTCCTGTTAACTTGGAGAGCAACAAAAACACAATTTCCCCACACAAACAAAAAGACAGATGAAACAATTACTGTGTTGGAAGGAAAGAGCATAATCACCATTTTATTGATGATATTATTTTATGATGATATTTGGTGTGGTAAATAAATGTAATGTAATACATTCATCCTTTCAACCTTAAATTATACTTGAAAGATCATTTTCAGACAACCTCAATTACAATGACATTGAGTCATTACAGAAATAATTAGAATACAGACATGAAATCAAAAAGGAAAACAGAAGACTGATAAATACAAGACCGCTAAAATCAGTCTAAAGAGGTATAGAGGTTTGAAGGTGTTCTAAAATACCCAAAAGGTAAACATTTATTTCACTCAAGAAGATGCTGCGTGTTGTTCCTAGAGTACGGTGCAGAATAAGAAAAAGCAGATTTTCATCAGTAACCGCCTTAAGGTGTCTGGTAATGTCCAGTCAAAATATGTACGAGCCCGGTCAGGAATGGGAGTCATTTTTCTGTAATAAGTGCAGGTGTGCAGCACACTTTCATGACAATGATACGTATAACATGAGCAGCAAAATGTTAAGCTCAGAGGTAAAGTGAACGTTTCATTGGTTAAAGACGTGGCCTTGCAGTTTGATTGCAATAATTTGAGTGATGTGCAGCCTAACAACTCTTGGATTGAGAACCAAGAAAGCGACTAAGTCTTGCTTGATTCCTTTTATTTTATTTTATTTTATTTTATTTTAAACAAAAATGTAAAAAAGCAAAACACGCTGACTATGAATAATCTCCAAATTGAAAAAAACATAAAGAGTACAAAAAAAAACACAGAGCACCCGGACTAAAAAGGACGACTGACATGGACTTACAACATTGAACTGACACAGAGGGAAGAAACACAAGACCAGAAACACTGAGGACAACTACAAAGTAAATCACTGAAGACACACACAACTCAAAACAATTCACCTCAAATATAGAGAAACTCAAGGATAACAAATACAAAATAAAACAGGAAACACTAAAGACTAAAGTAGGAAACATTAAGAACAGACACAAAGGAAACCAGAACTACTAAGACAAGACCTAGAAATCTAAAAAACAAAAAATACATAACTCTGATACTCTGATTTCACTTTAAATTAAGAGCTGACAGGGTTCCACGTAGGATGTACGCTGATATCCAGGATTAAAAGTCAATAGTTATGTGACGGCTTGCAAAAAATACAAAAAAAAACTAGACTTTGAACATCTTAACATAAGGTGGGCAGAAGGGTTAAAAGATTGGACTCAAAGTTAATCTATCATTAAAATACCTTTCCCTTCAATCTGTCTTATTCTCTAAATGCGGTTATGTATACAAACGTTGTTTAAGCCAATGAGCCTCATGAGCATTTGCAGAATTATTACCTGGGGGCCAGTTTGAGTGCAAACAAAGACATTTCACATACTTTGCTCTTTGTGTAAAAAGAGAGGTTTCTATCATGAAGGGAGATAAAAGTGCTGTCGATGATAATGTGGTTTGAAAAACATGGAAGTACAACACAAACAATGACAGGTGAGATGAGGAACAATAATGTGGTTCATTTCATCATGTGGAAAAGTACTTTGGATTTGTGCCACTCGTTTACCCATGGCTTTATTGGACAAAAAAAACATCAACAACAAGTGGTGTTTGCAGCATGAGGAAATCATTTTCCTGAACTTTGCAACATCAAGATATTTAACCAGTTTCATGAAGGTCTAGAGCAGTACGCTCAGTACTGAGGTTAATGTTATGCAACAGAGGGGTAGTTTAAATTATGCAACATGACTGCAACAGAGGAAATGTTTGGATGAATCTCACCTTTGGAGGTTCCTGACCCATACCGAAGAAAAACTTTTGGGTGTATCAATAAATAAACAGAGCTGTCAATCACTGGGGGACAGGTTTGTCTCGTGTTACGTCTCAATGTACAACAGAAGATTACATAAAAAGTAATGGATTAGACAGCTTCACTGCTTCAGCCATGTGACTGCTGCTGCTTTAAGATCTTTGTCAGCAAAGTGCGGTGGAATCAGTAAAGCAACAAACTCACTGTTGGGCATCAAGCGGCTGCATATTACAAATACAAGATACTTTACAACAATGGGTTAAAATATCTCTAAAAGACTCATATTTTTAGAAATGCCTTCTGCTAATTTTGCTTTTAGATGTCTTATATTCTTTCAAACTCTGTAGCACTTTGAGATTCACGAATGTAAAGTGCTTTAAAAATAAAATGTATTATCATCATTATTATTAGTAAGCTGACGGTAAAAAAACATTTTTACATTGAAATACTGTTTTCCTGTTTCTCTGAGTTATTTATACAGAAAAGATTGCAGTAATTTTATGAATAATCTCTGTGAGTAACAATTTTTTAAGTTGTTTTTTTTTTTCTTTTGGCAGATTTTGAGCTTTGGGGAAGGGAGTTCAGAACCGTCAAAATATGGCACAATGTAACGAGAGCAAGTTTTGTTTGTTTGTTTGTTTGATTATCATTCTTTGTTTGCCTTAATTAAATCAGGAAGCTGCAGAAAGACAAGAAATCTTTGGAGAGGGATGACACACACAACATAGGACAGGAGTCAAACATGTGAGCCTGACTCTGTTCACATGTGACATTTGTCATTTTATTTCATGTTTTTTATGGGAAGTGGACATTTTTAGAGGCTTTAATACAGGGCCTATAAATGGTCACAGTCTACATTCAGTATGTACAGGACAAGGGGATAGAGATATTTTCACCTCCAGGTTGACAGTTCTGTTTGGAGAGAAAGATGGATGAAGCTGTTATTTCCTGCTTTTGATATGTGTGTGTTAAATTCTCTAACCTGGCCTTCTTGTGTTATACATTATATAACTGTGCCTCAGTCTGCAGCACTCCTCAGCACCTGACAACAAGCTCTACTTTCTCCCCGCCTCAGAGGACCTACAGTCTTGACACTTTGGCCCACTATACCTCGCTTAAAGGCTGGTAAAAGTGAAAGAAAAAAACATCAACAGAATAAGGAAGTGGCTCAGGATCAGTGTATCATACTGATACAAAGTATGTAAATGTAGCAGTAACAGAAATGTGGCTTCACCTGACATGCAGGTTCTGTTGAATCTGCAGCCTCTGTTGGGTATTTTTCTGAATCTTTTAAATGTTTTCACTGTAACAAATTGCTACAGACATCCTGGTTTGGCAGCAGCTTGCAACCAGTGTCCTGTTTAGCAGAAGTATCATCTCAGTGAAATAACATTGATCAAAATCATTCAGTTCAATGCTACGTAATAATGAAAACCTCCCATTCCTCCTGTTATGTGAGTCAGCAGAATTAAAAACATTTTGATTAGTCACTGTTGGCTGCGTAATAATAACTAACGTGGAACAAAGTGTGAATATTTGAAACAGTTTTACAAAACTTTATCAAGCTTTATTCAGCAAAACATAATTAATTGATCAATAGAAATGGAGAATAAATGTGTTATTCTTGAAAAAAGAACATGTAACATTTACTAACCGTCTGTGGGAGGACCATTCAAAAAGTTAAACTATATAATCTTCAACAACATTTTTGGAAATAGTTCATGATTATCATATTAAACTTATTATATTCATTCTGACACCAATTTCTTCACATCAGGCTTGAAAGCTGTCAGGCTTCTGTGCAAGCCTTTTTAAAACTCGAGCCCCCTCAGTGTCAATAAGCTGCCCATTGTGCAAATGCAGTTGATGACTTCTGACTCAAACCACAGCATTTCTACTTAAGTACACCCTCAATTAAAACGAACATGTCTGTTTAACTATTGTGCAGAATAAAACACACCAACCTCTCAATCTGTTGATGTTTAAGACATACAGTACTTGAAGAGACAAACTAGTTAGTTGCAGATTCGATTCTCATCAGGAAGCTTTGATGCTCTTCCACACGTGTCCTGTCTCACTGTTCAGTTGTCCCAGCAATAAAGGAAAAATCTTTCAATAAGCATAAAACACTGGAGAGTGATTAGCTGGAAGTGAACTTGAAATCAAATCCTTGAAGATTAAATTGGTTAGGTAGGATTATTAGACCTACTAAATAATGTAATTAACATTAAACTGTATCCCAAGTTGAAATTGCCCCCCACTGTGCTGCCTGTGAACTAGGTAACTGTGAGGTCAGGCTCATTTTAGTGCAAAGGACAAGATTAGTCATTGTAAAATCACATCTGATTGGATATGTAGACAACCTGCAGTAATAATGAGTCATACAAAATGTTTGTACACAAGAGGGGAGACATTAGGATAGCCTACCAAAAAAATATACAAATTATAATTAATGTACATATGTGTGGCATTCATCAGGAGATCAATTATTGACCTAGAAAATGGCTGTTCTTTAAAAATGTATCTCCCTGTTATGTTTCTCCTTTTCCACTCATGACATGTACTGAGGAGCCACAAGGTCACCACAAAATCTGAGTCAACAACAACACAGTGATGGCCTCATTTGTGTAGGAGTCTCATGCAGCTTCCAGATCTAGGTCACAGAAGGTCCACGTATTTCCAAACTTCTTTTCAGTGAAGTCACACGTACCTGAGAACAGGGACGATCGACCGCCAGCCACCCTCAATGTTCTTCTCTTTGTTGTTTAGCCAAAAAAAAAAGCTAACAGTGGTTATGCTAACAATTCAATTCCACCTTTGTTTGGACTGTGTTTGTTTTGGGCTTTGTGATTGTGGGAAGTCTTATTACGGGAAACGTTTTCTTTTGTGCATCACAGCTACTTAAAAGGAGAAAGAACTTAAAGACATCAAAGACGTGAAACTATAATAGTTAAGCTAACAGAGCGTGTAATTGAAGGTTTAAATGTTTATTATTACTTCATCTGTATGCAAATGATTTCAAAAATAATCCATCCTCTGATTCAGCGGGGTTAAATATTTATGTAATCTAATAAAAATAATAATTATTACTTGACTGTTAACTAATGGGCTTTAGGAAAAACGTCCAACCTCCCACACTGAATCCTGTTTTTTGGAGTGGAGAAAAACAGATCTTGAAAACATAATACAGAATTCACTTGCTCTGTAAATGACCCATAAATTCCAAAAAAGAAGCATTGCATAACATTATTCCAGTGCCGTGTTAAACTCACATCTTTCTAGTTGGTAACAGTCCTGCAGACGGAGATGCCGATCTCGCATGCAAACTAGAAATCAATTAGTCATATGTATCATGTCACACTGCTTCGCTGAATACCAGCTCTCGTAGTAACACACAAGCACTACAAACTGAGTTGACTCCACCACAGTCAGTACAGTCATTTCCAAGAATAGTTCTTCTGAACTAGAACGACCCAGAGACCTGCTCTTTTAAAACCAAACAGACGTGGAGATGTTGCAGGAGTTTAGATGTGACCAAAGACATCAATAATACGTTTCATTAAAACACTTCAAGTCTCTGTCAACACACACAGGTGTTTTTTAATCATACCGTATGATTGGATCAGGAAGGGATGTTAATACATGAAGCTACATGGAGACTATTTATGATGTTTGAAATTAACACATGATAGTCATTAAAGGTGTTCAGTGAAGCTCCAGTCATGCCCCATAACCCACACTATGGCAATTAGTTGCGACCGCGACTATAACAGCAATGCCACCTTGAACAGACCCAAGCTCCGTAGATGCCACATCCGAGTAGTGCTAACACTGATATTATCCACCAACCACATGACCCCGACACACTTTATAGACACTTAAAAGCCAGTGACCCCAGCTCTAAACGTTGCATAGCTGTGCATTACCAAGTGGAGATCCTGAGGCTCACAATACCAAGTCTTACAACTTATGGGCCAATCATATCATAGAGATAGAAAAAGACAACTATATGATGAATTGGGCATGCACAAACAAACTCATCAGTGTTATTGACAAGAAGAACTAAAACATTTACTTTATTGATCCCTGAAGGGAAATTACACACATTTTTTTACACTCTGGGTGAGTGAACGGCCCCCGGCAGATGCTCCTGAGCTGGTTGGATGGGGCGGAGTTAAGTGTCTCGCCCAAGGAGGACACACCAGACATGTTGCTAGCAGGAACTGGGGATTGAACCCTTGACTTTCCAATTGAGAGACGATGACTCTACCCACTGAACCAGAGCCGCCACTACAAACAGCCAGAGCATCATAGCAGATTATGTGAGCACACTGACAGGTGACAAACTGAGATCGACATGGCCCACGTAAAGACTCAGTGATCCTGATGAGCCTGAACATAGAGACAGGTTAGAGAGACAAGTCTCTGTATCGCCCCTCCATTATGTCTCTGGGAAGACCGTCAACATACTGTAAACGAGGCTCAACTCTGCTGCTGAGGCTGCCACGACTGTGTCCGTGCTCCAAGGAGACCGCGGTCTGTGCCCAGCACAGGACAAGAGTACAAGTTCAGTCATTTCAATTGACTTTAGCTACATCAAGTAAAAAAGTGTCTGTCACCTCTCCAACAACCACACCGACTTCCATTTTTTGGTCCTTACCGGGAATTCAGCCGGCAACCCTCCAGTTCCCAACCTCAAGACCCTACAGACCAGTACTTCTCAAATAGTGATTATTACTATTTAAGGTGTAGAAATACGACATAATCTATTTTGATAATCTGCTGATTGTATGCAGAATTCTACAGTGGTTTGTACAGATCAATAAATAAATATTATCAGGTTCTCAATAGTTGTTCAATTCAGACCTTACTTTGGTGGAAAACAACAACAACTCATTGCTGATACAAACAAACAACAACAAAAAAACAGCCATGTTTTTTCATAAATTAAACAAGCAGACAGTTGCAGGACGAGAATAAGAGCTGATTGCTTAAAGGGATACTTCACCCATTTACATGAAGCTGTGTATCATTAGAAACATGGTAGCAGTGTTGAATGTTCATGAATCCAGCCCTCATTTTGCCCTGAGACGAGAAAAATGTGTTTTTCTTTGCCTGGAAGTTTTCTTCATGTGATGCAATATGACGCTTTGAGGGTTGGATTCACGACCATTCAACACTACTACCATGTTTCTAATGATACACAGCTTCATGTAAATGGGTGAAGTATCCCTTAAAGTGTGCTGGATGCAGAGAAAAAGAAGTACCCTGTTTACATCATTTCTATGAATGTGGCTAGATCGTCGGTTGATGGTGATGGTTGACCACACTTGGCCTCACAGCACCGCCTCTTCCCGACATCAGAGCTGTTTGCGTCCTCTTCACCTCCAGCTGCAAGGACAGGAAACTGTCACAGCAAAGGCATTTCATTACACTTCCTGTGTTCAAAAAGTCATTACCAAACTGAGGCATTCAGAGACACGTAGACCAGACAGGAAGCCAGACGTTATCAGGGACTGACGAGTTTTAGTTTTTAATCAAGAGCTATTTGAAAAATGTATCTCCGAACAACAACATGTTTGAGCAAGGCATAGAAAATGACATGAACCTTTTAGATCAACTTTAATGTTTATATGAACATGAATGACACAAAAACATCACGACAAAGGAAAAGGAAAACACGAAAGAGGAGATTTAAAAATACTTCAAATAAAACTCTATGCAGCAAAGAAAAATTACCCAAAACAAAACTGACTGCATGCATGGTCAAGATGTACTGTACATCCTCTTCCTGTTTCGATGAGATTAAAAATATGATAAACTAAAATGGACTTGGATTCTTCTCTCACCAATTATAAAATATTTACCTGATGAATGAATGCAATTGCGTATTACAATTACACGAATCCCAGGCTCCGCAATGTTAGTCTGATCGAACTATTGAAGCTGCAAATCTGACATTGTACTCCAGCACTTTTCGTTCTCTCAGAAGGAGCTGTCTGTGAACTGAGAGGAACCTGAATCAGCAGGGAGATGCTCAGACAGCAGTGATTTAATTTAAACAGTCACAAGACTGCTTGTCCTCAATTTGACGGTGTCTACGTGTCTTTGTGTCTGCATGTGCACAGAAACACTTCTAGTCCATGGACTGTGGTGTGCAGAAACAAAGGTGGCTTTTCAGGAACAATCTTCACTCAAGGCGTAGAGCAAGTGTGTGTGTGTGTGTGTGTGTGTGTGTCCTAATCCTCTCAGTCACTGCAGCTGAGCTAATACCTGTGCCACAGTGATGCCCTAACTTCACCCTGCACTGTGAACTGAATTACCTCCGTCTCACCTTTTTTCACCCTTTCTCCCCGCTGGTAGTGCGAGACTTTCAACCTGGTTTGTGTTTTAAGAGCTACACTATCGCGCACAGATACACAAACAGGCATGTTCTCACCCACAAAGCGAAGCAGCTGGAGCTGGAGTAGTGACACTGAGAAAACGTCTCAGATTTACTTCTTTGTTCGGCCAATGAGCCTCATGATGCTGTGGTGAAACGCTAAGATCCCGTTTTAACGCAAACACAAAGAACAAGACTTTTTGTGTACTACTTTCACTTCCATGTCTGTGTCGTCCAGTGTTTTAAGGTAACACTGCGAGGTTTGAGGATGAGCTATCTTATTCTTCAATAGTGCCTTAGGAGCTACAACAAAGTACAAGGGTCATAAGAAGTATTTTAAAAAGAGGATAAAGGTATGCCGATAAAAGCATTTTAAAGACCGTGTGTCGATTTTAGCGCCCCCTGTGGAAAAGGTGGTATCTCATCTCTTTGATGATCTTGTTCTAATAACTGTGCAACAAATGTTTTGGGTGTTATTTTTAAATAAAAAATCTCATCCTGCTGCATCATTAACAGTCAAAAGTGTTGTTTATTGCCTAATCTTATATCTACCCGCTGCGGCCAGCGTTTTAGAACCTAAAAATAACTTTATAGAGATAGTCGCTCTCTATGCAGATGATCTTGTTTTTTTATGTTTGCAATGCTTTCAATGTCGTCTTAACAAAGTTTACCACAAGATTGGAAATAAATGAATTGAATAGTTGGTGATTTTGGTGACCTCTGACACATTTCCCTTTCCTCTATCTGTCTGAGTTTTGTTCTCTGTCTCTCATAGTAAAAAAAAAAAAAAAGAAGCACATATCCCACGGCAGTCGACAGAGGCGAGCAGGGAGTCAGCGGGTTCACAGGACTCACCGAGGTCCATCCTGGGTGGAAAGTTTTTGGAGAGCGAGACGAGCGGCCTCCCCTCCCCTCATGGGCCCCTAAGGCTAACGTGATCCCCCCATTTATGCTCCCGTCATAAAGAATGCGCCCGCTAAACCACTTTCCCACCACTAAGAGGATTACAAAGGTAATGCTGCTGAATCAAGAGATGCTCCGGCACATCTAGACATTGGGAAGCCAAGTTTAATATTTCATGTACAAAGCTGTGGAGAGATTTAAAGACGTGGGGTCAAAGTGGGCGCCTTAGCTATGATGTCTAAGAGATGCTAGCTACCTAGCCATCCAGAAGTGTGTTAAATGTGACAAGAGCGATAAACACGAAAATAAATGGACTTCCAGCACGGAGAACAACATTTCTTTGTAGGCTACTATTATTTCTTTTCTACGTTTTAAGATGTCTGGAAGATGTTGAATTTAACAACTGACGTCAAACTTTCGACACAATATTGATGCTTTAAATTAGAAACTGACTGAAGAAAAGATTAACACCACTATATTTACTTTTCTTGTCTTGTATTTACTTGCCTACTTGTCTTGCCTGCTGCTTTGCATGCAGCAATACACAATCAATCTCTGGAACATGATGGGAACGTCATGGGAATCTGTCTGAAAGAGAGCAGTGCCTGTGCCAAACAGTGTAGAGAATCCAGGGATGGTAGTAGGGCAAAAAGGGTTTTCCCACTGTGTTAGGAGGTCGTGTTTAGCTAAGCACTATTTACGTAGTGACCCTGATTCTGTCGCAGGCCTCACGTCCGATCAGGATCAACCATGCCTCTCTGTGTGTGTTTGTGTGTGTGTGCGTGTGTGAGCGACACGACAAGGTCTCCAAAAAATAACTCACTTCCTCTTTGGCGACTTGTTTGCTTTTCAGTCTGATGACCAGCAGCCTCCTTTGTGTTGCCAGCGTCGAATGGCAGTCGCATTCACGCATCCATTGCCTGTCGAAAAAGAACACACACACTATCACGTGAAAACACACCTATAAAACAAGGACACAATGTATCCATTCATCCATTGTGTTCTTTGTTTTTTTATTTTTTTTATTTTAATAAAAACACTCATAAAACAGATCAACTTGTTCGTAATTGTTAGCAAGCAGATAATGGAAAATACACTCACAGCAGGTTTCACATCTCCTCCTATCACACTTGCTTTTTTTTTTCAGACAGACCCAATAACCCCTCACACAGTGCACCCCTGCAGACCAACATATTCACTTTTTCTTCACACCTAATGTCATAGGATAAAAAAGCCCACGATCATTATTTTCCTATTAAAGCCCAGCAGATCATGAGATCTCCTCGTGGTTAAAAAAAATATATAGAGAGAGAGTTGTCCATATATTGTTATAAAGATCTTCTGTAGAGGTTAGCAGTTCCAAGAAATATCACAGCGGGGATGGGGTGAGTAAGGTTGAGGAGCAAGAAAATCCCTGGTTTAAAGTCAGGGAAAATGAAAAGTTAATAAGTATAGGCGGGGGGAGGTGGGCAGGTGGGGAGCGGGGGTGTTAGCGATCTGGTCCGAACACAGGAGGGGGCTCGGTGGGAGATTGGCACAGTGAGATGTGGTGTCCTGAGAGGTTTTTGAGTGTTCAGTGAGTAATGGATTTACATAAGAAAATGGGCTGCTGCTGAGGAGATGATTAGCTTCTGGGGCCGGGGTGATTGGGTACAAGCATAGTAGATGAATATCACAACCAATGAGTAAAGTCACAAAGAAAACGCTTCTATACTTCCTTCACGAAATGCCCTCATGTCCAAAATGTTGGCGTTTAAACTAAGGTATATTCTGTGTTAATGGTTCCATATTCCACTGGACTATGAGAATACAAAAGAGCAGCTACCCTTAATCTCATTTCCACCTAACATACCCTTGAACTTTGAGTACCAGGAATTACTTATAGCTTTTTCCAAGAATTAATCCTTCAGGCTTTCTTTCTTTGCTGTTTGGCATTAATTTGCACTAGACTATACATATAGAATATGCCTCATGAAGTAAAAGAAAGGCAACTGCAACGACACAAAGCACTGTAGAGGTTTGAAACATGCTAGTTGATTGTGCCGAGAATCAAATGCTCAGTCAGAAACTGAACGTTGTTGTTGACTCCGTCGGCGATTAAAGCGAAATGAACAAGAAACAAAAAATGTTTTGTGGTAGCAGGTTCTTCATTTGTGTGGCCAAAATGGCTCCAGTGTTAATAGAAAACATTAAGCCAATGCGCAAGTACTGAAAACTGTAATTCCTCGAGTGTCCACTTGAGGCTGGCTGCCAAAGTTAAGGAAATTGTATTAGGTTAAAATTAAAATGCAAATTTTTACATAAGAAATAAACGTTTTCACATCCTGGTTCAAAAAATGAATACAGTAAGACAACTTTTCTGCCATCATTGGGATTCATAACATCTCTTCAGACCGAAATGGGTGATGTCACTCAGAAAGCGTCCATGTTTTATACAGACAGCTTAAATTCTTTTATGTTGTAACAGGACCACAGTCATTTAATGCCTCTTTACTTCTGTTGAAATCATTTAAAAAGGAACCGTTTTTCTGTATGTGACATTTTTAAAGCTGGTCTTGAACAGATTGTCAAGGACTTTTTTTAAATGTGTCAGTTTGTTCAGTCTCCTGCTTCTGTCAGATGTTTTTCGTCAAGTACAAAACAGTTTAAAGAAGCTGCACAATATATTTTTTTATTAAATCCTCTGATTGGATGAAAAATATTGAGATTTGGGTTGTGATTTTTCAGGGAGGCGTTGGTGCTGGGTCCTGAGGCTAGAAGAGTCAAGAACCACTGTGCTACACTACCTGCACCCCCTCTAAAGGTTCATTTCTCTGTAGCAGACTTCCTGGAGTTCCTAGCCTGAAACAGGTCCATGCTTAAACGGTAACGTTGCTACACAAAAATAATCAACCAAAGGAGTCTTTAAAACATCACATGGCTGACAGGAACAACTTCTATAATTCCCCCGTTGCAGCATTATGACTGACAAATAAATCTAAGTAATGATCGCAGCTTGAAGCAAACACAAGTTGGACCCTTTCAAGGTAAAAATGCCTGTTGAATATAAATTATGTTGTGGCTTAATTGTTAGGTTGATGTGGATGGATTATTTATTTGCAGTCCATAACTGTAGGTGCACTATCAAAGATTGTTTTCTGTGTATGACATGAAAATATATTCTGATGAACTTCCTGTTGGTCTCAAGTCAGAGTTGTGTGATTAAATCATTTATTGGCTCTGGTATAGTTTTACATTTCAAATTAGGACCCTGCACTCTTAAGTTTGGGAATGGCTTCTCTAGATTGTTAAACCTGCGTTCATGTGGATGCAGGGTGGAGCTATTACAGTAATTATTTTATATAACTGTACTAATTGCAAACTGGAACAATGTAGGGCACCTCACCTTTGCAGGTTTCTGGTAGCTGAAGAAAAAAAGTGAGCATCACGTCTGTTCTAAAATGTGTTTCAAAGGAAATTGATCACACTAAATTTATAGGGTAGCGAAAGAATTGTGTGGAGTGAAAGTGAACACGCGGCCACAAACCAGAACCACAACAAACAAGGTTCCTCAAAACAAACTGTGTCACTCATCTGCAAGTTGAGCCAACCCGAGAGTGAAACATGCAAATGTTGTTGTTAATCCTGCTCCTGTTGGGCTGAGCTTTCTCTGCGGCCTTCTGCAGGTAAATGTCAGCAAACATTTAAAGTGGGAGGTTGTTCTGTCTGTACAGGAATCCTTTAGCTCTGCAGTTATTTAAAGGCTCCCACAGAGACTCTTAAACCATGTTTACTCCACCCATAAATACCTCAGTAAAATGATTACTTAGAAACTGTGTTATGTTGTTTTATTTTCAACTTTCTCTCTTCACACTCAAGTTTGGAAACTAGAGTAAAAATTGTGTCTAAGAGGCAGTTTGTGTTCTTTTGACTTGTACAGTTTGTGGCCAAGTAGAACTACAGTTTGGGTTTGAGCAGACAGCAACGATGGGGAAGCCAAACGACCGGAACGGACGAGAATGCTGGCTTTAAATGTCTGGATATTCATTTGTCACTATGTGGTACAAAGTATAGACTTGAAGAAATACAACAAAGGGAGGCCAAGCTTGCAGCAGCTGACGCACAATGCATCGTGGGACATGTAGTAGGACACGAGTGAATTTTCTTCCCATATGTTCGCCATGTGATCGAAAATGAAACACGTCGTCTCCACGAGAGTTGATCTGTTTCAAACACTTATTTTATGATCTCTTTCTTTATGACTAATGGTTTGTGCTTGGAGAGATGGCTGATTTTCATATCAGAAAAAGGTGCCACCTCCTCTTTTAACTTCTGTGAAAGTGATTCTTATCTTATTTCTGGTGAAACACGTTGCTTCCTCTGTGTAACCAAATGTGTTCCATTTGACAGAAAACCAAGAGAGGGAAAAAAACAGGAAATTACAAGCCATTACACTTGTGGTTTGCTGCAAAGTAGTGTGCAGACAAAGCCTGTTAGCATCTGTTTGAGCCAATCCTCCAGGTTTGCAGCGCAGATTGTTGTAAGTTTGCAGACAGAGGCAGCTCATTAACGCTACAGTAGAGAGCCTCAGTGCAGACACAGTTACAGTGAGAGCCTTGTTTCTTAAACTCCTCAGAACTGGCTCTCAATGTACTTGTGTGCCTCCACATGACAATGTCAGCTCTCTTTGCAGCGGCAGCAGTTAGAGTCATGGCAACGAGTAGCAGAGTCGTACTGATGCACACAGAGTTGTAGGACAGATTCAATTGTAGGAGGTCATTTTTCTGAACTACATTACAAGTAAAATAAAGACATCATCATGTCTGAATGTAACCAACTTTGTGTATGTGTTACTTTATATACTGTAGATACCATGCATTACTGCAGCCCATTCATTCATTATCTACTGTATGCTGCTTTCTCATTTCAGGTCGCTGGGGGTTGGAATCGATCTTAGCTGTCATTGGTCAAGAGGCTGGTACACCCTTGGCTGGTCGCTTGTCAATCACAAATCTGAGGGGCAGACAACCAGCCACACTTTACTCACACCAATGGGCAATTCAGAGTCACCAGTTGACCTAGCGAGCATGTCTTTGGACAGTACAGGAGGAAAACTCCACACATGCACAGGGAGCACATGCAAACTCCGCACAGAGAGGCCTCTGTCGATTCAAACCAGGAACCTCCTCGCGGTGAGGCAATGGCGCAAACCACCAATGTACACGCACTGTGTCAATGAGCTAGATAACGAAATGAATATTTCTTTAAATATTGAAATAAAAAACAAAGAATCTAAATACTATCTCAATAAAACCAGATAAGCTACAATCATGTCTTTATTATATAAAAAAAAAAGTCAATGCAGAATAATGCTGTTGGGCAAAAACAACCAGTGGAAAACATTATTCTAACGTTTTATTAAATTAGACCCTTTTTTTTCTGCATCTTCTTTTAAAAAAAAAACCCCCATAAAAGCCTGGAGCTGCAGGTGAACTCACTGGGGGAGGAGTTTTGGATTCAGCCAAGTTGACATTCACTTTTGACAACCCCGCCCTTTCTCTACTCTCTAGACCCCCGGACCACAACTTGCTCCACTGGTTTCAACCGCATCATAATGCTTTATGTACAATACATTTAATTTTGTGAGTGTGGATGGGGAGGGGAGTTAACATGGCACCACTGCTCAGATCACTTCCCCTCCTTCACCCTCTGCCCCCGCTCCAGTTTTCCTGATCCGTCTTAGATCTGCTGGGTCGAGCTAAAGCCCCAAACAAAGACTCGTACACAGAGAGCCAAACACAAACTTACTCATGTGTGACTGAGGGCAGAAGAATGCACAATATGTGAGCGTGTGTGACAGAGAGATCATGAGGAACAGTGAGGGAAAGAACCAACACAAGTGTCCTTTCACTCACAAATGTGTCGCCTGTTGAATTATTCATTCCTTCACAGTGAGTGTGGATATCTGGGTGTGTGGGTGTGTTTTGTGTTCATTGCTGAATAAACAATACCTACGGTTACCTGTACAGCAACAGGGAAAAAACCCATTTATTACCATTAAGTTCGAGTACGCCTTCAAAGAACAAAACAAAGTTCCCTCTGCATTATTAACTTCAACAATAGTAGCTTGCACAAAGAACATACTTGGTTCTTTAACAGCAGCTGTGAATTTCAGTTGAAACAAGAGAAGCCAGTTTTTCTTGTTGCTTTTTACGTCGCCTTCAGTGAAAAGGGAAGTGATGTACGCCTGTGTGAAAACAACCACAACCCTTCATATGTGTTGACTGCTTTCAGTCAGTGTGAAAATAATGCAGCTTTGTGAAAATGTTTATATCCAAAATGTGCCTCGTTTTCCGCGAAAGCTGTTTGCTCTCTGCAGACAAATGTTTGTTATTTGTACCTATGTCACAAGATCACAAAGCCAAAGTGAATGTAGGGCTAGACATATTTGTGGTGTAGTTTTAAGTCATAATGAGAACGATCTCTTTATTGTCAGCTGCTGATAGTTCACCTTGAGTCAGAGACAGAGTCAAAACCGCAGACTGGAAAAAGAAGTGGATGAAACCTCTGGGTTTGCAAACTGAAGCCAATGCATGGCCTGTGAGGGAGGACTCTAACTTGCAGCCAGGTAAACACTAGAAACATTAAACACATAAACTGAGGTAAAAGCAAGGATCTAGAAAGAGGAAACAATGTCAATAAGTGCAAACAAACAGCTTTAAGTCCAATTGGACACACATCTAAGGCATGAAAGAGCTGGGTCTTTAGCTTTTACTTAAAGGTGCAAAGGGACTCTGCAGATCGAAAAGAGTTTTGAAGTTTGTTCCCCCACGGGGGTCACCAAAAGAGACGAGTCTCGTTTGAGTCTAAAGTCCAAATATGGGATAAAGCCATCTATGCGATAACGAGGGAAAATCTAAATGTATGTATTACCTAATTAAACATTTCTCCATGTTAGTTTGAAGCCAGAATAGAAAGATCTCTTACATGATGCATAGAATAATCCAATTTTGGGTTGGCCTGGCTACTATGGGATTGACATGCAGCTTCCATTGCAACCTGAAAAGGGTCTTGTTCGGTGTGAGCTAAAATGTCATCATTTCTCAATTGCTCAGTGATGGCTACCTCCACCTGGATACAATCTATGCTCATAACAATGAGTGACACACAGGACTGTTGCTAGTACCAGTACGAAGAGCAGTGAAGAGATAGTTTTAAAACAATTATACTTCAAGTGTTATTGGTAAAAGTATGAGCAGTATTTGTAAAGGTTGTGGTAGAAGCAGAGATGAATGTTCTCAACTAGTTCCAGCACAAAAAGCAGTCAGAGAAATATGCATTGGAGTGGTGCAAGTATTAACAGTGGTAGGATTAGTTGTGGAAGCTGTCGGTAAAGTAGCACTCCTAACGGTAGTAGTAATTGTATTACAAGTAGTACTTATGGTAGTACTAAGACACAGATGATCAATCCCTGGTTTGTCCTCGTAGCTCTCTGCGCCATGATTCGCCCCCTCCTTATCTACAACCATCTCTCCTGTAACCCTCTGGTCTCCAGGAGTCATAGGGTCTTATATCAAAGGGATACTTCACCCATTTACATGAAGCTGTGTATCGTTAGAAACATGGTAGTAGTGTTGAATGGTTGTGAGTCCAGCCCTCATTTTGCCCTGAGACAAGAAAAATGTGTTTTTCTTTGCTTGAAAGTTTTCTTCATGTGATGCAAAAAGCGTCATATTGCATTTTTCTCGTCTCAGGGCAAAATGAGGGTTGGATTCACGACCATTCAACACTGCTACCATGTTTCTAATGATACACAGCTTCATGTAAATGGGTGAAGTATCCCTTTAACAATCTAAAGCACAAAGCAAGTCTCGGGCTTGATTTGGGCACATGTCTATTAACATTATACGAGTTGAACAGTGCACAATCTAGCTTTTAATAGAGGTGCAGGCTGCTAAAAAAGAGTCTTTAAGTCTCTTGATAATACATGGGTGTGTTTTGGGCGTAAGATGAATCAAACCAATCAGAGTGCCAGGTTCATGTTGGTCCATGTCACAGTCGGTTTCACATTTCTTCTAAATAAGAATGAGCTAGCTGTTTGCCTAACCGTCCCTGATTTTAAGACCAACACACCCAGTGGCACAAACATTGCCATTTGCCATCGACACACTGTTGGTGCTGGAGGAGAGATTGATAACTGCGTCAGCTGGAAAACAGCAATTAGACACCTGTGCTGAGCGCCAAGACGCTTTGCGCCTGAAGTAGAATAATGTCAGCTGCAGAGACTCGACTGCAGAGCCCCTGCAGCCTACAGCAGGCCCTCCATTCATGGCTGATGCACTCCAAATCAAAACATGTAGCCTTCTTGCGCTCTTAAGCCTCCTCTATGCAGTCTTCCCAGGAGACAATGACTCACATCATGACCACCTGCTTGGACGATTGCATGTTAAGACCGGATCTGGCCTGGGAGTTATCCATGTTATGTTGGGCAGGATCTTCAGTTGCCTCCCAAGGTTGGCACCAATTCACTGCTGCTCGCAGACTGTGACTGTATCATCTCAGTGTCAGTGCACCATCTAAGGTCTTGGTATTGTATAAATAGAGGGGGTGATGATGTGTTTTTGCAGTCATGATATCAGCTATGTGGGTTGTGGCAACTACGCCATTATAACAGTAACAGTAAGAGAAGTTTCAGGAGAAGAACCTATAGCGACTCCTCTCACAGCCTTTAGGCTGTGAGAGGAGTCGCTATAGGTTCTTTATCTCACCTGTTTTACAGCTGCAGTAAAAACAGGTTGTAGTATTCACTGTGAGTGAAGTGTTACATTCATCAGAGGAAACAAAGGTCAGTCAGAATGGTCTCACTGTTGTACAATTCTTAGTCATCTCATTGTTAATAATAAACTGGAAACAAGAGCTTTGTAAGATTTTACTCCCACACACACACACACATACACACACAACCTGACCGCTGAGGAGAGCCAAACTGTGTGAATGAGGATCAGGATGGCCGCTGTCACATGACAGCGTTTGTGAGTAATCTCCTTCAGACTGGGAGGTCTGCTTTGAAGCTCCGCTTACACCCTGATCTACAGTGACACACATGAGGGATACTAGGAGGCCACTTCACCTTCAAACAGACTCAAGTTCTGCTCCAGCATATCACCTAGTCCTACTTTTAAAACAGAAACACAATACCTGGATATTGCTATATGGGGGATTCCCAAAATCTGCAGTTTCTAAAAAATACAGGAAAACGGATCCACTTTTTAAAATTTGATTTTTTGTTGTTGTTGCTTAAAGCTGCTGTATGAGGAGATTTCAGCTGGTTATGAATCAGACTCAAAGTTCCCACTTCTAAACGTTTTTTTGTGTGTGAAACTGCCGCTGGTGCGTATATGTCAGATTTGGTTTTGAGCTGCATCCTGCCAAAACCGCCCTTTTTTTGGTGTTAATTTTCCGCGGCAAAGATTCGAGAGGAGTGATATGTTTGATTGTGTAAAGAGGGCAGGATGAGGTTAGTGTCACTTTAAAATAAAAAACTACCTCACTTGCAAAATGTTCAGGACAAAACAGCTGAGAAAAGGAAACATTGCTTTGTCCACAGGGGGCGCCATCATTTTTACAAACAAAAAAATTCTCAGGGAAGCTTTAAATTTAGGGATTCATTTGACAAAGTTAGGAACTACTGTCTTGAAGATAATGAAAACATTTTTTTTAAATTTGAAAATAAGTTTTAAAGGTTGAAACTGATATCAACGTTAGAAAATGATATCAAACACGTTGAGTGTCTTCTGCTCATATGGAATTATTGGAGTACTTCAAAGTCATTGTTGATAAATTAAAAAAAAAACTACGGTTGTAAACAGTACAAAATGAGCCCTGTGATTTTCCAGGGACTCTGGGTCATGGCTGTGTTTGTATACAAACCACTCACTGCTGTGCGTAAAGAGTCTCCACCTCCCTCCACCCAAATAGGGACAGCTGAGACCACTCCTCCTCCTCCTCCTGCTACTCTCTCTCACCCTCCTCCCTTCCTGCCTCTAGGTCTAGGCTGATGCAATGCTCATCTTTATAAAAGGTGGACTCCCCACCCCTCCTCCAGCAGAACTGGGTCTTCCCTCTGAGCGCACCGCATCTCTTGGAATTTCGGTTTAAGTATAGATCAATCTAAATTCCTGTGATTTTTATGCGTGGGTCGACTAAGACTATTTTATTTATATTTTGAGCTGTTACAGCTAATTTTTGTTTCTAGTCACACCCAGTCTGGTGAACAGGCGTCTCCGTTTGTTTTTTTAATTTAATTCAAATCTAACCAAAAATACACTCAAGGATCAGGCGGATTTTGTGTAGAAATCGTCCGGACTTCTGTGTTTCGTCTTTTGTCTGAAAGGATTTTACAGGCATCCTGCCACATCTCCATAAGGTAAGAGCGCCGGCATCTTCTCATTTACATATCTGACTATGTGGGCGGCTCACACTACTAAAGATTAATCTAATACTTCTGAATGGCAACATTTTAAGCCTTTTTATTTAGTTTTTGTTTACATTATTACCCCATTCACTGTCTTTGTTTATTATTTTGAACGTCATTTCATTTAAAGATGCACTACCGGCATGTTTGGGCCAATTAGCCAGCATTTAAAGTATTAAGTGAGTCCCTTTCCTGTTGATCATATGAAATGTGTAGATTTCTTTCCTAAAGAGGCAGAAGATGTCCTTTCTGAAAGGTCCTAGGCGTTTTTGTTTTACCAGGTCAGCCCTGGTCCAAATAAATAAATAATGCGTGACAGTGAAGCTGCAGTGCTGGGTTCGTGTCTTTACGTGGATCAGGGGAGTGTCATTCTCACACTGAGACAATAGAGCACAAACTAAGTGCAAAGAAACGAAAGGTAAACCTGTTTCTGTGTGTGCGTAATTTTTACAGACTGTAATCATAATCTGACGGTGATTTAGAGCGCGAGCCTCTGCGCAAAATGGAGAGCCATGCCCATGACGAGACAACACGTGCCATTGTTTCCATTGGAACCGGTCATGGAAGTAATGTCATTAAAAAGATATGGGGGAACGCCTTGTGGACTATTTGTGGATCAACTCGTTGGTAAAGCTCAGTCAAGAGAAAATTAAGACAAATTATAAGAATGTCATATTAGAATATAAACATGAAGCTTTCTCCCTGATGAATTTCTGCTTCATTAATGATTAATAAATGTTATGTGTGTGGGGAAGAAAGGAGCTGACACGTCCTGCTTTGATCCAGCTTTAAATGATTTTATAGACAAATGTGCGCAAAGTCAGCGGCGCGTAATGCGGCTTTTTGTCATTCATCGGGGCTGAGGTGATGTCGGGTGGACTCGGATGCCGGTCTGGTATTTTTCCACTGCCGGTGCGTCAGCCCCCCCTCCCCCTTTCTCTCCCTCTTCTCCCTCCGCCTCCCTCCAAAACGGAGTCACATGATTCAATAGCAGGGCTGCGGCGCGCGCCTGCTCACTACAATATTGATCTTTTGAGGGAAGCGTGAACGCGCAGGGCTAGAAATAAAAAAAGGAGTAAACGACTGTGGCGCAACAACATGACGCAGGGAGTAGGGGTGCGTTAAAGTACGCAACAAACACTAACTTTCCTCATCGTCCCTGTTTTGCAACAGTATGAAGCAGCCTAGTGCCAGAACAGAGATGAGCCGTTTCAACATCTCCCCTGAAGAAGACAGCAGCAGCACCAACAGCAATGAATACACATACCAAGACTGTCCCAAGAAGGTCCCACTGGGCGGGTAAGACTGCTTTTAAAAGGAAATATCTGCAGACACAAAATAGAAGAAGAAAAATCTCACAGAGGATCTCTAAATCTTATTAATTCTGTTATTTTTCCCTTTTAAAGCCAATACTCTGACAATGATGCAGAGAGTCAGAACTTCCTCCCTGAACACAACCTGGGCAAGAAGAAGTATGAGACTGAATATGTAAGAGCTTCACTTATCTCTCCATCACTTTCATCTTCTCTGTTTAAATAGCGTGTTTGTGTTCTAATGCCCTTTCTGTAAACCTCTTTATTGTCTGCAGCACCAGGGAAATGCATCGTTTGGCATGTCCGTCTTCAACCTGGGCAACGCCATCATGGGCAGTGGTATCCTGGGCCTGTCCTATGCCATGGCCAACACTGGAATTGCCCTGTTTGTGTAAGTAGCAGCATCATTTTGTATCTGCTTGTTATGCAAACGCCAAAACAAGTACAGTGCAAAAATCAGATCTTCAGGTAATAAGAGAAGAAATCTGCTCCTCAAGACAGTAGCTGTTTTGTTTCATAATCAGCAGTGGCAGGTGTGATTTTGTCTGTTGTTTCAAGGTTGCATGTAGGGATGTACTTAGCGCTGCAGTTTTTCCCTCCAGCTGTCTGTTTGTGTTAACTGTGCAGCCGCTCGACCCTGAGCAGCAGCAGATTACGCTGGGGTCGAAAGTTTACTAATGCTCGTTGCTGCAGTCGAAGCACACGCTATCATGTTTGCAGTAGATAAACCGGAGGAGAGAGGGTTCCTTTTTTAGGTGGGAAAGAAAGACAAATTAGGGGTCATTAAAAACAGCTCCCCCTATTGGTTGTCGACTTAAATTTCAGATCACAATTTCTTATGTCCTTTTGCAGCACCAGTTCTCTTCTGTAGATTCCTTCACTTTAAATGCCACTGGCACCTTTTTCTGAAATCTTACTTCTCCCGACGAAACACTTTGGAGGCCAAAGGCAGGCTGCACCTTAAAACCAGGTTAATGTCTAAATCTGGATTGATCGGGAACAAGAAACCAGCAACAGAAAGACTTTGTGTCTTTGTTTTGTGTCCTTTTTAAGGTACCATTTTTTATTGGAAAAGAAGAAGTAGAAGAAAAAGACTAAGTTATCTTCTAGTATTTGATACTTAAGATGCCAGGAAATGACAGTTGTGGTTGCAGGGTGTGGCATGAGGAAGCAGCTTATCCCAGCTAATCCCACTGCCTTTGGGTCGAGTTGCGTAAACAGAGAGCTAACGTATGAGCGGTGTGTTCATGAATGGAGCACACGGCTTGGCTCACTGTCGCCCCGCAGCTGACCAATCAGAGCCTTACGCCTACGGGGAAGTTAAGGATTAAAAAAATCCCTGTGTGTATTTCGAAACGTTGCCCGTTGCATGTCTCATCAACAGGACAGAAAGCTAAGTTAACTCTCAAAGAACATAAGACTCCCCTTAAAAGGTCATCCAAAGCATATATTTGTTGAGTGGCCGGCGTACAAACTGATAAGATACGATGATGTCAGAGGCGAAAAGCAGGAGGATGGTCACTCTCTGGGAGTTCAGAGCGAGGCTCAAATGTGCTGGAGATTAGATTTTTTCACCTTTCACTGTTAGTACCCAGACACACTGTGCTGGCTGTACAGCGTCCAAAGGTTGCTAAGCGGATCTAGTACAGGGGAACCTTTTGTCCTCTGCAACCGTGCCGATGCTGTTAGGGGACTCAGAGCACCCCCAGACTGATGATGCATTCAAGGTCTTTGCTAATAAGGCAGGGCAAAGTGTGGAGATGCGGATGAAGCTTCAGAGTTCGGGGTCTTAAAAACCAAAACGTGATCTGAAACATTACAAGAGATGTCTGACCTTCACGTTAGCTACATGTCGATATGTGTGTTTCCCACCGTCAGGGAAATATATTTGACATTGAATTGGCCTTCAAAGCACATGTTCAACACAAGTGTTCATTTCAGAGATTAGTACATGCAGCAGCACAGCGTTTATGTAACAACCAAGGCCATTCAGTTTGGATTTTTATCATCATTTCTAGCGTTTTCAACAATAAGCTAAATATTCCTCTCGTCTGTTTACAGGATTCTTCTCGTGGCTGTCGCCATCTTCTCTTTATATTCTGTCCACTTGCTTCTGAAAACCGCTAATGAAGGAGGTGAGTCTTAGTCAAGGATGTGTGTCTAATCTTTCCACTGACTTCTTCAAGTGTTTTTTTTGTTTGTTTGTTTGTTTTTTGAATTTCTAAATCTTGTTTTCGTCCTCCACAAAGGTGCGCTGGTGTACGAGCAGCTCGGTTACAAAGCCTTCGGGATGCCAGGAAAGCTGGCCGCTTCCTGCTCCATCACCATGCAAAACATCGGAGGTGAGGGAGAGAAACCAAAACTTATTTTTTTATGTGTTATGTAACGATAACTCAACTACTTCTCTATATTTATCCTTCATGTGTTTATGTCACGAGCTGAACACCGTCTCTGTGTGTCTTAACTGTCTGCATATGAGGGGGAAAAGTGTGTGTGTGTGTGTGTGTGTGCGTGTGTGTGTTTGTAACATTGAGAAGTTTCCAGTAAAAACTTGAGTCATTCCTCAAACATGTGTTCAACCCTTTTTTTTTTTCTTCCTTCCATTGGAAAAAATGCGGCCCTTCAGCAAACGTAGACATCACTGTTTTTGTAGTGGAGTTTCCTTCTTGGACGTGACTCTGCTTTTCTTCACAGGCCGATGTACTAAATGTAATTTCTGTCTTTCACAGCCATGTCGAGCTACCTCTACATCGTCAAGTACGAGCTGCCCATCGTCATCCAGTCTTTTCTGGGAGAAAGCAACGGGTAAGTTTACAAGAAAATGATTTCATCTTTCCACCTCTTAAAACGTTGAAAACAAAAGTGTCTCTGTGCGCATCTCTAACAGGGAAAGTGGTTTTAAGGTGGCGGGTTCTTAAAGGAACCCTGTGGGGGTTTTTTTCTTGTAAACTTTGTTTTGTTTACAAAACAGGGGCTCATTTATTTAAAAAAAATACACACACTGCACCACAGCTCTCATAGTGTTCAAAAACTACACAGTGCAGTTTCAATTTTAGCAACCGGACAGCATGCATCAATAATTATCTAAATAAATAAATAAATAATTATCCATTGAACATTCTAGACTTGAATTAATGACGACATTTGCTGAAATAATGGACACGATGTAAACATGTTGCTTCTAGTAAGAAGAAAATCTCAGATTTCTAAACGAGGTGTGAAAAAGTAGGGACAGCTGGCAGAGGCACTCGAGGTGAAGTGGCACATCAAGCAAAATGGCTGCTGGTTGTTTTTCAAGTGTGTATTTAAGGAGGGGGAGGGGGGGGGGGACAGTACGTAGTCTCCGAGCGCTGCCCCTTCAAAGAGCCCTTTTAGAAGATGCAGCCGCTGGTGCCGCATGGAGACAGAGCGCCGCATGAGCTCACCGCGACCTCGCCTTTCAAGTTTGAAAAATTGATGGAGTTCAGCCTCCTCAGCTGCTGCTTTGTCGGATGTGTTTGTGATGAGCCATGCAGTCATCCTCGCGCAGGCCAGTTTTCATTAAAGCTGCAACCTGACAAGATGACATGTCAGAAAGGAAGCTGAAGGGTTTGATCTCTCCGTAAGATGCCGGATAATCAAGCGACGCTCAAGAAAATTCTGACGGGATGCGATACCCTCGGACGTTTTCTGCATAAAGAAGTCGAGATGCATGCTAATAAATGTACTCGTGGTTGCTCAGTTTGCAGTTCTTCTTCTTCTTGAGTGTTGGAGCAAAGACAAAGCAAAGGTCATAAACACATCAATGGAACAGCTACGTTTTTAGCTAACGTGATGCTCTCTCTTTTTGTGTTTCAGAGAATGGTACACAAACGGTGACTACCTGGTGCTGCTGGTGTCGCTCGTCATCATCCTGCCCCTGTCGCTGCTCAGAAACTTGGGTAAGAAGCGTGTTTGTTGCTGAATGGGATGTATCTGTGACAAACAGCCTGAAAATAGAAAGTGGACATAAAAACAGAAGCTAATGTTTGTGTTTTCTGCTCCCCATCACTCAGGTTACCTTGGTTACACCAGTGGTCTATCTCTGCTCTGCATGGTGTTCTTTCTGATTGTGGTGAGTTACACACACGCGCACACACGTGCCCCCGAAAAAGAACAAACAAATGTAAAGGTGAACTGAGTCTGAATGTTTGCTGATGTAGCTTCAACTCTGTTGTCTTGTCACTCAGGTGATCATCAAGAAGTTCCAGATCCCTTGCCCTCTGGACATAATGCTGAACGAAACAACGCACAAAGTCCTCAACGCCACTATTAGTGAAGTGAACGCCAGCACGGAGGATAACAGCGTGGACACCTGCACGCCAAAATACTTTGTCTTCAACTCTCAGGTAAAGCTCTTCGACGTACTGAACCGTCCCGGGGAATTTCACTCATGCTAAAGCTGATTTTCTGTGACGTTTTGAGGCACAGATTTTAAAAGTGTTTGTTTCTTATTCCCTCAGACTGTCTACGCCGTTCCCATTCTGACCTTCGCCTTCGTGTGCCACCCGGCCATCCTGCCCATGTATGAAGAGCTTAAAGAGTGAGTGCTTGCATTTATTCGATCGTGTCCACCAAAAACCTCAAACCACAGCCGCTCTCCTCCAAAAGCCTATCTTACATTTACAGAGAAACTGCAGCTAAATGTAACGTCCGTCTTTTCCTCCCACAACAGCCGGTCCCGCACCAAAATGCAAGGTGTTGCTAACGTGTCCTTCCTCGCCATGTTCATCATGTACCTGCTGGCCGCTCTCTTCGGATATCTGACCTTCAACAGTGAGTCTCATTTGACAGAACATGTATACACACTTGAGTGAGCAGTTTTGGCATGTAATGAATCCATTGAAAGTCTTGATAAAATGACACTCATATATCTTATGATAATAAATCTTAACGTCTCAAAACTATTTCACAGACATTCCTGCTTCAGTTAAATTAAACGCGAGCCACACATTTTATGCAACAGTAAAAGTGCGAATGAAAAAAAATTCGACCAGTTCAGGTCAAAAGAGGTCAATGCTCCTGAATGTCATGACAGATCAATCAGTCAAAGTGAAATGAATAAGCTTAAGGGTCCAAATTCAATATCTGTATACCGGAACAACACTGTGAGTCCTGTTACGCAACACTGTGAACAAGAACACCTGCTGCTCCCGACCAGTTTGACGCCGTGTTTGTGTTTCTGTTTGTCGGAAGAGGAACATCAAATTTGTTGAACAAGAACAAGATAGTGAGCAAAGACTTCCATAAACCTTCATGTCTGGACAAAACCAGCTCTGAAAAGTGTCATTCGAGTCAGGGCAAGAAGAGAGATTGAGAAATCATCGTAAGACTGACAGTAAAACAGCAGCCGCCTTAATTTGAGTTTGTGAGTGGGAGTGAAATGCATGGCAAAAGAAATCATGCTACATGATTGTGCACGGAAAGTTGTTGAACACGGGGAAATATTTCCCATGCTGCTTATTCAAAACCATCTCTGGAGCACGCGCAAATATAAAAGTTTAGATAACTAAAAGCTAACCATGAGAGAATGTTAAGAAAGCCAGTTTGAGTGTTGAATCCTCAATCCAAATATCATCAAATGTATGGCGTGAAAATGTTGAATGAAGTACTTTAAACATTTTCTTCGTAGACAACTCTGCTTTTCATTTGTAATTTAGGTTGTTTGAGCTTTAGCTCTAAAGTGTCTCGTCTTTCGTTTCATCACAGTCCATGTCGAGCCCGAGCTGCTGCACACTTACTCCAAAATCTACAAGGCTGACGTGCTCCTGCTGATTGTCCGCCTGGCCGTGCTGACAGCCGTCACCCTCACCGTCCCTGTGGTGCTTTTCCCTGTAAGACATCAAGCTAAACTCTGATTATTCGCGTCAAAGCGATTTTGTTGATCACATAGGATAACCTCTCTTTTTTTATTTCTGTCCATCTATATAGATCCGTACCTCTGTCAACCAGCTCCTGTGCGCCTCCAAGGAATTCAGCTGGATCCGCCACTTCATCATCACCGTTGCTCTGCTGGCCTTCACGAACATCCTGGTCATCTTTGTCCCCACCATCAGGGACATCTTTGGCTTCATTGGTGGGTTTTTATTATTTTATTTTTTTTGTGCACGACAATGTCGTAAAGAAGCATCTGAAATTTAAAGTGTGACTAAAATGACATCTCTTCCCCTTATTCAGGTGCTTCTGCTGCTGCCATGCTCATCTTCATCCTGCCCTCGGCTTTCTACATCAAACTGGTCAAGAAGGAATCCATGAAGTCTGTGCAAAAGATCGGGGTAAGGAAGCCTTCTACAGAAAATGTTTAGGCTGTTAAAGTTGTGTCAAGTAGCTTTTTAGCTTAGCAATAAAGAATAAAAAACAAATAGAATCCGCTTGACCGGCTCCGATAAAGGACAGAATCTACCCAGCAGCTCTTAAGCATGCTAATCAACATGTTACAGGTGGTGTAAATGTTCTATAAGAAGCTAATTATTAAACATTTATTATGCTAAGCTAACTAGATTTAGTACTACATAAAGATTAGTAATGTCTTTCGACACGTTACTTAATTGTGAATTGTTTCCCCTCTCCAGGCCACCGCCTTCCTGCTGTGCGGTTTCGTGGTCATGATCGGCAGCATGACCCTCATCATCATGGACTGGATCCACAACGCTACAACCAGCACGGACGCACACGCCGACGGACACTAAACCTCCACCTACCCTGCTGCGTCCCGCCGAGGAGAGAGGAGTCCCTCGAGGCTGGACCGCTTCAACCGCGCAACCAACCAAGATCGAAACTTATTGTAAAACAAAGAAAAACACAAGAACTCACTTTATGCTCGGCTTTGACTTCCTGAGCGACAAACCATGCCATTCCAAGAGAATGTATCTGAACTTTGTACAGTACGCTGTTATAGGCCACGAAGATGGTGTTTTATTTGTTTGTTTTTTTTCCTCTTTTTATTGTGCAATTTTCAACGTTGTTTTTGCTTTCTGTGTTCTTTTGTAGTTATGGTACAGCTGAAAACAAATATTTGAAGGTGCCTCGAATCAGAGATGACATAGAAATAGAGTTCAAAGTGCAGCTTACACTCAGGTACGGTGTTATGTATGTGGCAAGTGTGGCTGTGACCTCCGAGCTCGGCAACAACAAAACAACAAAATCCTGCTGAGATAAGTGTTCGAATCTCCTGAAGTTTGGCAAGAGGCGACAGACTTAAAACCTCAAGGACGATTAAGTTCCTTCCAAAATTGGATGGTTTTTTTTTTTTGTTTTCGTTTTTTTTTACTTTGCCAAACATGTATTTGTAAAGCATCTTTGTATATTTAAAAGCACTTACTGTTCAGCACACTTACGAAGAAAAAAAAAGATTGTCGGTTTTCACAGGCGAGGCCTACTTCATCGCCTACTCAGTATTCGTGACCTTGCTTATAGTGTCAGCTTTTTCCTTGTAAAACATAGTCTAAGTCATCAGAACCTGCCTTTCCAAACCCAACACGGGGAGCTGCAGAGTCTCTCGAAAGAGGACTCTTCTGAAACTGTATTTACTCTTTATAACCTGCTGAAGATCTTGATGGAATAGCGTGTGCAGCGACAACACTACTGCTACGAGAGTTCAACTTCCCCATTCAGGGGAGGGGGAAACTTAAAAGATTTTTTTCTTTATGGGAGAATACTTTGAATTTGACCACGTGCAGTGGTTGTAAAATACCTGTTTAACTTGCAAAAAAACTCACCTAAAAACCAGAAGTCAGATGTGCCCTCGTACACGAAAGCTGAGGAGAGCGTCTGTCAAAATATTTTAAGTGTTTTTACAAACGGTCGCACAAGTTACATGCTTTCAGCATTTTTCACAATGAAGAACTTGTTTGCTCGGTGCGGGCTTTTTTTTGCAGTCGAGCCGTGAACCTGTCATCTTGATGGTGTGCTTCCAACACTAACTTAACACGTCACCAAAACTGATATTGTCCAACATCTATTTATGGAAGACCGTGAAATCAATGTAATTTAAACTATTTTACTATATTTATATAATGATGTATGTATATACATATGTAAATATATCTATTGAGTTCAACTGTATATACGCTTTGTTTTGTTTGAAGTTTTTTTTTCTTTTTTTTTTTACAATAATGTTTGGAGCTGTAAAACAAAATTACCCAAGCTGGTGAATTTGTGATATGGAATCAGCTCCGACACACTGGAGCTTCCGCTGTTCATCTCCGTTAAGACTGACTGAATTCTTCTGCTGTGTTGATTGTGTGAGAACTGTGTTACATGTGGAAGCCACTGATAAAGCGGCATAAGTTACGTCTCCTTTTTGGCCCCTGAACACGAACCTGGACCAACAAAATGGTCTTGACGCACATGTTGGTTGGAGAGTATGTCAGCCATCTCTTGACCTCAGGAGCAAAGAGGGCTTTGCCCGCCAGTGTTACACTCTTGTTTCAATGAAACACTATGTACAATGTGTAAATAATGTCTGAATAAAATCAAAGTTAATCTTTATGATTGTAATGTGTTTTTTTTTTTTTTTTCTGTAAATGTGGTTCATGAGGACTTTGAGTTAAATGGTCTGATAACCACTGGATGAAGTTACACCTTGTCCTCCACAATGCTGTTTAAATCGTCAGGTAACCATCGGCATGCTTGTCATTACCAACAGCAGCCCCAAGGGGGCGGTATTAAAGGCAAACGGTGCACAGTTTATTATAAAAAAATGCCTTTATAAAAGAGTACAGTTAATTTGTTTGCTTTTAACAAATGTTTTATAAGCTTTGCCTTTGTGGAAAAGAAAGCAGACAGGGAAGTTGTGTGTGTGTGTGTGTGTGTGTGCGTGTGTGTGTGTGTGTGTGTGTGTGTGTGTGTGTGTGTGTGTGTGTGTGTGCAGCACCTTCTTCTTTGGATTGCCTGTGAAATAGTCCGCAGGATTATTGTTGCTGCCAGCAAGTCATGAGTTCAGCTTTTAGTACAAGGATCACTTCATTGTTTTATACAGCGATGCTACACTGTTACTGTTTTGACATCCTGCTATCCCCCCCAAAAAGTATTATTTCTCATAGGATTGTGATATTTACTAGAACAAAGTTATAATAATAGACAGACAGACACACAGACAGACAGACAGACAGACAGACAGACAGGTAGAATTGAAATAGCGCCTTTTCATACATGAGTCCAAAGAAGGGGCACCGAGGATGTTTCAGAGAGTAGCGTTGAGTCTGGTGTGTGGTTTGGACGGCTGGAGGTTTCGGGACATTGATGTAGTAGGAGGTAGGAAAGGAAGTGAAAGGCCAGAGCGTATACGGATATAACTTCTGTGAGAACGAGCTGCACAACAGCCCTTTGGACTGCATGTGTTCATCAATTCAGAAACCTTTTTACCAAAAACTGCTTTTTAAAAAAAAGATAGATTAAAGCTAATCAAAGAACACATCTTTACAATTGTGAATCAAGGCGAGTGAATGAGGATGGAAGTTAAAAAGTAAGCTGCAATAACATCCTATACACACAAGATGGCGCTGGTTAGTTCCTCCGCTTGCACAAGCTTTAGTTAATGAGAAACTTTATTTTACATGTCTGAGTAGAGAATTTTTCTGAACGAATAGGCTACTTTGAGAAACCAGATAATTATTATTTAACGTGGCTTCTTTTATTTTTCTGACAGCTTTTTTTTTTTTTTTGGTCTGCCTAAGACCTAAAATGTAAATAGAAAATGTTGTGCCAGAACTGTGAAGATGTTATGCTAGGAAAACACATTTATTAAATGCATTGAATAGAAGAAGATTTAATCAGGAAATATCTTTCAGTGTGCAGGATCCTGCTGAGCTGAAGGTTCATACGACTGAATAAAACGTCAACATCACTGAGTATGAAGTGGTTCCTCGAGATTAGTGTGAAAGAACACTTTTTATTACATCCTGGAACTCTGATCTTTGTTTGTATGAATTTGTACAATTTGAACTGAAATAACTAAATTGTTCAGTTGAGATGAATCTCTTTTGGTTTGATTTTGTGCTTTTTAAATGCTCATAAATAAGGGATTGAGGAGATTTAAAGGGACATTCTGCAACCTCAGAGAAATCAATCAGCCAGTGTGTATTATTTTTAAAACTAGTTGAATTGTGCCTGCACTAGGAAAGTAAAAATTAAAGTTTGGCCTCCCTTCTGCTCTCCTCCACCTTCAACCCCTCTTCACTCAAGTTTGCACAAAGGAGTTATGATTTAGGAAGCAACTATGATTCAGCACCGTTAAACGCAAGCAGTGGACAAAATTGTACTTGGCTCCGGCTTTAATTACCTGGGGTCTGCATTGATGTGTTAGCAGGCTAATGTTAGCGCACTTTGGCTAACTGCTTCATTTGCACATAAATTGACACAGAATGATTGTGATCTAAAGACAGTTACATGAAATACAAATAAGCAGAGAGAGCTAGGTTATAAGGTGCTAGGCTTTATTACTAAAACAGCTTTTTATGCAAGGCCATGTGAACATGATGTAAACACAGTTCTGACAACGCAGCAGGCTGACTCACACTTCTTACTCATTGTCGACAGTACATGTCGCACATTCTGCCTTTAAATCAAAGACAGTAGATGTTCGGTCGGATGAATGTCATAACTCAGGCTCTACTTCTACAGTTGTTTGTGTATGGCTCTTTAAAAAGCCTTTTCTAAAACACAAACTGGATACAACTTACCATAACAGATTATGTATTCATGGTTTATTATAAAAAGTCAAGCAGAAGGGTTTTTTGTGTTTTTGGAGTGGTGTTTATTGACAAAAATTGAACAGGCATGCCCATACATTCATACCATTTAAAAAAAAAAAATACATTTATTACAAGCTCCACGTTACCGCTGCCTCTGTGAGTGTCAGTGTCTTGTCTTGTGGAAAAATACAATTTGATACTGTCTGCGTAAGATTTATCATGAGACTTCCTGTTCTAAACATACCTTGACTCCATTTTCTTGAAAAAACTCCAGTTTCCTGGTTTTAGATAACTCATGAAGTCATTGGGTACATCCCAAGTCCCTTATTTGCACCGAGTTGTGGTGTATCACCACATGCTATGGTGTGGTAGTCACGACAGTGTGACGTCACGGCCGGAAAGTGTTCGGTGTTTTTGAAGGCAAGGTGTGTTGAGTGTACAACCTGTGTTACGACAATAAAGCCGCCATAAGCACACAGTCGATGTCCGTGTCTTACTGGACATAATATTGGCGACGAAGATGGAGCTTCCTCTATCACCTCTATCTCCGTTCCTCGCTTTGCCAGGCGAGCCGACGATTCCATGGCCCCGCTGGTATGAGTCGTTTCAGACGTTTATTGCTGCTATGGGATTAGCCGGGGCTGACGACGCACGGCTAAAGGCTTTGCTCATCCACAGCCTGGGCAGCGAGGGACAACGCATTTTCCGCACTCTCGGACCCGCAGATAAGTACGCAGACTGTGTTGCCTTACTGGCCAGACATTTCGCCGCTCCACAGAGCGTAATAGTCCGGCGGATCGTCTTCCGCCAGCGCCGACAACGGCCGGGTGAGTCTGTCCACCAATACGTCACCGACCTCCGGTGTTTGGCTAGCCTCTGTAAATTCGACCGGCTAGAGGAGGAGTTAATTCGAGACCAGCTAGCTGAGCACACGGCCGATCACAAGCTGAGAGAAAAACTGTTAATGTCGCCAGACGACCTGACCCTGGTCAAAGCGGTGGAAATAGCTTTTCAGCTGGAATCTGCTGCTCAGTTAGCACCGCGGCTAGCGGCCACGGACCCGGCTGCCTCACACTCTGCTCCACTAGCACAGACAGTAGCCCCAGCCGCTCAGCTTCCCAGCCCCACTTCCCCTCACATCGATCTGGAGGTTAATGTAGCAGGGCGTCAGGAGACCACAGCATGCAGGCCCTGTGGGAACTGTGGCTCTTCGTCTCACTCCACACGCGCTCAGATCTGTCCAGCCACGGGGCAGAGGTGCCAGCGCTGTGGTAAATTACATCACTTCGCCAAAGTGTGCCGCTCAGCACCCGCTCCCACAAAACCTCAGCGCCGCTCATCCTATCCATCAGGCACAACTACCATCCACTCTGTGGGCTCAAGCGCCAAGCCATTTACATGGTGCACAGTGGAGCTGGATGGCGTGTGCTTGCCACTGCTACTGGACACAGCTGCTTCCAGGTCTCTTCTCAATGAATCCACTGTACGACGGCTCTTCCCCAGACAGACGATCAAGGCAGAAGCAGAGGAACTGTACGGCTATGGACACACTAAAATCAGCATGTTGGGCACCGTTTCCTTTTCCGTGCGCTATGGCTCCAGAGCCCTCCCGGCTTTCACATTCCAAGTATCTCGCCATGGTGCCAACCTTCTGGGGTTTGACCTCTTCTGTGCCCTGGGCTTCTCCATCACAGACAACATGGGAGCCACCGTCCTGACTGTGACCACGTCCTGGCAGCAGCGCTGGCCATCGCTGTTCACTGGGCTGGGCTGCCTCACTGCCTTCAACCACCAGCCACTCATCGATCCAACCACGTCCCCTGTCATCCAACCTCTGCGCCGGCTACCCCTCACCCTGCGTGATGACGTCACAGCCGAGCTGCAGAAACGGCTGGACGGTGGCATTATTGAGCGAGTTGACGCCTCGCCCTGGATCTCCAATCTGGTGGTGGCAAAGAAAAAGACAGGTGGCCTGCGGCCATGTATTGACCTCAGACAAGTGAACAAAGCGGTGGTCCCCGACAAATACCCACTGCCCACAGTGGAGGAGCTCTCTGCCAAGTTCCACGGCTCGACAGTTTTTTCAAAGCTCGACCTCCGCCAGGGTTATCTGCAGGTGCCCCTACATCCAGACAGCCGCAACCTCACTGCCTTCGTGACCCACATGGGGGTCTTTCGTTACACCCGCATGCCTTTTGGCCTCAGCTCCGCTCCCAGCTGCTTTCAGAAGATTATGTCCACAATCTTTGCCGGCATCCCCGGCGTGGTTGTGTACTTGGACGACATCGTGGTGCATGGAGCGACATCCTCACTGCATGACGACCGCCTCGCCAGGGTGCTAAGTGTGCTCGCCCGTCACAACCTCACACTGAATGGGGAGAAGTGCATCTTCGCAGCACCTGTCATCGAGTTTGTGGGGTTTCGCCTGACCGCCGACGGCTTAAGCCCACTTCATTCTAACGTGGAAGCCATTCTGCGCCTGCCTGAGCCCTCCTGCCCTGCGCAACTGTCATCATTCCTGGGGATGACTGCTTATTATCTACGCTTCCTCCCTCTCTACTCTGACACCACTGCACCTCTGCGCGCCCTCCTTAAGCAGGATGCACCCTGGACCTGGACTCCTGCATGCTCTGCTGCAGTCCGCCGGCTAAAGTCGCAGCTCACCTCCCCACCTGTGCTTGCTCACTTCGATCTGCAGAGCCCCACGTTTGTGACCTGTGATGCCTCCAACACTGCAGTTGGTGCGGTCCTGTCCCAGCTCCAGCAAGGGACCGAGCGCCCAGTGGCGTTCGCTTCAAGGTCCCTCACCCCGACTGAGCAGAAGTATTCGGTGGGGGAGAGGGAGGCACTGGCCTGCGTCTGGGCATGCGAGCGATGGCACATGTACCTCTATGGTCGGCATTTTACACTGCGGACCGACCACCAGGCCCTCACAGCCCTCCTGGCCACAACCGGGTCGGGTCACAAGCCACTGCGCCTTTATCGGTGGTCTGAGAGGTTACAGGCGTACAACTTCTCCACGCAGTTTACACCTGGCAGAGAGAATGTCGTGGCTGACCTCCTCTCCAGGGCTACACCCAGCTCGGTCCCAGACGTCACCCACGACTCCTCAGAACCAGAACTGATCCTCATGCTGCACGCACCCCTCCAGGCTGCTGTTTCTCTGCCGGAGCTTCAGGCAGCTTCCGCACAGGACCCTGTACTCACCCAACTCCGCACTTTCATCCGTGAAGGCTGGCCCACCAGAGTCCCGGAGGAACTAGCACCCTTCCACCGGGTCAAGGGCGACCTCTCATGCTGGAATGATGTTTGCGTGGCAAGAGGGCTGTGCACAGTGGTCCCGAGCGCTCTGAGGGAACGTGTCCTGGCCATGGTTCATGACGGCCACCTGGGCATTGTGAAGGTCAAACAACGCTGCAGGGGCCTGGTCTGGTGGCCGGGTATCGACAGAGACGTGGAGACATTGGTCAAAGACTGTGTGGCCTGTCTCACCAGCGGGAAGACTGGCCCTCCCCCGCCTCCGCCCTTGCAGCCTCTGCCATGGCCCCAGGCGCCATGGACCCACATTCAGGTGGACATCTGCGGTGAACTCCATGGCACCCCACAGCATCAGCGCTTCCTCCTGGTGGCCTACGATCTTCACTCTAAATGGCCAGAGGTGCTGCCTGCTGGGTCCGTCACCACCAGAGTGGTAATCGACTTCCTATCCTCCCTGTTTGCCCGCTGGGGTGTACCCGACGCCATCACCACTGATAACGGGCCCCAGTTCATCTCGGCCGAATTTGCCTCTTTCGTGGTGGGGAGGGGGATAAAACACATAAGAACTGCCTTTTACCACCCGCAGGCCAACGGTGGCGTCGAGAGGTTTAATCAAACCCTCAAGAACGGGCTCAGAGCACACATGGCAGACGGCCTAACATTCTCATCATCACTGCAGAGCACCTTGCTGCATTACAGAGCAACGACACACACGACGACTGGTAGCTCTCCAGCCCTTCTGATGCTGGGGCGCGAGCTGCAACTACCGTTGGACCGCCTGCGCCCTCCGGTAGGGGACTCTCCAGCAGTGACGCCCGTCTCATGTGACAGAGTGGCAAAGAGACAACACAGCATGAAGCAGCAGTTCGACAAGAAGCATCGCGTGAAGCACCCCACACTCACCGCATTGGACTGGGTCCGGATCCGGCGACCCAGCCGGTCCCACAAACTGCTCTCATTCTGGTCTGCACCACAGCAAGTTACAGCACAACTGGGATCAGCCACCTTTCGCCTGGCCGACGGTTCACGTTGGCATGCCAGTCGCTTCAGACGAGTGGCACCACCGCCTGCCTCGGACCAGGTAACCGCAGCTCATCGGCGTCACACAGATGGGGACTGGGACCTGCCAAGTATACAGGCTGAGACCCCGGCTGAGAATCTCCCGGAGCCGAATGTGCCTGTCGAACCTCTGCAGCCTAGACCCCATCCTGTCCGGGTCCGCCAGAGGCCCCCTTACCTCACAGACTATGTCACAGACTTTTAAACCTTAGTATAGCGCATAGCCTGTCATGTGGCAGAATAAACCACAAGGCTATGCGGGTAAGTCGGCAGTCTACCCGGCTTATCCAGTCAGGTTGGCCGTTCGGGCCATAGTGTGTTATTATAAATTGTTAACCCTGTTGCAGTTGTTTGGACGCTTTAAAAAGGGGGGGTAAATGTGGTGTATCACCACATGCTATGGTGTGGTAGTCACGACAGTGTGACGTCACGGCCGGAAAGTGTTCGGTGTTTTTGAAGGCAAGGTGTGTTGAGTGTACAACCTGTGTTACGACAATAAAGCCGCCATAAGCACACAGTCGATGTCCGTGTCTTACTGGACATAATACGAGTGTCCTCCGAGTTGTCTCCTCCACTTGCGTCTTAGCCCCGCCCACCAGAGATGCACGGAGGAAACGAAGCCGAGGAGAGAGGACCGAGGAAATCAGCTTCAAGACACATGAGACGTCGTTTCCTCGACAGGGTCACATGACGCGACATCAGCTGATCACGTTCAGCTGTCAATCAGCCGAACAGCTGTTTATGTCCACACAAACACGCACACACGCACTGTATTATTTCTCATCAAACACACACAGTTACAGTGTTTAGTGTCTTTACCTGATAAAAAAAAAACACCTGAAGAACAACCTGCAGTCTACTCATAACCAAAAGGACAGTTTCTACTGACTAAAAGATTTCATTTTGAATTGTCTATAATTATTGATTATTATTAAACAGTTTGGACTTAACCTAGCCTGTATTTAGACAACGAACTCTGTATTTTATAAACACAGATATTTATGCGTCAGGATACTGAAAATGATTGATTAGAATGTAAATGATGAAACGTTCAGAAGATAAATAAGTGAGAATATAAAACGGACTCCTCTTCATCAGACTCTTTTTAATCCCAGCTCATCACAGAGCGACTCTTTACAAACTCACTGATGTTCATCATCTGTTTAAATGTCCCACGCTCCGTTTAGCGTCTTTTTAATGTCCGTCTTTTCTTCTGTATTAAACTCTGCTCATGTTGAGAAGTTTCACTGAAGTCTGATCCTGTGCAGCGTCCAATCAGTGAGTGATATACGAGAAGGGGGCGTGTCTGTCAGTGAAAAGACTTCCGTGAAGTCAGCTCTCGTGTCTCCTCGGTCATCGCTCCTCGGATCAGCCTCCTCTCTCCTCGATCCTCTCTCCTCCGTTCGCTATAAGAGCTTTGGGACGATCCTCAACATGGCGGCTTTGGAACTACTTCCGGTTCGACCGAGGACCGAGGAGACTGCAAATAAGACACTTGGGATGTACCCATTGTTGCAGGGCAGACTAGGCAGGGATGGTGTCTCAGAATGTTATAGAAGATCAAGCACAGAGATGCAATGAAACATCTTGTGCAAATGTGCAACGTCCGGTTTAAGAGTATAAAGCTTCAGCACAAACAAGACTGTCTGGGATTCTGCGAGGGACTCACTTGATGTGGCTTTGTATGATACCCCTTTCTGCAGAAAGTTATTTTGTGCAATAAAATACCCAGAGACAAAAGACTTTGATATCAAATCTTCATTTACACAAAAAAAATCCACGACACTCTTGCAGTAATCTCATCAAAGTATCTGGACTTTACATTCACGAAGCTTCTCTGACGCCAGACTCCTCTGCGATGGCGTGGCTGGACCCTGTGAAACATTCTCCCCCGTCAACGTGGACTCGAGCTTGGGGTGCTGGTGTGATTCCTCCTCCAGGGGGAGACAGAAATTAGTAGGTTTTCTCTGAAATGCCAAAATATTATTCTGTTATACTTATATGTTGTTCTAAAATGTCACATTTAAAAAAGGGGTCAAGGACCACTGACATTGGCTCTACTACGGACTGACTTGGATGTTTCAGCTCTTTATCCTATTTTTAAGGCAGGGACAAACAATTCCTCTGCCATGATATATGTTAGGAGTTTGAGAGTGTTCTCACTTCTTGTCAAAGAAGTTGGCTTTAAGTTTGTGTTTCCCTTGGTGTGTAGTACCTGGTTGCTTTCTTCAAGCGCCATCATAATGGACGCCACCACCAGGTTAACCAGCACGAACTGGGCCATGATGACAAAGCTCACAAAATATAACGGGGAGAGCCACAGCAGGTATCTTGGACAGGTAGTGGCATGTGGAGGACATTCCCTTAATGTGTCCTAAAAAAACACAGAGCAAGAGTCAGAGGTCAGACACAGCAGACTATTCTATTAACATGTCACACTTAAGCCTTCAGCAAACAAGAACTAGAAACAATAGAGAAAAAACAAATCATTGTTGGAATCCCTATTTTACAAAGTGTCAGCTGGGTTTGGACAGTAAAGAGAGATGACCATGCCATCTTTAGGTTGGAGGATTAGCTATATGTGTGTGTGACACAAGCCTGAAAGGTATGGAGGTGTCTATATTTTTGGTGTTGACGTGGGACACGTAGATGTGTGGGGCTTTTTATTGAGGTGCAGCACAACACAGGCATTTGTTTATTTGTCTGTTGACGTTTTTTGATCGATCATCTAAAGTTTGCTCTTCTACAGAGCAGCAGTGATCCGGACCAAACAGAAAGAACTGTGAATTCAAAAATACATTGTTTTTGTTCATAGTGTTTAAAGTTGGTAAGATTCAAGAGGACAAATAAACCTCCTTATATGCTGGCACAACCCTGCAGAGGGGTGACAACTTTAACTAGCTGGCCAAACAGACACAAAGATGCTGCTTTATGCTGTGCTGTAGGTCACATCAACAGATACAGGTCAGACAATGTCTCAACCTGCCTGGTCTTTACATATTTGGTTTTAACGTGTGCCTACCTTGAGGAACTCGCTCCAATTGTCTCCTGTGCACACCTGGTAGAGCGACAGGAGGGCATTGCCAAAGTTCTTAAAGTTGGTGTGTTGATTGAATCCATGACACCAGTAAACATCGCTGCACTCTGACACAGAACAACACAGAGGAACAGACACTCAATGTGCTGCTTTAAGAAGTTCTTCAGAGAGATGTTTGAGTGAGCCGATTATTCATAGCGCACAATGAAATGTTCAGACTATATCAGCTTTAAGTTCAGCACAACAGTGATGATTCTGTGTATTTTTAAATGTGTTTTTAGCAGTCCATTGACATTTAGCTTGCAGTCAGCTGGTGTGTCAATGTGTTGACGTACCCAGCTTTCCAAACAGCTCCACTCCTAATGCAGCGTAGATGAAAAAAAAGAAGGTGAAGAGGAGACAGATGTTTCCAACCTGGAATCCAAATGCAGGTTAGATTTCCTGAATAAGAAAAGCACTACAAAGTAGATCCTGTGAATCCTCAGTCAGAGACCATGGACCTTATACACCTGGAGCATTTTTATTTATTTTTACACGGGCAGAAGTTATAGAAAGCCTGCATTTGTAATTATTACTCTTTTAAACACGTGAACTGGGTCAGAATATGGAAACGAGAGCGTGCTTATAGCAGTGACAAATTTAAAAAGAGCTAAATACAAGTTTAAAATAAGAAGAATAATACACCTACAAAAATCCAATCTGTGAGTGTGTATGCGTGTGTGTACCTGTGTCAGAGTCTTGATGATGGTTTTAAGCAGAACTCTTAACTTTTTTGCCTTCAGCACTAAAGAGACACAGCAGTAGTTATAAATAACATGAAAACATAATGTGCACACACATACTGATGACCTGTAAAGGAAGTGTGGACAACAGGAAGTAGAGGGATGTAAAGGAGAAAGTTTTCCCACATGTTATCTCATCAGACCTTTTAAGTGTCTCAAGATAACGTGTTATGAAATGATGCTATACAAATGATCATTGATTGATTGATTGATGTCCCTCCCTTGAGGCCTTCTTTAAGAACATGTGAATATTCCGAATTAAAAACCCCTCAGCGAACTATCGCATAGGAACGCTTTAAAGAGCGTAGATATACCTTGTGCCAGTCTGAGCACCCTGCAGATCCTCAAGATGTTGGGATTGATTGGAAAATTTGCCATTGTCATGGCAGCAAATTGGTTTAAAACGATGGTGATGATAGAAACCACAACTATCATGACATCTAGCAAATTCCATCTAAACACAAACATGCAGAAGGGTTACACTTTAGAAACAAACAATATCCAACATGCACTTCATTTTATTAATGAAGCATCTTACTTGTCTTTCATGAACCTCAGAGCACCAAAGGCCACGAGTTTGAGTAGGACCTCGACGGTGAAGATAGCAGTGAACACATAGTAGGAATACTCTGTGAATTTACTGATGTACTGAAAACACAGACGCAGGTTTGTTTATGACTTCAGTCAAATATTCAATTCACACTTTTGTTGTATTTAGATTGGAAAACTGTGTGTGTGTGTGAGAGAGATCAAAATTACCCAAGGTTGATTATAGTGTTCAACAGCCATAATCATGACACATAGTAGAATCACGAGTGTCACAAACAGGTCCAGGAACCGGCTGGTACACAGAGTGTGGATGGACCGACGCAGTTTGGAGTAGTTGTTGTAATAGGGAACCTGGTCAGGGTCTGAAACATCACACACATACAAGCAAGGTGATGGGGTGGGAATAGATTCCCAAAGTAAACTTTTCACTCAAGCCATGGTGTATTAAACATTAACATTGTCTCAGTGATGTCTCCCCCTCGATTTCTAAAGAGGTGAAAGATGGCGGTTACTATTTTGGAAACGCAGTCCCAGCCTCTAATTTGATCAATTTAATGCAATACATCCATCTATCAGTTAACTCAGCAATGCCACTCGGAGTGAAAATATAACTCGAACTTACCCTCTCTGTAAACCAATAAAGAAATTAGCTATTAAAACTAGTTTTGATTTTTCAACCAGGCTGCAAAAATGTTTACTGTTGCTACTTTGGCATTTTAACATGGGGCCAAATTGGGGTTTTCCTGGGTTTTACAATCAACCTCAAGTGGGCACTCAACATGTTGCATTTGGCAGAAATACACATTTAGCTGTTTTCTAACAAAATAACAAAGCCTGAATGTAGGGTATGTCTCTGCTTGATATTTGAAAACTACCAGACTGTCCTAACCACAAGCAACCTTAGCAAAAAAGGCTTGATTCTGTTGGTTTATATTAGATTGTCCTAACTGTCCATGATTGATGCAACATGTTTACCTTGGAAAAAGGAGTCCACAAATGTTGCCTGTTGTTTTTTGATTTGCTCGTGAATAAAATCGTATTTCTCGTATCTATTTGAGTTGGACGCTTACAGCCGTTTATGTATTCGTTTAGAGAAGAACTAACTGGAGCGTACCTCTGTCAGAATTTTGTTACTGCAAATAACTGTGTATCTAATTCTCCAAGTAACACAGAGAGCTGTCACTAAGCTGTGTTACCTCTGCAATGGTCTTCTTCTTCCTTTTTTGGCACTTCATGTTTTTGTTTCCGCTGACAGTCGTGGAAAGTCTCGACCATTACACCGATGAACATGTCAAGGAGGAAGAAGCTCATGATCATGAAGGCGATGAAAAACAGAAGCATCCATTCGTTGTTGTTCTTCACAGGCTGAGAGAAAAAGACACAGATTTATTACTCTGCTGCCTTCAGAGGGCATTCAGTATCTTTCTCTGTACATTTAGAGATCTGCTTTCACTATCTCTCTGGATTTTCTTTACATTCACATCACACTTTAAATGTGTACTGCTAAAATAATCTTGGTCGTTCGATTGCCTGTGAGAAACCAATGCAGGCAGCTAATTTAAACAGAAGAGCTTCATGAGACAGACTTGTGTGGAAGCGCAGCTGTAGAAGGACATGTGATGGAGGTTGTATAGGGTTGTGGAGCTTTTAGAAGACATATCATACAGTGTTTGTAAGTGACCTTGACGTTTACTTTTACCATCTACAGATGCACATAATAGTTTTAATTTCTGGCACTATGTTACCAACAGGTCCAAGAAGGCAGTACTGTAGTTTAAATATAATCAGTGCCTCAACAAACATGACACTTTCCTTGTTTGCATAATAGATCAAAATAAACGTCAAGTTCATCCAGTCCATTATTCCCATAGCATGAATATTAAGAGGTAACAACACTTAATAAAAAGACAAGCTGATGGCAAAAATACCTGTTTGTCTACTCCCACAGCATCCAGTCCATTATACATGATGTCCACCCAGCCGTCCTTAGAGTACATGACAAACAAGGACATCAGAGCCTGAAAGGAAACATTAAAATAATGTTAAGTCTACAATAGTCATTTTCTTCTTCTCAACAACATCTATTAAGATTAAATACCCCAAAATATAATTTGACATTTTCAAAGGACAGTGAAATGGTGTATCTATTTTTCTGTACCTGAGGCATGTTGTCGAAGTTAAACGTCTTTCGCTTCCATTTAAAGTTGGCCTCCAGACATTCACTCTTAGTGGTGATGTTTCTTGTGTCCTCACCCAAGCAGTAGTGGAACTTCCCCTTGAAAAACTGAAGTGTTTCAAAGAGAAGAAGACCGAGGTTAAAAGTCTGAAGTGTTATTTGTTCACTGGACTGGACTCTAAAGAGACTCTAAGTAACAACTGGCCACAGCCGTAATATCGAGCCTTGTGAGTTTGTGTTACCTGCACTCCGATGACGCCAAAGAAAAAGAAGGAGACACAGCAAATGAGAACGATGTTCCCGATGGGTTTAACCGAGGCGATCAGAGCTTCCACAGCCAGCTTTAGTTTGGGAGCTCGCTTGATCACCCTGGAAAACACAAACACCAACTCCAGTTTTTATCAGAACCAGCACATGCACCTACAGACACACATTGAGGAAGGAAACGTGAAATAAAACAGGTAAAACGACAAACGACGTACCTCAGTGGACGAAATGTGCGTAGCAAGCGTAAAACCTTGAGGATGCTCAACATGTTGCTTTTATCATAGTTGGCCAGAGACACAATGATGTTGACCAAAGAAAAAATCACCAACAGTCCATCCACGATATTCCACTTGGACCGACAGTAGCAGTCCTTCCCAAAGAACACGCCCAGAGACAGAACCTGGTGTGACAGCAACACAATATCAATTCATGTCAGACAAGGTTATTCTTAAAACACTCGAGACAGAAGCTGAAAAATCAGAGCAACATAAATAGAGACATTTTCTAAAAGTTAAAGTTTCATAATTATTTGAATATGTTACAATATAAAATGTGTGCGTTCCCTCCGTGCTCATGGCGCTTTCGACCACGCCCCTCTTTGGGAGGGCTTGGATGGCTCTGGTGTTTTCACACTGTAGGTGCTAAATATATATATCAGTTGTCTACCACAGGGGGGAGTGTAGCTTGGTGTGGCAGGGGAAGTGGTATATTGCACAGGTGTTAGGAGCCAGGTAATGAGGCATGGGTGACGGGGAGATCAGACGGTTTTTACCGCTGTCACGGGCATGCAGGATCATCACCTCATTCATCACTTCACCATCAAGTAAGAAAACATAATGTTGTATGAGATCATAGTTTAAATTAAATGGGAACCTCACCCAACAGCAGACAGTGTTTGGACATTGATTCATTCAGCGCGTCAAATCCAAAGATCTGTTCCCGCACCCAGCTGAGTGGCCGATCATCTGATCGTCACTACACACCGTGCGTTGAAAGAGAAGCAAACTCAGGGCAGAACAAACACCTCGCTGTTGGAGTGTCACCCTGGGGGAGGGGTTACTGCCCTTTGTGATGTCATTAAGAGAAAATTTCCAAACATCCTGTTTAGGCACACATTTTCTAAAAAGATGGAGACGATGGACTCCTAATTTGGGGTTTTGCCGACGGGCCAGGGACATGTTAGTGTTCAAAAAAACGTGACCTTTAGGTAACACAAGACAATGGCAACATTCTACAAAGACTCTAAAACTATGTATGTCAAAACTCACAATTTAAAGTATTTAAAAACCTGCAAAAAAACATCTGCACAATGAAAACTATGAGCTTCCTGTCTGCCATAGAGCCTGAATAGAGGATTTTAAAAGAAGTCCCAGCTCTGGAAGGCAAACAGGCAATCATAGTAAAGCGTTTGGGGTTGGCATCTGGTGTGGCCAATAAGATTTCAAGGGGTCACATACCACCCGTGACCACCCCTCTGGGACTAAGAGGCGACCCCTCCAGGGTGTACCCCCTTCTCAATGACAGCTGGAAGGTGCTCCAGCCCTCCGCAACCCCAAACAGGAAAAGCTTTATAGATAATGGATGGAATATAGAAGTGATGTTCATACTAATTTCATTTCAAATGAACCATAGGCTCTAAATTAAAAAAAGGGTGCTAACCTTTAAAAGCATCTCAACCAGGAACACACCAGAGAAGAAGTAGAGGGACACTCTGAGGATCCATCGCTCCTAAAGGGCAGAGATATAGAAATCATTTTCAGCCTGCATACACTCTCTTGGAGGAGATGTACATTGTAGGGTACATGTATCCAGTATGTGTGTCTCACCGTGCTTTTAGGGTCTATTCCAGGCCTCTCCATAGCAATGGTGACACAGCTTAGAAGGATGAAGAGCAGGATCACGTGGTCAAACAAGCTGTTAGAGATGACACGCTGGCAAATCTTACGGAACCTGAAAAACAAACCAAAGTCTTGAACATCGGAGGACAATTTGGGAATTTACGAGAACACTTTGTTTTTCCAAGTAATCCTTATTTAATGTATTTAAAACTAAGACTAAAATACCTTCTGTCTTTAGTCTTTGGACCACTTAAATCCAAGACTTCTTTATTTTCTGTAACTCATTTGAATTAGAATTCCTTCATTCCATAAAAGAAAATGCAATTTAACATAGTTTGATGATGAAGGAGCAAAGGCTAGTTTTGAAGTCTTGTCCCTAATTAGTCCTTTGAGTAAACGGAGTGTAAAATATTCAACATTCGATAAAACAGAAAAACAGAAAAAATTGTGTTTATGTAGGTTTTGACATGCCTGTTCTCTGGAGAAAACACAAAGAAGGACCAGTCCTCATGCTCTTTGCACCAATGAAGAACTTTCTGGAACAAAGCTGGAGATCTCTGCAGGGATGGAGAGTTACACAAACGTTCCCTCATTTATTACAACATATGGAGAAAGAAAGCCACACTGATCATTTAAAGTAAAGCAGCAAAATCCGTCTGAGAATAAGAGCAAAGTAAATTATGTCTTTAACTGTATGCTGCATTGTTCTGTTTATAGCTTTGTAAAGTCAAATCCAGGATTGACTCTTAGTTTAACCCCAATCCTGACTTTAATACTAAGCATTTTTTGGATCTTACATTCTTTGTGACAGTGTCTTCTCCAGGGGCAGGAGTAATCACAGTGGGTTTACTGGACCCAGAGTCTGAGCTTGTCGAGCCCTGGAGCAACAGTAAACAGAGTTTAATGTCGGACAATGGCTTCGGCTGAGCAGATTTGCTTGAATCAACACTACTAAGCAAAACTACAGTTCTGTTGGGCAGTGGGCCCATCAGAGAATAAACCTTCATAGAGGCAAATAAGGTGGTGAACAAACACATCTGTAATGACCTACACAAACACAACCATGGACAAACTTACATTTTCTGCATCATTAAATACCTGCAGGGAGTCATCCTTAGGGGACATGCTGTCGGGACTGGACATGTCCTTGAAGCTTTGAACCACTATGCCCACAAGAACATTAAGCAGAACATGCTTTCCTATCATAATGAGTGCAACAAAGTAGAGTGTGGCCCATGCAGATGTAGTCGCCACGGCATTGTAAAGCACCAGATTCCAGTCCTCCAGCGTCAAAATCTGCATGGAAAGAAGTATTAGAGAAATAGATGAGGCCCAGTTGGCATGCTGAAAGAATACAATGAAGGTGACTCAAGTTAGGAAGTGAAAATCTGACCTGAAACACGGTTACCATGGACCAGTGAAGGTCATCAAAGTTTTTTCTGCCTGTTATCATTTCTCCATGAGGTGACATGAACTTAAATTTACCACCAAACAGCAGCATACCCAGTATACTGCAGAGAAACGAGGGCTGTCAGAATCATTTCACCAGAAACAGCTCATTATTGTTCATCACTGATGCAGAACAGCGTTTGGTGTTTACTGTCTTCAGACAAGGACAAGGTTAGGGATTATTGTAGTGTGTACGCATGCCTAAAAATGAAGATGAGAAACAGCAGAAGAAGGCAGAGCGAGGCTGCCTGTTGAATAGTCTTCTTCAGCACGAGCAGCTGTCTCTTCAGGTAAGGCAGGGAGTGAAGAAGCCTGACAAGCCGCAGCAGACGCAATAATCGAACAACTTTTAGCTTGCCTTCAGCATGACCAATGACCTCCCACAGACTGAAAAAAAAAGAAAATACATTGGCTCGATAAGTCCTAGTGCTGTGCATTATACAATACCCCAAAAACATTTAATCCTACATCAAACTGAAGAGGCCTCCCTTTATAAAAATGTACAAGAAGCTGTGTGAATCTGTAACTCTTCTGTGCTAAAATATCACACAGGGGAAGTAGTTAAAGTACTAAAAACACACTGTTGAAGTTCCCCACTACAAGTCCTGCATTCAAAGTCCCAGACATGATTTTAAAGTTGACACTTCAAGAACTGAACTGAATAATTGTACAATTTGTGTGAATCAGTTTAAAGTGAGAACATGTTCTAAATAAATTGATTAGTGTAAATGTAAAGCTGTTAAAACATTGTTGCTATTGACACTGTTTATATTTCCTGTTCCCTGTTTTTGAGCTTCTATAACACCTAAGTTTTCCGTCACGACCGTCATGCTTCATCAATCTAATCATTGGATTTGACAAGCTAGTGAAACGTTAGCTATAAGCTATTAGCTATAAGTTGTTTATTAACCTAATATTTGCAAGAACACTGAAAAACATGACTAGAGACTGTAAGGAGCATTAGGGAGAGAGTTCCCGGCGTGATGACGTGTAATGTCTGCAACAGTTAGCTACTCGTTAGCAACCGTTGCAACCGTCATTAGCAACCGCCGTTTAAAGTTCGCATAAAAACTTTAAAATTCACAAGTGGGGTCTTAGCTAACGTAGTTTAGCTCGTCTAACAAAACATCAACCTCTCTTCAGCTTGTGTTAACCACAGACCTTATTTGAGGCGTCTAAGCACAAACCCATTCAAAATCTCCATTGACTTTTAGAGGTTAGAACCACAGCGCTAAAACGCTAACTCACTTCCTGGTTTTAGGACTCAAAACTGCACCAGTCTATACTTATCCTTAAAACATTTCACCAAACACAATTACACTTAAACTATAAAAGGTAGAATGACTAAAATGTGGCACAAATGAATAGGCATTCAAGTCCAATTAAGACCAGATTTTTGAATCAGGGCAGAATTTAAGCCTGATCGTGGAGCATCAGTAGAGCAGTGTACGCAAAGATCTGAGCTTCGAGACGATTCCACAACATGGGAATAATAAGTTAAGTTAAGTTAAGTTAAGTTAAAGTGACTAAATATACTGTACAAGCAAATTGATGTCAAATTGCTGAAAAACAAAACCAAGACACCTCGAGGAAAGGAGAAACGTCCAGTTCTCCTTTTAGACCTGGATATTAAATAGATATAAATCCAAAAGGCCTCTCTCATGAGAGCTTTTTTAATCTGTCTCCATCTATGATTGAACGTTTTATATGATCAATATCTGCAGTTTTTAAAAAACAGCTGCCGTGACGAGCATCTTTAAAATGTAAAGCCATTGGATATTGTGGGTGTCCAGTTTTAAAGGCATTTTTGTGTTCAGCCAGTCTTGCAGTCAGTTTAAGTTTTTATTCTGCCGATGTAAAAACAACCACAAGGACACTCAAGTCTATAGCTCACATGTGAAGTAGTACAATTCATCAAAGACTTAATGTTGAACTCACAACCCAACGTTACATAGCTTAGATAGCTTTTTATCTATCATAGTCAGAGATCATCTGAAACTGATGGTAGGAGCGTCTCTGAGAAAACCGTCACTTTGTAATATTTCCCAATTCTTTTTGATTATTTTTTTGATGTGGTTGGCTCTGCAGCTATACTGTGTCACAAACTATATACATTTGGTAATACTGTTTGAGCAAATAAAGCTTTCGACGTGCATCGTAAATGATAAAGTCGTACAGTGTGAGCTATAACTTCACTGCAATTGCATGCTGAAGTTTAAGAGTAAGTCTAAATCTATAACAGCTGCCATTATTAACACTGGATGGCAGCATTAAAGAGACAAAATCAACAGCATGGAATCATGTTACCTGATGACAACAAGAGAGAAGTCAAAGACGTTATTTCGGTCCTTGAAGTACTCAAACTTGAGAGCCAGCAGCTTTATGATCATCTCCAGAAGAAATATGATGGTGAAGATGATGTTACTGATGCCCAACACATAAGTTAACTCCTGAGGCTGTTGGAGAATAAGGATGATATTAGTGCCTAAATGCAGGTTATTTGATTTGTGCAGTGCAGATGAAATATGTCCTGAATCGAAGGCAAAGACTGACTCATTGTACCAATCTGACATTTAGAGAAGCCCAGAATAGACAGACAGTATCAGGCTACAATAATGACCTCCTCACCTGCCCGTGGTGCTCTATAACCAAGGCGAGAATACTGAGGACCACAGCAAACATGACCAGTCGGTCGAACAGGGTACTTGCAACAATCCTCTGCAGGATTTTCAAGTAGGGTGCCCAGACCTCACCCTAAAAGGGAAGGCAGTCAGTGAAGTGAGCCCAGTCAGTAAGACAACGGTGATACAAGATGTGGTGTTACAGATGTTTCACTATCGTCTCACCAAGGTGTTCTTCCTGTCGTCGCTGCTATCAGGGGAGATCACGTTGTTTCTATTGGAAAAAAGACATCAACATATATGTATATTTATGTAGAAGCCTATGTATGACCGAGTGCCGTTTGTAGGACTGATCTCCATTCAGACATGCAAGTCACGATGGTTTGAGTTTTATTTCTTTTTTAGACCAATCAAAGTATTTTCTTTGGTTCAGAAGGTCTGTAACTTCTCCTTAGGGGTTAGTGTAAAATAAATAAATAAATAAATACACAAGCTTCAGTGTGAACACAGAACAACAAACCCAGAGAACGTTTAACTTTACTGGAACTTTAGAAAGTCATTACTTAACAGCATGGAGGTCGGATATAATTGAAATCTTCTCTGTGAATGTTTAAAATGTTGCATATTACACCTTGAAAGAACTTTTAATATACAGTCACTGACCTGTTGATTTTGGAGAAGCTCTCCAGCACAAAGCACTTGAGTTTGAGAAAAATCTCTGCTATGGTAACAGCGGCAGCGTGTTGCTTTACTGTCTTACTCTGCAAGTTCTCAGAGAACTTGGTGGCGATGACAACTGCGCACACATTCATCATGATGAAGGAGCCCATCTGGTGGGGAACAGAAGCATTTTTGCATGTAAGTAATTTTGCTCTCATTTTGCTGTGTTTTCACATCAACATGTTTAAATGCTGAGAATTTGACAAGTGAGAACTTACAATGGTGACAAATATGAAGAACAGACAATTCCAGAAGGAATGGGTCTCCATGATAAAAAACATGATCTCTGTCCATCCTTGCAGTGTAATGACCTGGAAACAGAGGAATAACATTAAAGATGACATATTATGCAGCCTTCTTGACTTTTTCAAACAGTCCCCTGTGGTCTAAATGAAACATCTGTCAACATCATAACATGCATCAAGCACCAGAGGAGGTTTGTGATCCTGTAGAAACCAGCTCTCTCAGGACGCTCCGTTTTGGTGTGTGTCTGTTTAAATGCAATGAGACCCCTCCTGAGTTTTCCTGGTAGACATTGTTCCTCTGTAGCAAGAATAAAAATGGCGGACCTGTTCAAAAGTTTTGCTCTAGGCTGGAGGTGGAGTTTATGGGTGGAGATACCAGGGGAGGGGAGGGTTGTTTTTTCTTTTTTTTACCAGAATTCAACTTGTGATGTCACAAACACTTTTTTCTGTGTGGTAAGATTTATGCAAACAAAGGACTCTATGGATTTATTTCAAACTTTGTGGGTCAATAGACTCAGGTTACCCAGATAAATGTTTAAAAACACTGTAAAAGTGGATTTTTCATATCTCCCTTGAAAACATGATTACATTGCAACATTTCAAATCATGCTAAAAGATCTTCGTTGAATACATAGTCCACTATCAAACAGTAAAGCAAAGATTTCTCTTAAAGATTCTCTCAAGAATTTCTCTGGAAATCATAAAAGAATAGATTGTGTTTGTGATGTCTTTTTTTTGTTGGTGCAGAGGCACCACCATGCTTCCTTTCCCAGTCTTTGAAACCCCTGGCTCTGAACAGACTATATATAGACAGAAGATACATGAGGATGATGGCAAGAACATCAAGACTCATCAGAGATCCACACATTGACACATGCATATTATTTTGGCATGACACATCCTTCTAAAGTTCAAAAGGTCATAATGTTATACAGTTTAAAAAAGGTTGAAGGATACTTGTTTAGGTACAAGTGAGGTCTTACACTGATATTCCCAACTCACGGTTTTCTTCTATTACACATATTAAACCCCTCTTACCTGGAATATGGCTATCCAGGAGAAGCCAATGTTGTCAAAATTGATGGCTCCCATGTGTGGGTTCTCCGCTCCAGGCCGACAGACGTTGTAGTACTGGTTCCAGTTGACACAGTCACTGAGTGCTGAATGGTTGGGGGCAGCCAATGAGCAGGTCTCTCCGTCCACTTTGTAAGGTGGGATATCACTGCAGCGCTGCATCCCACCTTTGTTGTCAGGCGAACAGATGAAGGGGTGCTTTTCACCGAACTTGGTGAGGTAGAATGGACTCAGTGATACATTGTACTCTCTAAATGAAAAAATACAGACAATAGCTTAAAAACAGTTCACATAAAGCTGCTCTATAAGTAATAGAAGGTCATATCTGTATTTTATTTTATTGTTAATTTTCTGGACAGCTAATAAACACCTGGAGGTCTTTTTTTAGCCCATTCCAGCTCTGACAGTGTTTAACATGTGAAAACTTGAAGAAAAAAAAAAAATATATCCTTACGTAGGAATGTCCTCTCCCAGGAAGCAGCGGTTGCGCAGCTGGCCGCCCCACATCTGGACTCCCAAAACTGAGAAGATGTGAACGACCAGCATATTGAGGAAGAGAACATTTCCCAGCATTGGCAAAGTGTCTGCAAGTACCGCCACCAAAACTTGCATACCTACATAAAATGGAAAGAAAGGAAGAAAAAACCCCACATATGATTAAATGTTTAGGATGAATACCATCAGGGCCCTGTGGGAATCATTTGAGGACCATTGAGTGTTAAGTTATTTTTTTTTTTTTACAGATGTTCAAATATTGACTTACTTGGTATCCTCACACACAGTCGCACAGGCCTGAGAGCTTCAAAAAATCTCCATGAGTAGCCGTAGTGGGCCAAAATAAAATCAATCGCTCTAAAAGGGAGAGTTACATATACAAAAATGAAAAGGTGCACACACCATAATGATGATTATGGTCAAAAAAAATTTTTTAGCATGCCTTATCTTAAAAAAAAATCAAGCAAGTCAGTCAATATATAAGGTCCAAATTCATTTGCTTTGTTCATCCAATTTAAAGCGAAGAACACTTCTGCATTTGTTCTTGAATAATTATAGTGTCTTTAAACTTTGAGTGATGAAGACATTTCACATGATTTTTAGTTGACAGCTATAACAGATAAGAGAGAAACTAGAGATTGAGTTGTAGCAGCGGTGTTGAAGTAAAACAATGTTTGAGTTGGTTGCAATTTTTTCAAATTCTTGTCATTACAATAATTCTTTACATATAGACAAAATAATCAACAACCCTATTGTCATAACCGGGCTTGTAGATAATAGCAAAAGACGAGAGAAGTCCGAATTTTACCAAACAAAAATAACAATCTATTTCGAAAGTCATGCAAAAAAAATTTCTGCAGTGGTGGTCACAGATTTCAGCAGCTGTGCACCACTGCTGCTAGATGCATATAAACACTGAGAGCGTGAGCATGGGAGAGAGGCACAGATAAATACTCACTCTCCACAATTGATGAAGCAATCAAACTTGTTCCAGTAGTCGCGTAGATATCCGGAGATCCCCATGGCAACCATCTTGATGACCATTTCCAGCAAGAATGCTGCAAAGATGACAGTCTCAGAAATCTGGTGATACACAGAATGAGAGAACAGTTGTAAACATACAACAACAACAACAACAACCATGCTCACATACGTTTTCAGTGTGAAGGTTTCTTTACTTTTCTACAACTTCAACAGACAAACCCCTCTATTGATAGGGAAGAGGTCACACTAACCTCCAGGTAGATGTTGTGTTCTTCATGCGGTTTGTACATGCACAGAGTCACACAGGTGAGCAGCACCATCAGAATGGACATATACTCCATCCATGTGCAGGAACAGGTTAAGTTCAAAACAGACAAAGATCAAATTTATAACTTCATTCAACTTTTGGAAAACAGAGGATGAAAGATTTAATTCAAGAGGCACCTAAATGGACCTATGTAGCTGAAGTTGTACAACAACATTTACATCAGGTAAAGTCTACAGGCTACAATGAACGCAGATGGACACAAATAGTGTGATATCAAGTCAAACACATAAGCTATCTGTGTTATTCTTCCTGATATTCAGTCACCCCGGTGGTCAGGTAAGTTTAAACCTTCAGTGGAAGGGAAGGATATGGGCTGTTGTTCATCACCAGACACCAACTTCGAGGTCTGCTTGTTTGTTTCAAGCACAGGAAGACAACAGAAGCCATATGTGGGTAGGGCAGGTTCTCCTCCTGTTGCTCTTCCACTTCCTTTCTTCTCCTTGTATCAGTCATGATGAAACTTCAAGCACAGGCATTGTGAATGAGGGGAGATATAAAGAAAGAAGATCGGATTGAGATAAAGATTAAAAGGTGAAAAGAAGAGAGCGACAAAAAGTAGCAATAGGATAAAAGAATATTTCAAATACAAGTAAGCCTACATCCTTTAAGCATGCATGGTGGACACGATTCTACTATCTTTCGGCACATTATATTTGTTTCCATCAGCCTGTTTTAAGCATAATTTGAGGACGTATGTTGAAAATAAAGTTTTAATTGTGTCATTAATTTTTTGTTAATTAATATAATTTATGGGTTGTTAGGTTTCTGTTGGAAGACACTGTTTAAGCTCACAGTCTTGTTGGACATTAAGCAACATTTGAGGGCAATAAAAAAAAATGTAAAAGGCTTTAACTTTAAGAAATATGGATGAAAGACTAATAATTTGTTAGATAAAAATGTATTTTGATTTCAGAAAATTGTTAAATAAGTCTTGTATCCTCAAATTTTGACTTTTGGGCTTTTTCAATGCAGTTCTATCAGTTTAACATGAAGTAAACTCAAATGTGTCAGTGGAAAACATATTACTCAGCAGCCTATAATAAAATTCATAGCTAAATATCTCTGTGTTTTATAGGGTATGGGGAGCCATTTATTTATTCTGTTTGGGAAATCCCAAGATCCCTGAAGCATGAAGCAACTCAAGTCTGTCTCAAAAGGAACAATTATTAATTATTAAACAACTAATTATAGGCTAATTAATGTATGTCTGTCCAATATTAGTCCAAAAAGAAGATTTAGTTGCATTATTTTTTGTAACGATCATGAATTATTTCTGGTTCTGTAATCTGACACCTCACTGAAAACGAACTACTTATAATCACACAACAGTATGGCCAGTGATAAAAAAAAAACATTCATACATTTCCAAAAATGTCATCACCTGCAGCTGAGAAAATTAAAAAAATAAATAAATCAAAGTATCGGCCTATTAAATGATGTTTAGAATAAAGTCGATAGAAAGACGGCGAGAGAGATTTAACAGTGTATCCATAGTAACGCAGGCTGCTCGACGTCATTTCCGGCTTGCCTTTATAGTAGGTTAGCATCACAATTACCATGAGCTGATTGTTTCTTTTTAAATAAAATGTGCTTTCTTTACAACACTTTCACAGACACTGTCAAGAATACGAGTAGCCTATATGTTCAACACACGGTAGATATTGGAAAGTGGACCATTATCAAACATCGGTAAATAGAAAACATATCTACAGCTTATGGTATATTTAGGTTTAATATATATATTTTTTTTAATTCAAAGTTTGTTGGTCACATTTAAATCCTGAAGCTAACAAATGAGATTAGCCTACCACTATTTTCAAAACAAGCTTCGGCTATATGGATATAAACTCAGCTCTTACAAACAAAGATGAGCATATTTTGTAAATACGTCAAATATTTAGTTAGCCTAACTTTTTGAATTCGTTGGGTAGGATTGCTAACTAATGTAAGTATAATACCCCAAACAATGAGACTATGACTCAATGTTTAGTTGCATACCAGAAGATTTTTGCTAAAAAGAAATTGAAAATATATGAAACAATATCCATGCTTAATAACGAAGGACAAATAAATCACTTACCGGAGGATAAACACGTTGAGCAAATCTTGTCTTTGTGGTTTCCTTCAGTCAGTTTAAATACACAAACTTACAGTACAGTACGAAAATCCTGGTTTGTTTCAGTTTAGAAATGAACAGGGATTTAGAAAGTTGATTAAAAATCAACAAGACTTTTTGTAAAAACATTCTGGAACACTTCAGAAAACATGGAAACCTGCAAAATCAAATAATAACGATATTGTCACAAATCTGTTTATTAACCTAGTCACTGTAATTAAAAAGAGCCTGTAAGGCTACAATGCTTTGGCACTCACACCACTGATTTGTTTGTGCCATTAAAGCTCATTTGAACTTTAACCTAAATAATATTTTTGTTTAAAACTCTGGTAATTCGATACTGTGGACGGTTAGCTTTAATAACATTGATAACATTAGGCTACTTATAATCAATGATTAGCAGTTAACTGCATTCATTAATAGGAACCAGCAACTAGATACCACGATAGTTGCCAGGTATGGGCTAATTATTAAGAGAGTCACAGAATATAAATATCTGGGCATGTTGAACTGACATTCATCTCCCACCTTAAAAAGCGTATAGGAAGACTCAGCATTATTCAAATGTTCTGTAGGAGGAGAGTTGTGGTTGGGCAGAATCAATTGAACCAGTTCGCTTGCCCACTTCCATCACTGGAGCACCTGTTGGTTTGCTAAGATAACTGGTCTCGCCAACTGAGAGGCATCTCAAACAGCTGTGTGGAGGGCCTTTAAAGTGCCTAACCTTCTCTGGTCAAAACGAATACAGACCATTCAGGACCAGAATCTAAACCTAGGAGGAGGACATACTGACTGCGGCTGGGTCTTCAGATGAGCGCCTCAACATGACGTGTCCTTAATGTCTGATGGTATGTTCCTTTCATTAATTAACCGACTACATATATTACATATTGCTCCTTCAAAATAAAATCAGTCCTTTGAAGCCTTTGCTGTGTTCACTTTGACAAAGCCAAAGGCTGTAAATAATGTCGTTTTCAGCACCAAGTTTTCATTTACATTTGATAGTAGGCCATTTTCTCTAAAAGCCTCGGATCTCACTTGACTTCATCTGTCTTTCTTTTCCAATCTCGCCCTGTCTTTCCCTCTTCTCTTTGATTGTTTTTCTCCTACCTTCATGTCATCACTCTCTTCGCCTGCTCCTTCCACCTCTACCTCTTCACTGCTCACTCTCCATCTCTTTCTCCTATTTTTGGTCCCAGAAGCATCAATCATTCAGTTCTTTGCATGGACTTTTTAGCTCAGGGGTTATAAACAAGAGCTATCAGGGTCATCATATTACACCTGATTTAACTTCATTCTTTGTCACACAGCAATAGCTAATGTTATTCATTAACCACATGTTATTTAAGGTAAGCTAAACATGCTTTACATTCTACAGTCTAGTGGTTAGCCCTTTGTACGGAGGCTATAGAACTCCAAACAGGCAGGTTGGGTTGGGAAATCTCTCTCTCACTATGTCACCAAAGTTATTCCACAAATATGGAAATCTGCCTTTGTCCTTCCCATTCTTAAAGGGGGTGACCCCACTATTTTAAATAACTACAGGCCCATCTACAAACTATCTGTGGTGGCCAATCAACTGTCCATGCCCAGAAATTCCTCAAAGACCCCTGACTGAACCTCCACCTGGGACCTGTTTCCAAAAGGGGGATTGGTTTCGCTACACGTGTGTGGGGGGTTACGTCAGGAAAGCAGGAACCTCAAATCTCATCAAATGCATCGAAACATAAATCAATGCAAAAGTTGCATTATGGTGCATATTATTGTTTACTTTGTAATGTCTGAATATTTAAGTGAAACATGTAAACATCTCTCTGAGTCCTGTCTGTCTGCAGTGAGTGAGAAGCAGGAGTTCAGAGAACAGGACAGCCAGTCCTCATGTGTCTGACAGTGAGCTTTATCTCTTTTTTTGCACCCACTTGTATTGTTTGTCCAACTAACAAAAATACCATCAGGGGTTTTTCTGAAAGAGTGAATCATGGAAGTTATATTGGATCTCTTTTTGGTCAGTTTCTTGTAAAATGCTGGCATAATGCTCGATGTTAATTGATACACCCTTTTGTTCTCAACAAAGAATGAGGATACTGGGGAACATTTTAGGTCAAGTAATTCTCCTTTCTGGACAGGTTTGAGCAGCCAGACGACAGCAGGAATCACCTGTGCTTCACTTGCGATTGTCTGTGCATTGATTGGACTCAGCTTTTGGTGTTACAGCAGGTAAGATAATCATCATAATAATGGGAGTAAAGCAAAGAAGGTAGAATTTATTCTGAGATCATCAAGTTAGTTTAACAGTAAGATTATGTAAACTCCTGTATGTTTTCTTATTAATTTAGTAGTTATAATCTCATTCATATTTTTCCCCTTTTTGTAGGAAATCAAAAAGTAAAATCCCATCACAAACAACCGAAGAAGAACTGACACCTATGAGTCCACTTCCATCTGTGCTGCCATTGTAGGGATTATTTTCCATACTGGCGCTATTACAGAGAGGAACTACGATGTGCTCCCGTCTTCATCCCCATTGGGTGAAGATGAAGTGATTTCCTGCACACAGGACTGCTGACACTGTGATTGGCTGAAGAGCCATTTGACATTCTGTGAGCGTTACCAGAGAACACGATGGCTGCATCTATGTGAGACGTTATTTAGAGATTTTCTCAAGACTGTTTTGTTGAGATCATTTCTGGAGGCATTTTGCTTTTCCCTAAGAAAGCTGAAGATCGATAGGAAAGGTAAGGAGAAGAGATGAGGGCAGTTGGAATAAAAACATTAAGTATTTAACCTCAATGGTATGCACTCTGCAACATGAGCTTCCAGGGTGTCCTGATTTTAAGACTCTTGCACTGCACATAATGAGCTTAACTTTTGCAACATGTAACTTGATGATACAACCCGACTGAGGCTGTCAAACTGCTGCTGCATGTTTGGGTATAGAAGTATAAATGGAAATTGGATGAAGTGTCAGACAGCAGGTGTTCAGGAATTTCTCTCATTCATTCATGTGAGAGCAAAGCAAATTAAACTAAATGCCTTATGTCCTGTTGTGGGGCCAACAAAGCACTTGCGGTTTTAACCCGGCTTCCCTACTCCTGTGGATGGGATGACGTGTTGGCCTTCAACATTTCTCTCTCGGGATTATCACTTTTCCTCCCTAACAGTCAATTAGAAACACCACAGCATGAAGAAACTAAAACCAGCATGAGCGCTTTGGCTGTTTGTGATTGGATCATTAAAAGTATGGCATAGCTCATTTTATCCTCAAGATAGTCAACATTTATATATTTAACTGGATCGGATTAAATTACAGGCAATTTTGTATCCAAATATCTTCATAGTTGTAAAAGACTTCACACTTTAACCTTTTCATTTATATACATTTAATCCTGTTAAGAAGCTGCAAAATGTTACTTACCTTGAAACTCTGTAGTGTATTTTACATGCAACATAATGTAATATAAATAAGTATGTGAAGTGTAATTATGCTGCTGAAACATGTGAGCTGTTGGTGGGACAAATGATAACATCAAAGACAATAAAGGGGTCTATTTATGGGGACATTCTTTAAGATTGTAAAAGAGAAACCGTTTGGTAGTAAAATGAGAATAAACCCTTAGGATATATTGGGAGAGATAAGAGGTCACCTCATGGTGACCTGTATAACCTTTTAAGTCATATGTCCTGAGGAACCACAGGGGGTGCAGGAATGTAGGAGATGCACTAAATGAAGTCATAAATGTCCTGGACACTACCTGCAGGAAGGGACAGAGTCGTCTGTACTTCCTGAGAAGGCTGGGGTCCTTCAACATCTGCAAAAAGATGCTGCAGATGTTCTCTATGTCTGTGGTGTCCAGCGTCCTCTTCTACGCTGTGGTGTGCTGGGGAGGAAGCTGCAAGAAGAGGGACGCAGCACGCCTGGACAGACTGGTGAGGAGGGCCGGCTCTGTGGTGGGCACAGAGCTGGACTCACTGGTGACAGTGGCAGAGAAGAGGTCTCTGGACAAAATGCTCTCCATCATGGACAACACACACCACCCTCTGCACAGCACCTTCACCGGGCAGAGGAGCATGTTCAGCGACAGACTGCTGTCACAGTCGTGCTCCACGGACAGACTCAAGAACTCTTTCGTCCCCCTATAGGCCATCAGACTGTACAACACGTCACTGTCACGGCAGGGAAGAAGTGCACGGTGATCCCTGGACTCTTTTTTCACTTTTTTCTCACTCCTCATCTGCACTGCCGACCTCAGAGTCAGCCTCCAGTTGGACACTTTAACGCATATTGATAGTCACCTTACTGAGCACTGGTCACTTTAACGATAATCACCCTAATCATCTGGTTCCACCCTACTGTATTGCTATGCTACATCTGTAAGGGTTGACATGATCACCCTAACTAGGTCAAGTTTCACTCTATTGTCTTCAACACTTAATGCTAATATGCTCCTCAATAGTTGGGTACTTAATTGGCAATCACCCGAATCATCCCTGGTCTCACCTCTTTGTCTTAGGACACTTAATGCAAATCACTGCTCACTGTTTAACCACTGTTTAACGACTGTACTCACACCTCGGGCATAAGCTCAAAGACCTCTGTACATACACCCAGCACACACAGCACACATGCTTCTCTCATGCAAACAGCGCACATGCTTCTCTCATGCAAACAGCGTACATGCTTCTCTCTCCTCACAGGTTAGGTACACCATGCTACATAAGTTTTAAATCTTATGCTAATGCCTTAACTCTCAGTCACATAGGGGCTGCTAAATCTTGTTTGGGGGATTATTGTATAGAGAGGGGAGGGGGGACAGCGGGTGTGTATTGTATTGTAACCGATGTTTTGTACTGTAACCAATGTCTTGTGTCTTGTGTCCTGCCTGTCTGTATACTGCTACTGGATGCCCTGAATTTCCCTCGGGATCAATAAAGTATCTATCTATCTATCTATGTCCTGATGCTTTGACCAACACTGTATAAATACTAGGGTCTTTTCTTTGTTCAGGGGATCACATTTGGCTGGTGACTCTCCCAGGTACCATGGCTAACCTGGACTGATGCTGTTTCTTGACTTTGTAAATAAATTTCTTACATTACAAGCAAGTCAGTGTCAGCGGATATTTCTTCATCATCTACACATCATCGTCAAGGAGAAGAACTTAAGAAACTACAACTCAAAGGCAAGAACGTCTCACTCCTTTATCCAGGGCCTTTTCTGTTCTTCATCAGCAGATTTAACTCATCCAGTCATCTTTGAATCAGATGTTCTGCGAGCGTTTCTTTCCAAGTTGGCTAATGTGTTTAAACTATGAATAAATTGACCTTTCAGAGAACAGCCAGCAAAATAAAATCAAGCAGACAGAGAATGGTGACATCATGATCCCTTCCTTATAGTGTGGAACAAAACAATGGAGATCAAACACTTCCTGTGAAGGACACGGAGCAGATCAGGAAGCAGCTACTTTATTTCACTACTCTCTGGAAACTTTGCAACGTTCATGTTCACCCACGGACATTAATTACACATTCAGGCAGGGGGTGTGGTCAATGTCAGGTCATCTGCCCCTTCCCCCCCGCCGCCGTACATAACACACACACAGCTGATTGATCATTCCACTCAACACCTCCTTAACCAATAAGGGCCCTGATTACAATCGCACACCCGTTTTCAGACCTTCATTGGGCCACAGACCGTTAATAAAGGTAATGCACTGATTTTAAACTAGGCGCTCATTTGAAATATTATATATTTAAAAAAAACGAAAATTGACATTATTCAATCAATAAGCTACGTGATCAGAATGCCATATAGGAGAAATTCATCGTACCAGCCGGCACTCTGCGAGAGGCTCTCCATTACATGAGCTGTCGTCATACACTGAGCGTTGCATCATTAAGTATCAACAGTCCCACCCGCCCGACGCTTGCCCACCCCCCATACAGTAGTTCCCAAGTCACATGTTCTATGCAAAATAAAGGGCTCTTGCATTTCAATTTCTGACCGAGTCATTTTTTTTTCTAACAAAATATGAAAATCTATAGAAAAAAATCTTCATCATTCAGTAAAAGGTAGATATCAAAAAGAAAACGTCGGCTTTTCCGTCCTCTTTCGGTTAGGAGGCCGAATTCCAGCGAGAGGAAATTGCACTTGAGCAGCTGAATGAGTCCGAGGGCATCGGCGTGCCAGCAGCAGCAGGGTGTGGGAGGGGTTCATCATTTCTTGCGGGCGTGCTTGTATTTGTCCACGTAGGCCTTCACCAGGTTGGCTACTTTACTGGCATTCACCTCTCCACTCTTGCTGTGACACACCTGAATAATAAAAAAAAATAAAGATATCAAACTGACGAGCTGATTTAACCAATGGTCCTTAAATTCGACGGGGTCACCGCCCTGTACAGCCACTGTTGGCAGAGCTGCAGTGTAAAGGAAACACTGGTTGTGTCTGAAACCACACATGCAGCATAATGCAAAAAAAAAAACAAATCAGATACTACTCGCTGTCCAGCCGGCTGCTGATAATGAGATCATTTCTGTGGTAAAACGTGCGACCATGGATCAATAATAATGTTAAAGGAGCGACAGCATCCTCGTGGTTAGTGCATTGTGGGAAACAAGGAGTGTACTATATACGTTATGATCCCGCTCACTCAACATGGTGAACAGAGGGTGATTTTAGACAAAGCCACCGACTTTGCTCATCTCTTTTTTTTCTGCAATTTTCTTGTGACGCGATAAACCGTTACAAATCCTAATATTTATCTTTTACGTCTCAGTTGGTGACAGATGAAAAGCATCTCTCTTATTATCACTGACCTGCAGAAGTGCAAGGACAGAAAGCTAGCAGGTTAGCCGCAGGTCAGCGAGAGGGAGGAAAGAGCTGCGTACCTTCTCGACGGCTTTGCGGACAATCTCCTTGTACTCGTCCTTGGTGATTTCCTTCCTTTGGTAATACGGTTTGATGGCTGTCTTCACTTCGTTTATAGCTCTCTCCTGGATCTGTTGTTTCTAAACCAGAAAAGAGGAAATTAGATGACATGAAACACAGATGATAGAACTTCACTAAACTTTTTGAACGATGGCTTCTTGTTTTTTCTCGGCGTGATCGTAGGTGACCTTTTCTTTTTTGGAGCTGTCGGCTTGAGCCCTGTTATGCTGGCCTGGCTGAGTTGTAGAGGATGGTAGCACCTGGCTTTGACCCAGATAAGCCTGGGTCGCCAAGGCAACCCCGGCTTTGGTTGGGGTGGGGAGAAGGCCGGGTTTCCCATAAGCCATCATTGTACTCGCCATCTACGGCAAACCACAGAATAAGTGACGGGGGTTGTAGGATAAGGGATGCGCTAACCGATTAGCCGAGTCTGAAACTAAAGCATACCTGTGTCATGAGTCCATCGGGCTGTGCTGCTGCTGTCTGGCTGCCTTGCTGCATGGGTGGAGGAGGAGGGGGAGGCGGAGGGAGGCCCTGAGTGCCGACGGCGGGGACTTGAAGCAGAGGTACGGCGGGGTGGAGATGAACGGGGACCTGAGGAGGCATGCCGTACGGTGCTGCGGGCTGCAAGCTGACGGGCAGGGCTCCGCGCGGGCCCTGCATCGGGTAGTGATGCTGGAGAACGTTCAGCTGAGGAGGGATCACGTTCATCACGGGCACGGGGGCGTTACCCGGGACCACCTGGGGAGCGGGGTCAGTTTTGGAGGCATCTGGAAAACAAGAAAGACAAAAATAAGAAGCTGTCAGGAAAGAAGGCGGTAGACTTTAACACAGAGCTAAAGTAAAGTCGAACACTCTGTACCTGCTCCTGCTGCCGGCTGCTCCTCCTCTTGTCGGTTCCAGCCTCCTGATCCTCTCTCCCTCTTTGAGTAATAATCCTGGACGTCTGCAGGTAGTTTCCTCCTGACAGCCCAGCTGGATGCAGATGACCAGCCTGACCGATCTCGCATCGAGTCTCCCTGCTCTGTCTCGTTCCTCCGGCCGCCACCGCGGTTTTCGTTGAAGCGGCTGTACGCGTCGTTTCCTGAATTGTTGCCTGTACCTGAGAAGTTGTTCCTTGGCTGCCAGCGGTTTTCAGATGATTCCTCTGACTGGTTGTAGAAGCTACGGTTGCCGCCGCCGCCCCTCCCTGCCCCCCGGCCGCGTTCGAACCCTCCGCGCCCTCGAGGTTCTCCTCTGCTCCCGCGGTTCTCTTCCCAGCGTGAGCCGCCGCTGAAGCCCGCGTCCCGGTTCCTGCCGTCAGCTTCGCCGCGAGTCTTCTCCGTGACCCAGTCGGGATTCTCGGACCAGCCCTGGCGCTCAGGAGAACTTTCTGCGGGGCCGCCATTCTCGAAGCGCCCGGCGCCTCCGAGATTCCTCCTCGCCTCACCACCGGACCCGCCACTCTGCCCGGACCTCCAGCCGCCTCTTCGCTCCTTCCTCTGTGGCGACTGTTCTCTGGAAGACGGACGTTCCGGACTGGGCCCTCGCCTGTACGATCTAGTTCTGGATCGGGACCTGGACCTGGACCTAGATCGGGACCTGGACCTGGAGCGACTCCTGGATCTCCTCCGCCTTCTTTCTCGACTCCGCTCTCTCCTGGAATGGTCCCTCTCAGAGTCTCGGTCCCGGTCTCGTTCTCTGCTGCGAGCTCGGGACGAGCGACTCGAGGGCGGGCTTCCGTCACGTTCTCTGGAGCGTGAGCGTCTGGAGGACTCCCGCTTCGATTCCCTCTTCGGTGACCAGGTAGAGGTCGGGGAGTGGAAGCGAGACCTTCTCTGCCTGCCATTCTTCCTCTCTGGGCTCCCTTCTCTGTCTGGTCGGTCACTGCTGCTCTCATCCTTCGTTTCTTGGTTTGTGGAAACGGGAGGTTCTGCAGGAGCCGGGTCAGGGATCACCTGCGGCGTTTCCGACGCCGGATCGTTCTCGTGCTCGCTGTTCGGTGAACTGCAGTCCATGGGGACCTCTTTAGTATCATCCATGGATGGACTGTCATCCTTGGTTTGATCCACAGAGTTGACGTCTGCTGGAGGCTCCTCTGATCCGAGCGCTTTCGAATCGGCGCCATCAGAAGTCTTTGATTCAGTGACGGGAACATCGTCCTCCGACTCTGCAGCCGACGGTGAAGCCGGTTCTGGAGAATCCTCACACAATTCAGCCTTCACTTCCTTCGAAGAGTCTTCATTGTTTAATTCTTCGGACTCTAGCTCCATGTCGTCGTCCCGCTCAGCCTGCTCATCGGAGCGGGGAGACGGCAGGTTTTCCAGGGGAGCGTTCGGAGACTCAGGCGGTGACGTCCCGTCGTCGGAGTCCTTTCCTGCGGGAGAAACGGGGCTCGCCGGCTCCTCCACGTTCTCCCGCTGTTTGTCCTCTGAGTCTGACTCAGGGCTGTAAGGAGCGGAGTCTGAGTGACAGGACGGGTCGTTGTCTCCCTCGTCTGGTTTCTGTTCATGTTCATGAGATTGTTCCTGAGAGTCGTCACTGTCGTGCGTCAAATCTTTGCTCAGAGATTCAGCAGCTCCTTCCTCATCGGCTGAGCTGTCCTGCTCTTCATTCACATTCTCTTCAGCCGGCTCCTGCTCAGTGTTGTCTTCTTCCTCCGCCTCCTTTTCTATGTCATCTTTCGCCTCTTCTTCTTCTTCTTCCTCCTCCTCCTCGCTTGCTGCCGGGCTGCTGACGACTTCGGGAGACTTCTTTTTCCTCGTCGCTGCTTTCCGTTTGCCACCGGCCTTTCGGTTTGTTACCCGTTTGCCTTTTCTCTTGGCCGGCGCCTGAGCAGCTCTGGCCTGCTTGGCAGGTTGGCCGGCAGACGAGTCCGAATCGGAGGAAGGAGACTTTGGCGGTGACGGATCTGACGCGGGAGCTTCTTCCTGGGATTTGCTGTTCCGTCCGGACCTCCTGGCTGCTCGCGTCTCGGGCTCTTTGGTGGGAGCTTTGGAGGTTGAAGCGCGACCGCCTCGCTTCTCTCCTCCTTTAGGACACGTGATAGCGCACACAACACCCTGAAACACTGAGAGAGAAACAGTGTCTTTATGTCTCTGAGGAGCTGCGCGCGCGCGTGTGTGTGTGTGTATTCAACATTCATAGAGAACAATCGATGTGCAAGTCAATGAAATTGTTTGTCATCATTTTGAGGTTTTCTCTCAGTTTTTTTGGACTGCTTTAAAACCTTTTTACTGTTGAAGAAAAGCCATTTTTAATGAACACAAAGTTTAATTTATTAAATATTAATAACATTGAACCTGTCAGACTCACCAAAATGAGCGGGGCCGAACAGTGAAGTGGAGGTGACGGGAGACGAGGGAACTCTGAATGAGAATGGAGTGTGGTTCCAACCAGCAGGATGGACACTTTGCCTTCAGAGAAAAAACAAACAAAAACAAACTATGAAACGGGACGACATCTGAGGTCGAAGGTAAAATGCTGTCCGTTACGTTCTTAACACTGAAACCACGTCAAAAGGCAAGGGGGGGGGGGTATTTATAAAGCGGCTACGGCGACTCGTCAATTTAAAGTGTTTGGACAAAAGACGTCAAAAGCATCACGACAAACAGGAAAAGAAACGTTAAATAATAAACTATTTTAAAGGAGCAGTGTGTTATTGTGACACCTAGTGTTTTAAACAGGTACTGCAGCCCAAATTTAAAACATTGGGAGAGGGCTGTCTCCTCCCCAGAGTCGACACTCATGCAGGTTGCTGTGTCACTGAAGCTTCAGTGTTTAGCCAGCTCTGCATCCGCCTTGAAACTTTTCTCTATTCATCTCTGTTTGATTCCTTAACAAGTTTAAATACCCAGATATACTGCATGTATCTACTAGTGGTAGAGAAATGCGCCTTCTCCGTTTCCACTCATACGAGACTAGATAAAGTAGAACGGTTCACGACAGAAACAGTTCGGCTTTCTGACCTTGAGACTCCGTCAGCAGTGATGGGAGCAGCCGGTGAAAACCACGGGCAATGTTGCGTCTGGACTCTGCACTGTTTGAAGATGCTATCACACGGGACGTCCTCTGTTACCCAAACCGGCTCTGCACTGCAGGAGGAGGAACACAAGAGTTACTGATGACGCCCTTCCCAAATGTTAAGACTTACTAAGTTAAACCAACTAAAACCCTTTCAAAATAAAAGCCAACCACGTATAACTGTTGATCATTTGACAGTGGGAAAACACTTCTTTAAGCTAGCCAACTGCTATATAATCCATGAATCCTCAGGTAATGTTGATCCATGATAATTCGTCAAATAGCGGAGCGTGTCTTACATGTCCTGAGTCGATGTCGTTGTCAGTGAGACACACGGAGAGGGCGACCAAGCACAGCACTCTGTTCCTCTCACCTGGAAAAAAAAAAAAAACATCAAACATGGATGAAACAATGAACTTAGGGAAGACCAAACGCAGAAAAACATTGATGAGAAAAAGAGATGGGAACAATTCAAACACCTTTTTTCTGCTCAGTGAGGACGGGTCGTCATCGTTACCTGGAAAACAAAGTCAGACTGTAAAACGTGTTGACAGAGCAGGTAACTTGTGAATATCTCTGAACGGAGAGCACTGGGGGTTTTTTCTTACATTTTCTCACAAGTCCTTTTGTTTTGGTGTCGGCCTTCCTCTCCACCTTTTGCCGTCTTAATCGTCTTGCAGGCTTACTTCTGAAAACAAACATTTGATTAGAAATCCGAAGTTTACACCCAAACTGATTTATTCAAAAATGATACAAGGAACTTATTCCAAGCGTCCTTTAGTTTACAAGAAGCCTCAGAGTCGACACGAAGGAGATCAACAGAGAAAATGACTGCGACTTCACTGATTCTGTGACTGATTTCGAGTCGTTCAGGTCAGATTTGACCCACTCAAGGCAAGCTTAACCCTCAAAGTCCAGTTTAGTGTGGGTGCTCCAGTCCGTGCTCAAGTTGTACACTTCCTTGGCCTTACAGTTCATGCACAAAGATAAGCCCCGTTTCCTCAGTGCAGTCCGGCTCGGTTCGTCTCTGCATAAACTAGTTTCCATAGACTAACCTGGGAAAGAATCCCAAATAACCGATCCGTACCGTCCCACTTTTTGGGACCCTTCCATTGGGGTGCCAAGAGCTAAACACTGCAGTGTGTTGATTGGTTGAAAGAATCGTCACTTTCTGTCTGACAACAGTAAACAAAACTCTGCCATCTTTAAACCATTGACTATAATACACAGCTGATTGTTTACATCTGTATTTCTCCTCGCGGCACACAGCCTTCTCTGAAACAAAGCTTGATTGAGTTTTTATAATAAAGATCAACAGGCCAATGACAAAGTGGATGAACTGCTGGATGTCTTGGTTTTGTTTGTGTAGTGTTTTTTTCCTTTATTGAATTTATTAGTTAGCGGTTAGCAGTTAGCTGCTATCATATGACGCTATTTACGTCGCGGCTATCGTCATCCGGCTTACACGCCACCTACCAAATTATTATTATTACTATTATTTTTTCATGATTTTGCGTCTGCCTGTCTCACAAACAAAGAAATCTTCATGATCACGTAAAGCTGTTCAAAAAAGGTAACCGTGCTCAGGCCCAGTTAGTCCTGGAGCAGCGTGAGTTCAGGCCAGCGGGGGACAATCATATTTCAGAACAGTACGGATAATTCTGCCTGGTGCGAGTGAACCCAAAAACATTGTGTACCCGTGCTTGTGCTCGTACCAGGGTAAGAATCACCTGCACTATTCAGACAAACTGGACTCTCTGGTGGGCCGAGAGTCAGTGCCTCTTTAAATTGGATTTCTGATTGTGGGGCAGTGATCTCTCCAGAATAGACTTTTGTCAAAGTGGATAATAAGTTTCCAATATTAGAGAGCATGTTCACTGTGAAATTAAAGTTAGCTCGTTTTAATGTTTTGGTGTCTGACTCCAGAGACAGAACTGAACACATAAACAGTTCAGTTACACAAACAGGCGTGAAAGTGTTCAAACAGTCTGGCGTTTACTTGAGACAGTCTTTCTGAAGAGGGTTTCTACAGCAGCAACTGTCAGCTTCAGGCGGAGTCGCTCGCTTCTTCACAGGAACCTTTTACGACAAAGACAGAAGGACATTAAACTTTACTGCAAACATTTGCATAATAAAAAAAAACTGATTTCAGGCTTTTAGAGAGAAAAGCTGTGGCTGTAGGCTGAGGGCAGACTGTGGAGCAGCTCACTCTCCTCGAGGTTACAGAGATAAATTAAAAGCAGGACGGCGACAGATTCAAACAGACAAACCTGCACACAGCTGAGATTCCCGTCCCATCTGTAAACATTAGTGAAAGGTCTCCTGTCCACCGGGCAGGAGGGAGCCATCTGCAACTAACAAGAGAACACAAAACATCTGAACAAACAGGCATAAAATGAACACACAATAATAATAATAATAATAATAATAATAATAATAATAATACAGAAGGTCTAAAGGCCCTGAATGCTACTGCTACGTCAGGATACAACTGCTTTGATTGGCAGAGTCTTTGATCAATGAGCTTAAAATGTGGACGGCTATTTTGAGCATCAGTCTCTGTCAATTCTATCTTTAAACATTTTCATGACTTCTTTTTGAAAAACATCCGATGGGAACAAACTGCTCATTTTCATACGTGAAAGCCCATGTTGCCAGTTCGCTTCGTCTAAAGAAAACTACCACGCCAGAACTTGTAAACCTAACACGGCAGAGTGGAGCATCACCTCTGCCCATGTCAGGAGGCATCTGAGGCAGAAGACGTGGCAGCAGCTGTCGGGCATGGCGAGCTCGCCTCCAGCCAGGACGCCCAGGCAGATAGGACACCGCTCTGCCTCGTCAGGGTCGCTCCCATCAGGCGGGCCCTGACCACCTAAACCCACGGGACAGACAATCAACCGTTAAAGTTTCTTTGTGACTCCAGGCTTCATTTAGACTAAGGATTAGTGTGTGTGTGTGTGTGTGTGTGTGTGTGTGTGTAAAGTCTCACCACTTCCTGCTCCAGTCATGTCCCCCCCCCGCCTGTCCGGCTCACCACTGCAACACAGAGAAGAGAGACGATCAGGAGGATTCGTTTTGCCTTATGTTCCTGTATTCTGTTAAGATTCAATGTTGGGAACAAGACAGCACCAACGTGTTCTTTGTCCACTGCTGTTATGTCCTGCGTGTATAAACCGGAACGTCCTGCTAAAGATGATTAAAGAATCGATCTACGTTTGACCTAAAAAGCGTAATGAAAGGTTTTTCTGGAGCTCCACCTGAAAGTATCGATGTGGTTCTTTTTCTTCCTGTTTGCTCTGAATCCAAAAAGCAGAGATTTTTGTTTCAGCCTTTGTTTACACCGTTTCAATCTGACGGCACCGACATGAATCCATGTTCATCATGGATGGTTTTGTTGCAATAACCATGAAAGAGATGAACTGGGCAGCCATGATTCATGGCCGATAATCATTTTAGTTGAGCAGAGTTTCTGTTTGTGAACTCTACGATGCAACGGCACCACGCACGCATCTGGTTTGATAGAATGAGCTCAGTGTGAAATCAATCGAGGACAGATGTTGCACAGTTGTGACCCTTGAGCTCGAATCCTACAGCACTACGAAGCCGCCATTAGCAAAAAAACTGTGCTAACCCATCGGATTCAGACAGGAACCGTGACAGTGAGAAAGTGTCACCCAGAGAGATGACACCCAAAAATGAGGAGTTCAAATTCATTCGATAAATAAAGTCTCAACAATTGTGTAGAAAACTTCCCTCGGGATCAATAATGTGTCTGCCTGTCAACGGTGACACGCTTTGAATGTGGGCTGGAGCACGCAAAGGAAGAGGGAGACAGAGGGACGTGATTGGCTCGTCACTTTGGTTCCTCGGGTGCAGACAGACTGAACTGCTACAGATGACCAATGTTCTTTGTTCCTTTGTATACGAATTCTTTCATTTCTGTCAGAACTTAAAAACTATTTCACCTAAAGTCTAAAAAACGTGTGTTGCATGATGCAAATACGGATATTGTTTAAAAATATAAAGAACAGCAGATTACGATTAATAAACGATTATTTAGGTTTTTTTGCCCCGATAGTTTGGAGACATGGTCTCTACTGTTAATATGCTCAACTATTAAAGCTGGGACATTGTTTCTAATGAAGTGATGAGTGCGATGAACTATTCTGTCGTTATTCATTGAACATTTCAAACTCAAATGAAAGCCTAAAATTAAAACAACTATTTACTTTTATAGCTGAAACTAACTCCTGAAACTAACTCCTCTAAAACAGAAGGAAAATAAATGACTGGCATTTCTTGCAAACAGTTTTTTTTTTACATTTGACTTCTGTTTATTCGACGTCATCTTCCCTCAACACAAAATGTGTTCAATTACTTCCATGTCACGGATTGGACAAGTCGCCACGAGCCCTGAAAATAATTGACATGGGTAATAATTAGTAGTCTCCCGATCCGATGTTGATATCGGTCCAATATCAGCCAAAAAACAAGCATCGGATTTCATTATGATTATTATTAATTTATTTTAAATCTCTGATACAAGTTCTCCGATAAGCAGACCATTTTCCGTCTACTGACAGTAAAAAAAAACTGAAGTGAACTTTAAAAGTATGATTTGTTTTTATTGGATTTAATGAGATTATTTTTCAGGGTCTTCTAATTTTTTTTTTCCATGTATTTGATCCAATTGTATAATACTGTTATGTTGACAGGTTAACATTGATGTAACTAATTGGTTAATAATAAATGGGACAGTGTTTCTCGTTTCGTGACTGTTCTCACTTGATCCTTTTATAACATTCAACACGACAAAATAAGTCATAAAAGTAAGATTTGTGCTGATATCGGATCGGTATCTGTATTGGCCAAAACTCAAGGCTGCAATATAAAATTTGTATCAGGACATCTCTAATAATAATTCTTTATTGCTGGTTTGGTTATTAAAGTTATCGTGTTATTAAAGTGTGTTATCGCACATCGTTTTCTGCACTTTTTCGTAAAGTTAATGTTAGAAGTGAAAGATGTTTTTCATGATCTCATGGGTCACTGTGATATGAAACAGGATTTAAGTGAAGTGTCTCCTGTTACTCAATGTGGTTAATATACAGAAATCAGTTGTTGAACATTGTTGTTGACTTTCAGGATGTTTGTGGTCAGATGTCACTCCTAATCATCTCACCTCTCTGAAACTGAGCAGGAGATTTAAAACATCTGAAAGAACAACCAACACTGTCACTATGATGAACTTAAATGTTTAAAGAAATGGCTAAGATCTGAACTTTGGTGGTGCATATAAACCTTTAACTTTAATTCATAAATAAGTCAAACAGCTCGGATCATTTGATTCTCAGCTGGTAGTTTAATAGTTGATAAGCTCTCCGTCAGAGTAAACCAGGATGCTGAGTAACATCAAACTGTGTCTCCAGTGTGACTAAACAGCAGATGAGTTGGCACGCAGGCACTTGTAAGAGCTTGCTGCTGTTTGAAGCCGATAGGGCCCTCTTCATGGAGACAACACACATTTGAACAACACTGCTGCTTAGCCAGGCAGCTAATGCTAACTCAAAACATAGCTACCTGAGAGTTAGCTGTGTGTTGTTAGCACCGCAGCATATTCCACTAAATGGTGTTTAATATTAGCCATGGTGATTGTACTGAAGGTCACAAGTTAGCTATGCTTGCTAACATCAAGCCGAATGCTAACTAGCCGATTTGAATAACAGCACCTGCTTACGTCGCTTTTAGCCTGCTAGCAGTTAGCACTAGTTAGCTAGTTGTTGTTGTTATTGTTGTTGTGACTCACCGTTAAGTGCTGCTGCAGCTGGTCCGCACCGAGGAAACTGTTTTTTAAGTGTCCAAATTCCCGCTATAAAATGCCGACGAATCGTTCAGTCCGGGAAATGTTTTTGGCTAAAAACGGAGCGAAGCTTTCAGAAAGTCCCAGCCACATGTCTCGCAGTCTGGCTGAGAGTTGGTGCAGCTGGCGCCCCCTGCTGGAACCGCCGAGCATGACAGGGTCGAGTGTCTTAATCCGTCTAAAAGCATTCAGACCACTTAAAAACCTCAAAACAGAAAACAGCAACAGGTTTAAAAAGTAAAAACGTACTGTATTCACTTTGCTAAAATGCTGAGGTGCTTGTAGATAATCAACTGCTTTCAGGGTTTTGCTGTTTTAGCAGTGAAGCAGTTTATTTCATAGCTTCGACTCCCTCTTATCATGTTTATTAGTGTTTTGGTTTTTCTCTTTAGATTTATGTTATTGTCTAGCTTGTATGAACTTCTGTTGTTTTTATCTATTCTTGTTTGTTTTGATTAATTTTAATTGCTTATCAATTGTCTTATATTCTTGTTGGTTAATGTTACTCCGGGGGGTCTTTTTATGATGTTGGGGGGGTTTCAGTTCAGGTTCTTTACAGTTAGGTTTTGCAAACATTTTCAACGGGGGCTCTGACAAAAGGGGTGGCATGAAGTTTGTGTGCACAAACATATGAATAAATAGCGTTTTGAATCATTTCTTAACAATAAAAGTTACACAAAAGAGTAACAACACAAACTTTTTCTTAGCTTAAGATGTACTATATGTCAAATGTAAAGTAATTATGAATGACAATGAGCTAATGTCAAAAAGTAATTTATTATTTATTACCAACATTTTCACAGGAATATTAAATGTGATTTTGCTGATTTTTGTGCTGAAGTTTGCTAACAAATGTATGGACTCATTCCTCTCCTGTGCACCTGTGTTATGAAATCAATGTGTAGAGGTTTTTTTTCTACAATCTAAATTACACATTAAGAAATATGAAGCATTACATGCTAAAATCTATTCAATATTTAAGCAGCCTGCACCACAGCCTCTGACAAGGCGAAAGTCCACGGTTCATCATTATAAAGGATTGTGGGGTTGAGATTGCCAGGGTGCCCCTCGGGACATGCCCCTGTTCTTACTAAGCATCTGCAGGTGTTACAACACTTTATAAGCCCTTGTTGTGAGAGTGCTACACAAATGCAGTTATAGTTTTTAACACATGTATTTGATCATGAGGTTGGGGAATTATCATTTATTTATATATGGGGATAAATTGTACGGAATGGAAACCCTGAAAATGAGAAGAGAAACTTTTACATTTATAGTTTTCTGAATGTGTTCCCTTCACCAATTTATAAAACTGGATAAACAGTTAACACATTTACCTCGAGGCTCACTGTAACAACTAATCCAGTGTTATCATCCTCTAAGCCGCAGAGTGTTGGATAAACTGTCATCTCAAGTGGCTGTTGAGTACAAACCTGAATTTCAAAAGTTTCCAGACAATTTTATTAAGTTGTTATTTTATTCTATAGAAACACATATGGCAGGGGAAACCCTGTATTCATGAGTCATATCAGAGCGTGTGCTAAATAAAAGAAGTGTGAAAAGGCGCCAGTGTCCTTAATATTCAGCTCTCAGTTTTCATGGTTGGTAGTCAGGACTTCAAACAGCCCTCTTGTCTGATGGAACCTAATAAGCTCCATTTGCTGCCTTACTTTATCCTTTTGTTCTGTTTAACCACTGGACGTTTCTCCTTTGGTGCGTTTCTTTCAACATAATTGAATTCTTAATGACTTTTCAGAGCGCTTCACTTCCCACAGCTAACAGAAACACACTATGTTCACCAACACACTGTATACAGTGTCACTTCTTGTTAGTGTGTGTAGTGAGCTCCTTATGTTCGTTTGTTTTTGATCACTGCTGAGCCTCTGTACATGGCGCCCCAGTGCTGAATAGTTGTGTGCTTCTGATTCAATCAAAAGTATTCAAGTGTTCAAATCTGGGCTCAAAAATCGCTTCAAGGCCCAATAAAATGTTGCATTTGATTTAGACGTGGTATTTATTTCACAACCCTTTGATATTCTGGCTTGGAAAAGCATGTGTTACAACTAAAGTTAATTCTATACAGTCGTCACACTGAGTCATCATGTTAGACATTAAATCAACACGCACATCGGAATGACTCGGAAACAGAGGCGCTGCTGCAGGCAGCTGCTTTGAGCACCCAGGCCAGCAGTGTTTATGTGCTGAGCTGTGTGGAACTGATGCTCTTTTACAA